>NW_028186623.1:5614269-5636560 GCF_003343005.1 Rhea americana | reverse complement strand
AAAAAAAAAAAAAAAAAAACTAGTTTATTGCTAAAAATAAACAAAGGTTAACAGATGGAGATTAGTATGTTACATGTATAAAATAGTTAGAATTGTGATTTTGTACAGGAAAACAGAACTCCTATGGTTTGGCCCAGGCACGAAGAAATATAGGTACTGTCTAAAGGTATAGACAAACTCAAATACTTATCTGAGATCCTGATTCAGTGGAAGTGTTATAAATATACATAAACACAATTTTGCACAGGAACAAGGTGTGTTTTTTAAAAAGAAAAAAGAGCAAAAGACTAGAATTTCAAGATGGATAGAATACTCTTTGAACACACTCAAGCTTATCTTTACTTAAGAGATGTRTCCTGCTGAAAATACACAAGACTACTTAAATGAGCCAAGTTAAATTTATGAACGCTTGCAGATAATATGAGGTAGAAAGCAGAGACTGACTGGTCTGCTATGAGTGACAGCAGCCCCAAGAATTCATCTGAAGCATGACAGCATTACAGACTCATCATTGATTTCAAGCTGTCAGAAATATTCAGCAAGACAGCTGTTTCCAGAGAATAATGCAGAAAAACGTGCTACCACACAGTGAAGAGGAAAAATTCTGCTTATTTTAATTAACAGGAACAGTGGTGCCCAGAAAACTGGATTCTAAACCAAAGTTCAGCAGATGCAAGTTCGATCCTCCATTTCACTATTAAACTACTCTGTGATAAGTCACCCCCCCCCCCTTTTTTTTTGCTTCCCCCCCAACTGCACACTACTTATACCAGAGATTGTCTCTTGGTATGTAGCACAACTGGGCCCTGATTCAGGGCCACTAACACTCCCATAACAAGTCCTTTAAATCACTATTTTGAGACTTTCAGGACAGCTCTATGTACAGAGAAAAACTGCTCCCTCATCTTATTGTGGTCACACATCTGAGATTGAAAACGCTTTGTAAGATACTTAGCCATCATTCACAAATACTGTAGGAAAAGAAGGCTGGAAGACATCACTTGAGGTTAGAACTAAATGTATCACTCACCAGACAAATCCAGTAGTTCAGCCGCAAACAAAATCAAGATGGGAAATTTTTCCTGCATCTTGTGAAGCAACTCCTGAATCAGCCCAATAACAGCATATTCAAGACAGGTAGCAGCTGGCTAAGGAGTCACTGCTGTCTGTTTGTAATGGGCATTTGCAGTGTTTGTTCTGAATGGGCAGGGTATTGAGTTACTTTATAACAGCTTAAGCCAGACAACAACCAATAATCTGTTGCGCAAAAAAAAAAAAAAGGAAAAAAAGAAAAAAAGAAAAGAAAAAAAACTGCACCAATTGGAATTGGAATCAATTGATTTTTAACAAAATAAAGCTACTTAAATACCTTTGAAAAGGCTGTTTCCAGAAGTTCCACCTCTCCAAGTTTCACTCTGCTTATTCCTCTAGCTGATAGCCTAAACATTGCTTTCCCTGAAGTGTCTTCCCATAGCTGGCAGTGAGGCCAAGCCTATATTATTGTGCTATCTAGACTAAAACAGATATTTTGCATCTTAGATACTGTAATTAAATTGCGATTTACAGTTCAATCTGTATCACACTCACAAATGAGAAGCAGCACAATAAATCATCAGTAGATACTGGAATTGCAACTGTTAAGACTGAACAGCAGGAACCTTCAAAATTATAACTAGAGAAATAATTCTAATGGAAATAGTGGTATTACTGTCTTTGCAGACCACTTATGCCCTGAAAAGGCATTTCTCTATATAATATGTATAGGATAATCTATACTATATATCACGTGCATCTGCTTATATGTAAGGAGACTATTTGTTAATATATAAAATAATCTATACTCTAGGTCACATAATCTCTTCACAAATAAGCGGATGTATTTGTTAAATTYGAAAGCCTTCAGCTGACAGCATTATAGCTACTCTTCTGTCAGCAACACTGCCATACAGTCCTCACTAGATGCACTTTCCAGAAAATCTTGAACATGAACTAAAGCTGCATTTTTATGATTTACAGGCGATTATTGTGTATTCCTTGTGCTTCACCTTGACTCCAAGGCTCTTTATTTTATGGTTGACAGTGAACTCCAGCAATAAAGTTGCGATGCTTTAGTGCAGAAAGCAAACTCTTCAACCTCTTACAAGGTTTAAACTGCATTTTGGAACAACACATAAGAGGTAGGAGCAATGCATTACTAACTTTCTTTTCAAGTTACGCTTCACTGTTAATATTAATTCACTATCAACCTCTGTAGGAAACATACACACTAGAAGGGTGTTGCCATTTGTGTTACTCTTTAAATAAAGAATGACCATACAGAATATCAAAGATGAGTACCAGGGGCCATGACAAAGTTCCTAGGATTAGGAAAGTCAACTACTGTACTGACACCACACAATAAAAGGACAAAGGAATCTGATTAAGTTTACTAAGACAGTAAATACAACACTGCTAGGAAAGAGAGCTCATAATTCATCTGTAAACCTCACTGCCATAAGATATCATTGACACTGATCACTTAGTGAAATTAAGACCAAAACACATCAGCAGGTTAATATGAGCACCCACAGGTTTAAGCAGAGCACAAGGTGGTATCAAGCGTTCTATCCTGAAGCACAGTCTAGCCGCTAGTGCACAATATTTGGATTTCCTTCTGAAACACTGGGTACTGGACACATGAACTGGAAAGTAGACTAGACAAGCCCTTGGTCTAACATTGCTTGACTTTTAACATGATTTAACAACAAGGAACTTGCCAGTAAGAAATGGCACCATCATTTATTACAGCAAAGACAAGTCCAGTACAAGCTCCTATCTTTAACTGTTAGCCTAGAATACAAATGAACTTTTCTTCTTGTATTTATATTGATGTTGTTTCACTTGCTTCTATAAAGGAACAGCAAAAAATGAAAAAAGGATTAAAAGTCCTATGAATAGTTTTATTAAAAGAATGAAGAAGCAATACTCAACAACAAATGGTATTAACAACATGTACCGAAGCTTTCTTGAGAACTTTAAACACTATGCACGTATTTCATAGAGGAGTTCAGAATGGCCATTCCATTGAGCTCCCGCAGTTGAAAAATATGCCTGAAAAGATCAAAACAGAAAGGAAGGATAAGATGCTGAGATGATGTAAGACTGACCAAACAAAAATTCTAAGCTTCCACTGCTCTGCTTCATTTCATGCCCAAACTGTCAGGGATGTTTAATGCTACACCCAAATTCCTCCTAAAGATAGCATGAGAAACAGTTCCTAGATTACTATTTCCCACAAGAAAAAAAAAAAAAGAAAATAAAAGTTCTAAATACTTAAATGATCAAGCAGGTGATACTTCAAATTAACAAAACCAGCAAAACAAAGTTCTTCCTTTTCATTCCTCAGGAGTGTTTTGCAAATCTCAGTAGATACTTTCTCTACTGCTAATTTGGGAAGTCTGTCTACCAGCAGAAGCAAGGTTCTCAAACTTGTAAAGCTAAGCATTATCCCTAGATTTCTAGTATAGTAATTAAAAAGTATATTAATATGCTGGAACTCAGTTCCTCTGTCTGGAATGCAATTCAATACACAATTGACAGTTTGCCTCTAGCTAGGACTCAGCATACTCTCAGCAGCACAGACTTTCTTTGCTGACATTTATCTTTTGTGTTGTTCTCATTTCTCTGACCCCTACAAACTTGTAACACGACTCTTCCTCTTTCCATTCTTCCAGCAGAAGTAACATCAGAAAACAATGCAAAACGACCTTTGAAAAACCATATAAGCAAGCCAAATAGTAACACAGGAATCCTAAGGCAGGACTCAGGGAACAGTATCACAAGTGGGAATTCCAGCTGGTAGGAGGGTGACAAATTCCACAGGATATTTATTTGAACTGCTTTTTCCCCCCCCCACTCCCTGCTTGCTCTACAAGTAAAACTGAGTGCACCAACTAGGTGATACTGGATCCCCTGTTTATTCCCCACTGGCCTCTAGTTGCCAAACAGGTCCTCACAYCAGTTCAAGAATTCCCACCTAGTAGTGACTGGTTGGCACATGAGAATAAATAGTCTGTTTTACAATACCTTGGTTCAGCAACACAAAGCTTCCCCAGAGCAATTGCTGCATTCTCCTGCACAGAAGTGTTTGTAGCATCACCACCAGCATGTTTCAACAAAATCATCACAACATTGGAATTCAGTAAGGATGTTGCTGCTCCAGGAACTACGAGGCACTGTCCAAGGCAGAAAGCAGCATTTCCTACAATCATTTCATTCTCTGACTCCAAGAGCTTCAGCAGCACACCAAACCCTGGGAGGAAGAAAGCAAGCGTTCACATTTTCTCCTCTCTTCATCTCAACTCTGATAGTTTCAGTATCCCGGATCCCAGAAACTTGTGGCTGGGCAGTGTGGCAATTACTTGCCCATGGCTATTAAGCAAACAGTGAAATAACTGCAACAGTATTAAGAGAAGTGAAGCTGTCTGGAACAGTGACATCTATTCCTATGGAAGTAACAAGAGCTCAAGGAACTGAAGAGAAAGCTCAAATTAAGAGGATTTAAGTACATATGGRGCAAGCAATACAAGAAACACATTCCAAAATGCTTGTTCTTCAGACAATCAGATTTAAAAGCTAAGCATAAACACTTGATCCTTGAAAAAATAAAACAGTTAATCCTATAAAATGCAGATCAATGGCATTAGATCACAGGCCATTTCATTTCCATAGGAAAAGCCTTGCTCCCAAAAAGTAGGCCTCGCATCTGAAGGGATATTTTTCTAGAAAGTCTGGAGGAGCGGAGTAATTTCCTAGCAAGGTTCTGGATCCAAGACGATGTCTCAGATTCTCCCACCTAGATGCTGTTCTCACAAAATTGAGAGAAAAATTTACTCTCAGAGGGTCTTCAGCATAAGTTTGTTTCTCCATTTGTTAAATGTTTCCCTGAAACTGAACATGCCACATTTCCTGCTTGCAGACTAAAGGGATCTTGCACTGAACTTAAAATCAAGCCCTCTCACCCCATCATAATAACAGCTCAAGCATAGAGTAGAGCACCTTTATTGCCAAGCTAAATCTGTTAAGACAGAAATGTTATTTTGGAAAGACTAGATGGAAGAAAACAAAAAAGCCACACTCTCCTCTCCCAACACCCCTCCCCCCAAAAAAGAATTTACACATCTTTAACATTAATCAACTCAGTTCCATCTACTTCAGTAACCTATGCTAACATATAGGAGCAGAGTATTTGGTCCATACTCTTCATACAGAATTGTATGGTTAATAGTGGCATCTGTAAACAGCAGWTACATCTCCTCAGGCCACAAAATTTAGGACCATTTAGAGAGGCTGCTTTCAAAATACAATACAGCCATGGCCTTCACATGCAGGAGGTTTCCCTGGGGTTACACAAATCCGCTTTGATTTCATTTCATAGTCCCATCTGTTCTACCTAATCATATCACACTTTCCCTTTTTTCTGCTGCAACAGAAAGTCTTATGAAAAGGCAGGGTTGCTCCAGACTGCAATAGTGGTACCAGCAGTTGCTGGTGCAGAAAGCTGAACTAACCAGCCCAGCTGGAATGCAATGTAATGTCATAATACTATAGCTTGACTCCAAAGGGCTCATAACAGCAGGACAGCATGTAAGTTCGCAAACAGATGACAAAAACAGTAGCTTTACATAAGATGAACACCCAGAGTGAGTTTTGGTTGAAAAAAATCAAAGTAAAGTGTCACTGCTTACCTAAGGAAATGAAAGCTTCATCTACAGATGACAGTGCCACTGACATGGAATATATAATAGGAAGATGATGCTCTAAGAGGGTTTTAACGAACTAAAATCCTTAGGGTTCAAATGGAACCATACAAGCTGACAGTTTCTTGACAGATTCAGCTATCCAGATAAAACTTAAGCATTTTTAGCTGTAATTRCTTTATCACTAACTGAACCTAGATTTTAAAGCCAAGTAGTGTTACTCTAACAATTAGAACAAATATTAATAACTCAAAATACCCAAATACACCTGTTTGATATTATTACTCTTCCTCGGTACCCATTTCCTTTTAATATCAAGACAAATTTCCACATGTAAGTTGAAGGAAATTAAGAAACTCAACCATTAGAAATTAGAAGTCTAAATGAAGTACCTTATTTCAGCCACTAACTTTTGGACAAAGGGCCCTCCCCTGTTATAATTAACAATTAGTATTTTCAAAATATACAGATTTATGGCCCTGGGGGCAAGGAGGGGGGAGTATCAAGCCATTCTACTAAAGAACGGTTTCTGTAACTCAGGCTCATTATCTGACATGTGCATTTTTATCTACACACAGAGTCAAGGCTCATTAAGCATTGCTTCTGGAGATAAAAATGGCACATTGCTCAGAAAACATGGCTGAAATCTTGCAGGAGTGAATCAACATTCAGTTGTTTGAGAAGGGAAGAAAGTATTCAGATGATGCTTAGACTGCCTCTCTTCATTAATTTTCTAATTAGTAAAGTTGTCACTTACTTTTATCTGACTTCACCACTTCTTCTTGAGCTTGGCTGTTACTTTTGGTGCAAATGGAAAGGGTCTTTATAGCATAATTGGATGTGATCTGTCCTCCAGCCTAGTTTTTTATTGAAAAAAAATAAATAAATACAGTTCATATCCCAGCTTACTCAAGGACAGARAATAGCCTAGGTACCATGGAGATATTAAGGTATTATGCCTAAGCACAAATACCAAATTAAGACCTTTGTAGAGTATACATCTCAGCTCCCCCTCCATCTCTTTTAATATATTAGCTCATGACTACTCAGACACAGACCTTCAGTGACTCAGACCTTCATGCTATAATAACCTGACCTTTAATGGGACACCCACAAGAATAAATGTGCTTTTCAAATTGACATCACAGGAGTACTGTCAAAAATTAAAAACTGATAAGGGAATAARACTATTAAAGTGGCAGATTTACAACACAGTGAAGGGCAGAGTAAAGAAACTTTGAGGAGAGAGAGAGGGAAAGTGAGTGTGTGCATGTGCATGTTACTTATGAAGCTGACTCTGCACTGTACAATACTGAAAAAAGTTAAAAAATATTCACAGGAGAAATTCAAGCCGTCACCAGGTCGCTCAGCACACTGGAGTTTAACACTGAATGTGAAATTAAGAGCTTTGACCATTTAAATGGAGAGGATAAAGTACAATCTCAGAATAGGCTGAAAATGAAACAAGAATATCTCTTTTCCCACCCTCATTATACATAAACAATTCCTTTAAGCTCTGGAGCCTGCTTCCTTTGATGTAAGCTATTAACTTCTCTGATGCTTGCAAGTTATGAGAGCTGGGCTGGGTGCYGTAGCCTTTTTCTATGCTGATTTTATCTGCATCATAGTGATTCTATAGCATCCAGACAGGACTGAGTGGATATGCATTAGGCTTGATACACAGATATAGAGCAAAACAGTTTCTGCAGATTAAGGTATGTATAAATTTAGAGACAAGTTTTACCTTAGCCTGATTCAGCATTCATTGATAGATCTGTGAGGAGGGCTCCACTGCCTTACAATAGTCTGAATTAGACTACCCTAGCCTTAGGATTTAATCCTCAAGGTGGATCTACAATAGCAAATTTCTGAATTTACAGGTCTCCTCAGTAGAGCTGTGTGCATGGGCACAGGCATCTGGCTCGTATGGGAACTACTGAACAAATTGGGCTACAGACKACAAGAATAAGGCAGCATATAGGTGTCAAGGCAGTAGTGTCACAGTTCTTCARTGCCTTCCCTTCAGGGAAATAAGGGTCTAAGACTAAGTCAGTCTCCCCTCTCTGGCTGCCTATTCTTGTAACTCCTTAAAATTGCATTTGRCAGCACAGTTCCTCTGGCACTATGGACAACATGATGCAGATGTACATCCAGAGTAACAGTCTTYCTTGGAAAAGGAGGCTAAATACAGGGGAAACTTTGATCGGCTTTCCTCAGGGACTATAAAAGTAGAATCAAGTGAAATTTGCTAAGTTAATTTACTTTCAAAAATTTGATCATTTTCTTCACCACTCCTCCTTTTACTACTTCTTCTATTGCTGAGGAGGATGCCGGCAGGATGCGACTTAGCACTCCGATGGCTCTCTTAAGGAGAAAAGAACAGGAGAAAAGAAAGATTATGCTTATTTGTCAGAAGTTTTCAAAAAGAAAATAATTTGCAGTTTGTAGAGTAAAACCAGAAGTGATAAAAAAAATTTACAGAAATATAATGAACATAACATCTTTAGGACATTACTCGCTCTTCTTACTGGAAACTGAACTCTGCATTTCTAAAGGCTCAGTGTAAAGGGGAGACTAAACTGAGATGACGACAGCTCCTCGCATATTTGTTCACTGAAATTCACAGGAGAAACTAGGCTAGCACTGCCGGTATCGAGTCAAAGTCAATGTAAGTAAAACAGCTCAGAAATAAATGTTCGTGTAAGCTCAGCTAGAGGCGACAGCACTCCCATTTGAGACCATATCTACTCTTATCAATTCACCTTTCCGTGGGAGTTGCACAAAAATGAGAATACAGTTGTCTAAGAATGATTCACATGCAAGAATTGTAAAAAGAAACAGCTGTTAAACACCCAAATTGCTCTTGTTCCTTTGCCTCTAGATTAACACTTTGAAAGAGTTTTGTAATGAAAACCATCCTAAAAAAAAAATCAAATGATTTGTAAGAACTTCTATAAATAGATTTTAAGAGAACATGGAGAACCCTACTGTATCAAACATAATATCAAGAACTGAGCAATACAAGTGCTATATTTCTTTACTGATAATAATTGCATTTTTTTAGGCTTCAAAGCCTAATGTGCCAACTTCAAAAAGGTTGCACAGGGCATCAGTTTGCCCTGAAGAATTCAGTTCAGGTCAGCTAACACATTCTTTTTAGTCCACTAATATCCACTTACTGTCACAATCCTTCCATCCTTACTGCTGAGGAGACACATGCATCTCCCACTTATGTCCACAGCAAAATACTGAAAAAAACAATGTAAAAAAATTCAGGTCCAACTGACCGCTTCAGGTCCAACTGCCAAGTGAGATGTTAGAGCAGAAATGGACTGGAAAGGAAAGCTAGCCTACAGGAAAGAATCCAAAGACGACTTTAAGGTAYACATGGCAGTAAGTTACTAACTCTTCAGTACCCATATGTAATTTTAAAAAATTCTACTTTCTCGATGAAATCTTTGGTTTTACATTATTTTGGAATAGGCTAAGCATCTGCAAATACTGAGTAACTGGAGACTGATGTAAAACACATTTATACTGCTATGAAGATGTACTGTATGTACTCTATGCTATTTTTATAACAAATGTGTGTACATGGCAGGTGAAGGTACGGAAAATTCCTTAAATCTTTTCGCTTTAGATTTTTCAAACTGTCAGTTACCCTTAATGATCACCTTAAACACCAATAACTTTCTTTTTTTTTTTTTAAGTTAACTAAGCACCAGTAAAAGCCAGTGTTGGTAGGCTTGCAGTTCCTCAGCAAGTTTAAGGGGAAATAGGGCTCAAAATTCTTTACAGCACAGCCAAGCTCTCCTCCCCTGTGTAGACTGCAAGGTTCATGATATTCCATGGTCATCCCCTCTCCACCAGCCTCCTACTTTTGAATTTTCTGGTATGGTRTCAGTGGTTTTGTATCAGGCCCGTTTACAATAAAAAGGGAGGAAGATACTGTAACTGTTCAAGCAATTCTAAATCTCCAGGGAAATAATTAAAGTAAGAAGGCTATCAAATAACATTCACACATCTTGTTTACCTGGATGGCTGCATTTGATTCAAGCAGCAAATTCATCATTAGGCCCAGCACTGCAAACAAGCACTCCTGGTATTTGAGTTTACTGCCACCAGACAGACATTCATCCTATACACAGAGGAGAGAAGAGTGCATCCAATTCAGAAGTTGAGAATGTTTATTTCTGTAGTCTACTGTGTGCTTACCTACTGGTAAGTGTTCCTCTGATGTACTGTGAACTGGAGGGAAAATAAAAAAAAAAGATAAAGTCCTATGAGCAGAGCTGAGGAAGCTTCTTTCTTATTTGCTCTTATGGTTGACTTTGGTGTCTAAAGCTGTACAGTCCAACTGAGACTTCTGATATTTAGACAATTCAGAAAACCTTTTCCCACACACTGAATTCTTTGCTTGCTAAGGACCAAGTTCATACTGCATCCCTACCCTGAAAGGGACCACTGATGCGACCTCACTCCTCCACCCACCTACCAAGTCAACTTGCATGAGCAATAGACAACTCAGACCTTTATCCATTTGTCAGATTTGAGGGATAAAAGTTAAGAGTTGTGAGTTATTAGGGGAGGCAGACAAAACAGGGTCACACAACCATCACTTCCACAAGATAAGAGTCTTAAAACACTGTTTTGAGGATACAATCAAGTCTCTTTACCATAAGMTTTAAGCAAGCCTGCCAACACTCTTGGCAGTCAGCCATCTGCTTTCGTATGACCACATCAGCACACAGATCTCCCATGATRCCAATACAATGGGCAAGCGCTGTCTGGTTCACCAGCTTGGCAGAGGTCTAAAAACCAGAAGAGCAGAGTAACAGTTTTAAGAACAAATGACAAGAAAACAACAAATGGGTGTTCCTACCCCTTTGGCAATGGAAACTAGGATTCTACAATCAGTCTTATTTGCATTAAACCCAAACAGTTTGAAGTTTGCAAGTTACCTTCATTTTCACAACTAAAATCTCTGAGCCTGTTTTGAAAAATTCACATGGCTGAAGAAATAGTTTGTGGTCCCTGATCTCAGATTGCAAAYGTTGCCCACTGTCACATACTCAGATTACAGAACATAACAGCTTCTGCTGTAAGGTGTGCTCAGACAGAGAACAGCAAGCAGTGAAGAAAAAAAAAAAGGCTGTTATTGCTGTATTTTCTTCATGCTCATTTGAAAAACCAGAAAAATATTTTACTTTCTAGCTATAGGTATACCTGCCATTCTGCAACAGAACCCATGCTCTGTGTCATCTCTCCACTCCTCCTGAAGACATGTTTTTGCACCAACAGTATTGTAAATAAGTTTCTAGTGCAAATAAATAGTAGCCAATAAAGAGACCCAAACCACTAAACTTATTTCGTTTGTGACCTAATGTCATCTTTTAACCCTCAGATTAGGAACAGAAAATCATTCTCCAAGATACAACCAGTTAGTGACAGTAGATTAAAGTCACAACAAGGACTGTCTAAAGCAAAGTTAAGGGGTGAAATCTTGGCCTGACAGATTATCAGTAGGACTCTCCAAAAGAGTCTAGAGTTTTCACTGTTTATAAAGCCAGTACTGGGTATGAGCCAAGCTCTAAGTACTGAGAAGAATATTTTCTGAGGCAAGTCTCAATAACATAACTGGATTTCTTGCTTCTACAGAASAAGGCAAAAATATAGTAACCACCTCTACCACAGAGGAGTTTGAGCTATAAGCAAGTGGCTGTGACACTGAAAAGAATGATTGAAAGACATTATACAAAAGTTAACAAGAAATACAGGAACTGAGATCTTTCATACCAGCAACTGGCTGAATAAAGGTAAAACATCTGTGGAAAACTTGATGCGACACTGGGTTTTGAATCTGTTCAGGATAAAGAAAGCAATAATCAAACAYGTAGAACTTTAGGCAAAAAATCACAGAAATTAAGCCAACACAATAGCAATAAAGAGACAAGTTAAACAACTTTACTGCTGACAAACCATCTAGGTACAGGAACTAAGTCCTAGCACCCAAAGTTTAAAACAGCATGGATAATTTAAATAAGCTAATACATTTGTTTTCTCAATTATCCTCTTTCAGTATGAATAAATACTGCCTTATAATCTAAACTAATAAGTCAAATTTCTTCAGACTTATACCTGGGCAAACTTGATGGCACAAGTTTGCCATCAGCCATAGAAACATTACAGGTCTTTGTTTCCAAAAGATACAAAAATCCTTTCATTTCCACCACAGCTTCTTATCTATTAGTACACTTTAAAATGGTTCTTTGTCCATGGGACAAAGAAAGCATTCAAAATATAGCTCTGCAAGCTGCCCTTAGAGACAGTGATAAGGTCATCTGGTATGTTTCAAAGCACAACGTTCTAGAAATAAATGAAGAAATGCAAGTTACTTTTCCTCTTTGGTTAGATCAGTCAGTATGTTCATGGCACTGCTAGCCTCGGCATCAGTGCTGCTGACAAACATCATCAAAATCTGTAGCCACCTATTTAAAAAAAAAAAAAACACACAAACTTAGGTCAGTTTTGGTTTAAGGTTCAAAACTGCAGCTTAAGTGCACTGGTATAATCTGTGATYTTGAATGCCTTTGAGTTCAGTAGGATTTCAGCCAAGCTGCATATACTCCATGCTCCAAACATACTCAGTCACCTAACTGCCATTGTGAGAAGGTCTTGGCATGAGACTCTTACAAAACTGTACTTCCTTGCACAACTGCACCGATTTTAACAGAGATGCACCAATACCCATCAGTGTTAAAACATTTCATCAGCATGTAAGCTTCAAAAGACATTTGAAACTGGGCTGCTTTACTGCTGGCAAGCTTCCTGAACGAAGATAAGCAGAATGCACCAGTCAGGACAGGACACTGTCAGCCCAGTACTCAGCTTTCAATAGACTATAAACACATGCAAGGAAGGTCAGAGYGTTGACACCTGAACAGCTGAAAGAAACAGACTGAGTAAAGGCAACAGTCTTGGGGAGAGGTTAACCTTCCCAAGCAGCAAYGGAAACTTCATCTCCTGCCGGAATTGATAAATCATCATACCAGTTACCTTTTCAGCTCTTGGACAGTATGCTTATGTGATGTGAAGCTGCATACAATTCACATGATTTCAATACCTCATGCCCCTCCGCTGAGCTGAAATTTCCTGCCATCCTCCTCCAAGGTTGCAGTTCAAAAAGAGAACTACAGTCTCCTCCCTTTTTGGCAGTGAGCCCAACAGCTAACAAGCTCAATACCTGCAACTTCACCTTCTGAACATCCTCACTTTTCTAGCAATTAGTCCTAAAATCTTTTCCAGAAGCTGACACAAGATTTTTTTTTCCAGGTTCCTGATATTCCAAGCCACAGCAGTGTTATCTGCTTTTATTAAACTTCCTCTCACACATGGCTCATGTCTTAACTTTCCCTTTGAGGAACAATATCTTGGAGTTAACATGGTATATCATACACTAAAGTGCATATTCCTGTTKAAGAACCTTTTCTGTTCATTAGTTACTTAAAATCATTTAATACCAACATCAGATTTTCTCCTCTGCTTAACTGCAGAAGGAAATAGCAAGACAACAGTACAGAGGTAATAGACTCATTTCTTTCTCCACTTAGTGAGTCATTGCAGCACTGTCAATAATCAAAAATGCCAGCTGCCACAGGATGAGAGAGTAGCAGCTTGCAACCCCAAGCCATTAAGAGATAACAATATAAGTCCTTGCTAGAGTGCCACACAAACACACTCTTACTGTTTTAGAAAAGTAACTATGCCTCAAAATTAGGTACACATCTCCGAGAATAAGCTCCTTCTATTTAGCTTCACAAGCGTGTTCAGGTGCAAAATTTACCAAAGCAGCTGTCCCTACATACCTAACTTCTTACCTCTGCTGTTCCAGTACTATAGAGTTTYGGCTCAAGCAGGCCTACCACTCTAGGGCAGAAGTCTCAAAGTTATTGGGTTACTACAAATTTGCAAAAAGCTTGCCAGCTATTTACTGCTCAGCTACGTGCTAGCGGAATGAGTTTGAACCTCTGGGAGCCCAGGGAATATCAAAGTTTTTCTGAATTGCTGTAGCATTAATTACTTGGTTAGGTCCTGGTGCCTAATCAGCAATCTCCTCCCGTTCTCATTCTCTGAATAGAGGGAGATTAGTGCCAAGGTCTCCTTCTGAATCTCTGGTACCCCAGAAGAAAGTAATTCGGACAGCTGTACATTCATGTCAGGGTGAGTTAACAGAAGACGCTGATTTTCCCCTGGAAAAAAAAAAATTATGATCAACTACGTACTATAAAAACCCTGTTCCTCTTGGGGTTTTTTTGTTGTTTTTTGTTCCTCCCCCACCTCCACCCAGGGGTGGATTTAAAAGGCTTAATATCTTCTTCATCCACTAATGGGATCATTCAYTATGACTGATGTGTTCACCTTGCCCAACATTCCTACAGAGCAATGGTAAGGTAGAACACCCGCTACTCTTCCCTCAGCTCCATTGCTTTAATACATTTAGATGTTTAAACTTCTACTCTCACTAGTGATATGCCAGCTTCCTGGTCAGTGTGCACTGCTACAAAAGAACAGTCAGTAGAAGCAAGAGCACAGAGCGTTCCTTCTCTCCACATGGTTATTTCATCAGCTGTCTGCAAACTGCTAGGCACAAAGCTGCTCAAGCCCTGTCAAGCACACACATGGAGCTAAACCTTTATTTGAACCTGTATTCCCTGCTAACCATCTACAGGCAAAATATAAATCATATCTCCTCCATTACCTGAAGCAYAGATATGCTCTTAGGTGTCAGCTGGATCCCATGGCATACAGGTCAGGTGAAATGCTGACTCTAAGCATTCCAAATCTTCCTTGTGTGCCAGACTGCTACATTTTCTCCACTAGCCCCATTCCAGTACATTTCTCTCCTATCTGCAAACGTCCTAGAACTGGAGGCAAAGACTACCTTCCAGTGACTACTAATTCCCTAGTTGCCAAACGATATCAACCTCACCCTTTTCCAATAGCATTTCTATACAGACCCGCTTTTCACTAGTTTAACTTCTTTAAAAAAAAAAAAAAAAAAAAAAGTGATACTATCCTAACAGCAAGCAATAGCCTTGTGTAACTTGCGTTCCACTCCTTAAGTGGTCTTAAGATGCACTGAAACAAAGTGTAAATTTCACCTTGTGATAGATACAACAGGTGAAATTGCAGTTGCAGCTAAAGTTCATCTCCAGCACTTGCACTTAACCTGTAAAACTTTGTTTATAGTAAGGTTTACACCCAAGTGCTCTGAGGAAGGGATATTCATACAAAAGGATTTTAGACATAGTAAGGGCCATATTAACAGTGCATTAACAATGATTAGCATTGATTAGTTTTACCATTCCCAGTGCAGACAGCTTGCCAAAGGAAGAGAAGTGAAACAGACAGATCCACCTCAGTAGTATTTTTCCTCTCTGCGCAGAAACCTCTAAATTAGAAATGTTAGTTTTTAAAAAGAGCTAATGACTGTTGAAACTTCAAGAATAGCGCTTGCTCTGTTCAACCACATCATGTTCAGAACCAACTTAGTTGTGCAAGAATTTCAARTCACATCTTTTGCACAAGTCTTGTTTCCATTGTCTATCTGAACCTGACTCAAATACACCTCACAGAACAGATCCCATTTAAGACAGACTTTAGGGAGCTATTTAAATAGCTATTCGTCAGATTTCTTTCTTGATTACCAAAATGTAATTTAACATGCATTTTCTTAGCTATCATTATAAAAAGCAGAAGACAAGTCCCCACRGATGATCTTTGTTCTTAAATTATAGGATTAAGTAGTTTTTCAGATTACATTACAAAGCTAGGATGCCAGATATTGACCTATGTCAATTTGTAGGAGCCAGATATGCTCAAAGTAACTAAGCTTTTACATCAGAGGTTCTTTTGCAACTGGTTAACAAACCTCTCTCACTATTAGAGATGGAGAAATAGGAGATCAAAGACAGAAGCACAAATCCATCAATTTTTTCCACTGCAGCCAAGAGAGCATTATTTGTCTAAAGGTCAGATAGAAGTCAGTCAATTCAAACATTAAAATCTGTTATTACATTATCTTTCAGTCATTTCATCTGAATTTCACATGGTGATTGTGTTTCCTGAAAATATCTTTTCGTTTTCTTACTCCACTCTACTATTCTCCCTGTTCTCCTTTGGAGAGCACTTACCGTCTTACGACCTTGTTGTCATTGATGATACTGAATCCATCATTTGTTCTAAATAAAGTTTGCTCAGTGCCTGGGGGAAAAAAAAATGATATAACCAAATAAGCCCTTTGATCCATCTGGGTGATGCACCAAAATGGAGGCAGACTCCTGCTCTTCTGTAATACAGTCTTAAATGATAAGTTGACTGGATCAACAGCCTGGGGCAGGGTAGAGGGAGGCTGCATTTCCAGAAGAGGAAAAGAAATCACAACACTAGTTGAAGTAKAAACAGCTCTGAAGCTGAAGACTGTTCTAATTCATGACTGGTGCTGCATAGAGTGATTGACAACGTTAAAGGCTGAACATGAAACTAGCTTTGCAAATCAATATGCTCTAGCCATCATTTCAAAAGAAATTAAACATCTGTTAAATGACCCACATAAACATTCAAACCCCTGAGAGGCCTTAACAGCTCAGTTAYATTATCAATTTAGGGATTAAAAACAGATCTACTGCTCAAAGCTTTTGACATATCAAACATACTGTTGATTTCTATTTTTTAAAATACAGGGACAGTTTTTCTGTTCCTTCAAAACCTACTCCAATTTTCCTAAAAATATCTGTCTACTTGGATTACAACACCCCTATAACTAACAAACTTTGCATTAACTACTTACAGCCCTTCATGGCTCCTGTCAAAACTCTGATCCCTCCTGTATAGTAGAGGATGTTCTGGTCAGGCCTATCAAGTTTGTGCAGAAGTTCTTTTACGGACAAARCTGTAACACTGCCAGACTGAAATTCTTTCAATGCTCTCTCTTCTTCATTCATTCTTTTTTCCTCTAAGTTTACTTCATTCATGCAATCTTGGAAATCAAAATAAAGTAACGCAAGTTAGATTAACCATTCTAACACAGTAAAGTTTCAAGTCAAAAATGAAACTGGCTCCATGACAGAGGGAGCACTCTGCTTTCTACAACAACCCATGGCTGTGCTGAGTTAAGCACAGGGCTTAAACACAAGCAACAGTTGGACAAAGGTTGCATGAGAAGACTCCATGAAAAGTTTTGAAAAGTATAAAATTTAGATTTCTTACCTTTAAATAGGCTTTCCTTTTGGGGATCAATTTCTAAGATCTTCTGATAGCACTGCCTGGACTTAACGGAGACAAGGAACAGACTCTTAAGTTAAGATGAGATGGGAAAATAATAAAAAATTTTATCCTAGAGAAATTCAACCAGTCTAAGTTGTACAGCTGTTGGATCACAGTACTTATTAAAAAGTGTGAAAAAAAATTATGAAGAGAGAAGTCAAAACCTTTGCAATTGGTAGAGCMAGATGAGTATGATTTTCAGTCGCTACTTAAGCCTGCAATTTTAAATGAAAATTTGAAACGCAAAGCCAGGAATAAACTAGTAGGAACAAAACAAGCCAAGTTTCCCGTGATAAAATAACAAATAAGGTGTAACATTAAAAACGAAGGAACTGCAACTATCCGCACGGATTTTATTTGTGTGTCTTGCTACTATGTTCACAATTAAACCTATCACAACTTTAGGACAAGGAAAAACCTTCATAGACTGAGCTGCCAGGAACTCCAAGGTAGACTTGTGTAGATTTGTGGTCCATCTTCTACAATTACTTTATTACAAGCATTTCTGAAATGATCAGAAATGCTTTTGATCTTGACTGCTCTCTTCAGGCACATAGATCTTTGAAGTCTGTAGAGGTTATACTGAAATGTAGTAAAGTATTTTGCAGTGAATCACAATTTGTTCCTCTCATCCAAATCATGTTGAAAGCAAAATAAAACATGGTCATGTGCCCACAAGACTTAGCCAGCTTACCTCACTGAAGTGCTTCAGTGCCAAGTGAGCTTTCCCCATCTGAAAATAGGCTTTAACACATTTTTCATTGCACTGTGGGNAAAAAAAAAAAAAAAAAAAAAAAAAAAAAAAAAAAAACAACTTACGTTTCCAGGCTTGGGCAGTTAAAACTGTGTTAGCCTGAAAAGTACTAGTAAGCACAAAAGCGGGTACATCAGGTTTGGCTCTGATCTACTTAAAGGTTGAAAGCAGCTGGTACTAACATCCTTCCCAGAAAACTGCCATTAGGTAATTCCAGCAGACTCTCATGCTCTTAGGTAACATTTAGATCTGCATGAATAAGTCTAGCAACACCTTCACATGAACAGGATTCGCGATCTGTAATGCTGACGCTGTTTCCCTCTTCCCAAAACTGGCAGCTAATAGATTTCCTTAGCATCAAAATTCACCTAACAGCAGTAAGATCTTACAGTCTCCAAGGAAGGTATCTAAGACCATATTTTATCAGGACACAACACAAGCTTAAAATGCAGTTCAGTAATCCAGGCTGAATTTTTTCGAGTATGTTTACCCCGCCAGGTAGCAGCTTATTCTCATCCACTCGTAAGCACTTTACATTTCTGTACTAAACTATAGCACGAAACAACAGGTGAATTGACATTAGGATAAAAAGCGATGGAGAAAACTTCAAAAAGTAAAAGAACACTTCCAGGATTTTGTACCACAAGGAAACTGATGTATTTTATCATTCTAAAGAAAAACGACGAAGGCAGAATCACAACCTAGAGCTAGGGAACACCCTCATGTTTTGAGGTCAGAAGCATTCACTAGATGTTTACAGGCAAGAAAAGTCTTGCCAAGAACTCAGCTGTACAGTAAGATTCTCCAACTCCAGAGCAATTAATAGAGACTGTTTTGACTCTATTATAATTTCAGGAGCGTCTTTGTATTACTGCTCATTTTCTGCAAGCGAGTCACTTTCTGCTGTGTAAAGTTTTTATATTAAGCCTTAATAGAACTTCCACTTCTTTTGATTAGCTCTAGAATGACATGAGTATTAATTGCCAGCAGCTGTATTAAAACAAACAAACAAACAAACAAACAAACAACAAAAAACCAAAAACCAAACACAGTCGCAAACACACACACGTATAACTCGATGCTAACAGACCGGATTATCTTTTCTGGTTCAATTATCTTTGGAAAAAACAGATTTCTTGAAATGCTGTTGTCAGTATTATGATCTCTCAATCACATTGCACCCAATGGGCATAGCTGATGTAACAACTGGATGTGGATTCAGCTTTTTAGTATTTCATGATCTTAACCTATAACATCAGCACATGAAAAATTCCTCTTTGTGGATTTAAACTTTTTTTTTTTTAAACGGACACAACATTGTCCACCAATTTGTGCGATAATTAGTTTACTATCACTTGTAACAAATCTTTCAATGAAGAATTCTTGAAAAGTAGAAAACTTTTTGCATATAGGCAGCACTGAAACATTTCTTTCTTTATAGCAAACAAGTTAACGCAGGATGCGCAAATTTGTATACCATTACCACATTCTTTCATTTCCATTGAGCTGTCTCTACATCATCATTATACACAAACTATATTCTCATTGGCGCTTGACCTGATTGCAAGAAACAGAAACCTGAAGTTACCTTTAAAGCCCATTCACAGTCACTAATGGCTTTTTCATATTCATGCATCTTCAGGTAGGCCTGAAATTAAAAGCCAAGAAAGTCCAGACAGAAAAATTAGACTATTTAACATGTCTTCCCCAACTGTGGTACAAACAACAACTAAAAATTAGGCTGTTAATGTACCTAATACATGGATTTATTTTCAGAATAATTAGCAGTGGTTTTTTAACCCTTCTTCCATCTTACTGTGATTGTTTGTCATTTAGATTAAATATGAGGGAAAAAAAAAAAAAAAACAGAATTCAATATACACATATGGATTAAACTAGGCAAGTAGAGAACACAAAACAAGCATTATCATTCTACAACTACAAAAATGATAATTTAAAGAAAATGCAGTACATTTTAAGGAAGCTATAACACAAGACAATTTTCACTCCTTTTGGAGGAGCAGGGATTGATCTGTGCTACATCAAAGAAGAAGGCTTAAATACACACTCAGCAAAGACCAGTCACTGTAGAAAAAGCTTTCTGGAATTCAGATACATTATTGGATAGAAAGGAAGTAATTTACATCTCTAATGATCTTTGTGTAGCTCTTCCATTAAGATTGTAAAGTGACATTGAAGTATTACAAATGAGTCATCCTGGCAAGTAAGACAAGTGAATACTACAATCTCTTGGCAAGAAATCAAGTATCTAATGCAAACCAACTTGTATGTGGAAGTCCRCCTCTATTCAATTTCCCTGAACTTTTACTTTTCAGATGTCTTTGGATATGTGTTATGAATGTCACAACACATTGCTAGCTTTTAAAGGTACACAAGATGCAAATAAATTGTGTAATGCATCTGCTGAAGCACTTGTACCCAGAAGAACTTTGTGTTCTTTCTTGGCAATACTACCCTGAAAGCAGTATACTGGTGGCTCACTTTTGTATGCTGACCTGCGCTCTGTTTGTGTAAAGCTCCTGCTTGTCCTTCAGTTTTTCTAGGCCTTCGGTGTATTTCTGAATGGCTGTTACATAGTCTCCTTTCCTGAAGGCATCATTTCCTTTCTCTTTCAGAGCTGCAGAACAACACACACACACATTCAAAATCATATTAGTTTCAAAATGGTGACTGAGGAAGAGAGAGATCATATTCTCCTCTTCCAGCAACCACAGCTCCCTTGCAGCTGCCATCAGCCATACTTAGTAAGAGACTTCTGAGCAATCCAGTGTACACAGCCTCCATTCCTCCATTAAAATGCAAACTCTGAACATTTCTCTTTTCTTTGCTTAGTCCTACTTTCAAATACTGAAACTTTCTCCCTCCATCCTAAAACTTTATCATAAGAAGAGTAGGAAGAAAAATGAGTTTTAACAACTGTATGAAGTATACAATCTTGTTTCAGCTAATCAACACTGTACAGAAAAATCATCGATCTCAAAAATGCCACATGACTACCTCAGTGTGTGTTAGAATGGCATTCAGAAAGTGGCACAACAGCCTCTTAAGTCATCCATTTCCTTCTAAATAGTTTCTGAAGGTATTAGCTAGAAAAACTTTAGCAATTACCATCTGCTAAATGTTCATTTCTCTTTCTTCGTTTAGCACGCTCTCTTGCATCCTTTTCCAAAGCTGCCAGAAAGCCATCTTTGAGTCAGGAGATTTTATTGCCGTTTCAGTCAAAAAACAAACAAAAAAATTCATTAAAATCAAACTACAGATGAGAAGAAGTCATTTTTGAGCTATTTCTGAATCATTCCTCCATAAAGAAACTGGAAAGTGAATGACAATACACTATACATAAAGGCCATCCTACCATCTCAGGATTGCATACTCGCCTCTATGTAGTTCATCTCTACAGATCAGCTTGCTTCTTGTAATTTTAGAGTAATGAATTTCTAGATGAGAAGCCAGAATATGATGACAAACTACAGCAAGAAGCTTCCTAACTATGAACAAATGCAGCCATACCGCTAAGACTCCTGAATGTGTTGCCTAATCTGACTGAATGTTCATTAAGAAGAAAAAATAGCTTTGACTGTAGTGGGAGTGAGCTTAGGCCTTGCATGAAGTAACAGCAATCCTCATCCTTAACTTAGCCAAAATAGGACTGAAGAGAAGGCAAGTATCACAGGGAACACCGTCCTACCTGAATTTATTGTCTCCACTTGTTCTATGTCCTAAAAAAACAGAAATACAGTACATGTATGTACACATACAGATATCTAATA
This sequence comes from Rhea americana, assembly GCF_003343005.1. Taxonomy (NCBI): domain Eukaryota; kingdom Metazoa; phylum Chordata; class Aves; order Rheiformes; family Rheidae; genus Rhea; species Rhea americana. The sequence continues at coordinate 5,614,952 of NW_028186623.1, read as the reverse complement.
AAACCCATAGCAGCAAAGGAACATTTGGTTCAGTTATTCAAAGTGACAGATGCACTGAAATACAGTAGAAATGCCAAACTGACACTTTGCAAAGGATGTAAGGGACTTAACTTCATCTTTAATGAGCTAAGTCATTGAAATCCAGACCCTACTGCATGAATCAAAGCCTAATGAAATTAATGAAAAGACTCTTTTGTCCTTAACTAGTTTTGCTCAAGTCTCTGAAGTGCAAATAAGAGCTACATGTTGTGGAACCAAAATGCCTGCATCTAACTTGGATAAATCCAAGAGAAATATTTTGTGTTCATAGCAGTTCTTGGACAAACACAAAATGCAACATCAAATACCTTCCAGTAAGATTGCTCATGAAGAAAATAAAGTCACTTTCTAATATATGTGTATGCATTTTCCCAAGCTTTTTCCTCTGGGGCAAGATATGTGGACTCATGTCATTTAAAAGATCTCAACTGCACACAGTTTAAACTGCAAAGGAAAAGTTAAACCTTACAGAAGCTCGTGAGTTGATCACCGTTCTGTTCACCTTCGTCTTGCATTCTTCCTCCTCACTAGCCTCTTTCTCACAGAGCCTTTTCTCTGTCTCAGCAAGGGCTTTTTCCTGAATAGCTGGGTCTGTGGACTTCAAGCCTTCAACTAAATTGGCTTAAAAAAAAAAAAAAAAAAAA
>NW_028186623.1:5588144-5613386 GCF_003343005.1 Rhea americana | reverse complement strand
CCGACGGCAGCCGCCTCTTCTCGCAGCCCGTCCGGCGCGGCCTCGCAGCCGGCGTGACTGTTGCGCGCGGCCTGGCGCCCAGGCGCGCTCGCTCGCCGGCGGTCTCGTCGCTGGCAGCAGCAGCCTCTGCCGCTGGGTCGGCGCAGCCCTCCCTGCTTCCAGCTGCTTTCCAGCTGCCACCAGCAAGAGTGGCCACGAGCGTGGCGTCGCGGTGCGCAGGCGAACACGGGTTGCCGTTTGAACTGCGGCTCTATCAGGCAGCAGCACGGCTGTTTGCATCWGCGTCCGTTCCTGCTTCCTCGTCCTGTCAGACTCCGCTGAAGCCCACGCGGGTTCCCGGAGGTGCTCTCCCAGCCTTTGTGGCGATCCGTTAATTCCCTGCAGGGGGATTTGCTTCCTAACACTCCTGATGTGCTGCTCAGAGCGGAGAAAGGCCTGCTCCTGGCCCGCCCTTGCCAGCTTGTTTGGAGACACAGAAAGCAGCAGTGTCCTCTGGAGCACACGGAGCCACGGGTACTGCGCAGGTTATGCCTGTGTGTTAGAGATTAGGCYAGCTGGAGTAAAACTGGTTGCTGCTCTTCTGCACATACCTAGGGGGTCAGGGTGGGGGATGTCTGGACACACAGCGAAAAACAGCTCTTRCCCGTATCGACCCCACAGCAGGGAGGCAAATGGGGACACTGTGGCAGAGAGACACAGCTCTTACCTAAAGCAAGGCAGAGCGAGAGGCAGGAACAGCCCTTCTCTTGCCCTCTCCAAAGGGATGCTGGCACAGGAACCTACGATGGGAAGGAGTAAGTGCTCCTCACTGATGAATTCCTGTCTCGGCCCCTGACCTTTCCATCCTTCTTGCCCCATGCAGGGGGATGATGGAGAGCACAGCTGCAGAGTAACTCCTGCTTTGCTGCTGGCAGTCATGGGAGTGAGCCACCTACAACCTCACCTCCAATTTGCACTGAACTGTTGCTTCTGTGGCACAGTTGTTCTCTTCAGGATGCAATACGAGGTCCCTCTTCTGGCCCAGTGCAGGCAATGCCATGCACAAACTGGCTTGCACTGTGCAACACTGCTCCTCGCTTTGCAGTTTGGAGAAACTTCGATCCCTGTAAATCCGATGCTAACCCTCAGCAAAGAGCAGGCTTGGGCAGCATGCTCTGTCAGCACCTGAACATCTAGCTTTGCTCACAGATGCACAGACCTCGCACACACCTTTACATGACTACTGCTTACATAGTTTAAGCAGCTGGGTGGAAAATTAAGTTTGTGTATACTAAAATGGTGATGTACTGAGCACAGATGCTGGCAAACCCTCAGCTCAAGAGGAAAGCAGCCCTACAGAGTTATGTTGCTACAGGAAGAAATAGACTTTTATATTTGCAACATATGACAGAGGATTACGCAGCTAACTTCTTTTCTTCCTCTCTGTTGCTCTTGGATATAATCTTTTTGMTGGGAAGTAGTGTTTATATTCCTACTGCAGCGGGATAGCTGGCCCAGCAGAGGCTGCAGAGTGCCGCTTTACCAAAGAGCTTACAGGTGAGCTGTGGAAAAATATCCTCAGCACAGCAGAGAGGCTCCTATAGAAGAGCTGGTAGACATCCACTCTCTTCACCCTCTTTTTCTTTGTACAATTTCAGGTGTGAGATCTCAGACAAATTCTTCACTGATTCCCCACTGCTGCTGAGTTACAGTCCTTTTCTCTGCTAAACAGGCCAGCCTTTGCCTTGCAGCTAGACTGTATGCAAACCAGAACTGAAATCTTCTGCTGCTCCTCCCTCTTGCTTGTTGTTTTATCAAAACACACATCTGGGTTTAATTTGCCAGAGTGAGGAGGAAGGCTACCCTGCTGGAAGCAAGCAGCAGGGAGCATATCAGCAGAGGCGGCGGGGTGTCATTTCTCCAAGGAGCGTTTAAGAGCCTTTCAGTCTGCATTTTAAATACCCAGAGTCTCCCTCTGCTTATACTAAGCAGATAAGAATGGAATAGCACTGGCAAAAATGAATGAAAGCTGCCTCTTTGGTCAAAATAAAGATGTTGTTGTACTGAACTGTACAGAACTGCTACCTGAGAGACAGAATGCGGTGTAGGACACATTAATGCTCATCCATAGCAATATCTTCTGGCCCCTGTTGCTGTGATTTTCTGCCAGACTTGAATTTCTTTAAAAATACCCTTTAAAGACGAGGATTTTCTCAATCTTCTACTGGAAAAGAGGGAGACTGGAATCACAGAAAGTTAAAGTCTTAAATCATTCAAAACCAGCACTTCTTTGACCTCTTTCCCCCTACCCCCAGATACCTGGATGGGTAGGTCAGAGAAGAGGCCCACCTGGCAGCAGCAATTGCTTTTTCCTCTGTGCTCTGAGATCGTCTCTGACAAAGCAATTGACCTGGCTTCCCCATGTTGTGCCTCCTGTGGAGGCGTACTTAAAACCAGCTTTGAATTAGCCATTTTGAGGCTGTAGCAGCACAACTGTGATKATACTGACTGCAATACAGGTTGCAAAACCCATCTGAGAAGCAGAGAAAATAACCTGGTTACAGGGAAGCAGAGGTGCTGCCAGTGAAATCTCTTAGTTGGAAACTCYCTGTCAAGGGTGAGTGAGGAGTGATGCACTTTACTCATAAGAGAGAAGCAGCAATGTGTTTTATTGGTGTAAGATAGTGATTTAACAAAGTTCTGTCCTAAATAAGACGATGATTTAACAAGGGTTGATGGCAGGGTACACTTGTTTATTTACTGTGTGGAGGACAGGGTCAAATGAAAGTGCCAAGGAGACCCTCCTGTTGAGTCACGAGGTTCAGAATGGACCTCCTTGCTTTCCAAAGTCCTTCTCAGAGGAGTCTGGGTGCAGCTGGATCCAGTCACAGTCCCAGACTTGGTCAACAGYTTATGTCTAAAGGATTATGTTCACAGTCAATCAGAGATGTAACTTAGCAAAGCTTGCAAAGTTTTAGCATGCTGTTAGTCATTTACYGAGGAGATCGCTCCTCAGTAAGGGATCTCTCAACCTTGAGGAGTAACCTTGACAGACATTCCTGCTCAAGGGGAGATTCTGCCATGCAGCCCACTGCCGTGCAGGAGAGCTYGATGGGCTCTGGGCTGCCTCCTATTTGTGGGGTAAGACGGTTGACTCATAGTCATATTTGTGTACTAGATGGATTTTAGCTGGCACGTGCTTAATTAGCCCCTGCTCATGTGCTGTTTACAAAGAGGTTGGGGTTGGGGGGCAGAGAGCACACCATCACACTCCCACAGGTCGTGTGCAAGCAAGCCTCTCTACAGAGTGGTCTCCGCAGGGGCCAGGAGCATGAGGCCACGGTTTGCCTCCCATCTATGCAACTGACTCTCAAGCTGACCAGCTGTCTCGGAGGGCCGTGGGGATGCCAGTGAGTGCTTGCACACACACAGTTTGCACCTGAGGTGGGTTTCCAGGCCTGCAGGGCCTGAAGTGTCTGGTGCCAAGGGAGGCTTCGTGTGTCCCCCAGTGCCAGTGCAGCCCTTCCCAGTGTGAGAAATATGCTCTGTCACAAGTGAGACAGCCAGAGGGTGGCACCATCCACCAGCACAAAAAGCACCTGGCCAGATCTCCCCACACTCTTATTTCAGGCCTTTTGCTGCTTTGTTGTCTATGTCCTAAAGTCAGCTTGCGTGGCTGCCTGCTGGCAAGGCTTGTATGTTGTGTGTGCTGGCCAATTCCTAGCTATTATCTCGGCTTTACTCTGGGCACGTTATCTGTTYGAGTGTACCCAGGAAGGGAAACTCAAGGCTGGCTATCTCCAGTACAGCATGCAATGGCCTGGGGAAGTGTCTCTGAACCCCTTCCAAATCTGCGGGCCAGCTACCCTTTCGGGAAGCACCCAGCCCTGGTCTGCACCATGTGGTGCTGACAGGATGCGTGAGACCTGCGGTTCAAAACATAGTCTGTGCATCCAGCCTCAGCTCAGACAGGGCTGTCACACAAAGCCTGTGCTGATGGTTTTCTCAGTCAGCCTCAAGCCCACTGAGTTRTTTCCCACTGCTGCCACATCATTTGCCAAGGAGAGATTAACAGTCCAGTGCTTGTCTTTCCTAGGCTTCCTCAGCTGAGCAGGCAGCATTAATTCTCAACGTGGAGCTCATTTGTGCTTTGGTGGCTGAGTGATGCAGAGCTCAAATGTGTGCAGGGTTGTTCTAATTGTGCACAACGTTTGTAGTGCAAAAAAGGAGATGATAAATTGCTGGAATGCTTTTTCATCCGTTTTGTCCATGAATAGATCCATACCTCTCCTTTCACACATCCATTTTACCTCTCTTCTCTTTCTGTGAATTTTAATCATTTCTGCCCCTCTGCTTTATGATATGACATCTAAGCTACAAACCTAGAATACCAAGTGATTCATTACTGTGCATGGAAGTACCTGAACTTACCATTTTCCTCYCAGCTAATAAATATTTATGAAGCACTGAGTGAATTACGGGTTGGATGTTGTTCTGAGAGAGACACCAGGTGGAAACAAAGACGGAGAGTCAAACAGAAGTGGACATAAAGACTGGAGCCTTTCAGGTCTAGGTCAGTGGATCAGCTCCACTCCATCCTCTGGGAAAGGACAGGTGGTGCTAGCGTTCCTCAGGGYTGTCCAGCTACAAGCTAGTTTTTCACATGTTCGTGTCCATGGTTTAGCATCTCAMTGTGAAACTGTTAGGGAAATTGTTCACTCCAGCATCCGTAACAGGTTTGACTCTTGGTTTCAGCTTTATCCAAAAGATACAAAACAACTTCTTACCAAGACAGTTTTATTAAYATTACAGCTTGAGCCGGGTGCCTCCTCAGAGAGAYCCCGAACAGAAATTTCAGGTACAATTACAGGTAAAGTTCTGTGTCCATTCTCTGTTTTTTCCCCCTTTCTTTCTTTCTKTTCCATCAATGATGACTTGACAAGTAGTAGTTTCTTCACTCTTGGTTGTTTTCCTCGTTGCCTGCAGGCAGGGTTATGGTACTTACTGATCATTGTTGAAGCTGTTTTCTTATTTTCTTATCTCCTTGTTCTTTCCTTGTCTGAGTCAGCTCAAACAATTTAGGCAGAAGTTAGCAATGTGCAGCCTTAGGCTTCAGTAAATTTAGATACTGATAGTGCCAAGCAAATGCTATTATGTACAACAGAAAAAGGTACAAGTCATGAAACCCTAATCCTTGAATAGAAGGGATTGTCAGGTTAGGTTTGAGAGATAGTAATGAGGGGCCTGTGGAGTGATGCAGTATCACCACAGCTACCTCTCCTAGCCACCTGACTCAACACCCAAAGCAACGTATCTGTTCCTGCTGCTTTTCTCTGGTCACTGTTCTTTGCACCTGCAGCTCTTCCCCCTGCAAGCCGTGCTGTTTTACCAAACAGATCACCGATAACAGTGCTGGCTACTCCTTGCTGCAATTAGAGGAGAAATAGATCTTGCTTTAGCTGCAAATTCAATAAGCCTTTTCTRTGACCGCTCATTTCGTGGCCTGCTGAAGTTTCGTATTCACCAAGTCTAGCTGGCTAAGAGAAGGGATATAGATGGGTCCCTGGCTAGCGGTTGATGGGGAGAAGGGTGTGGGCTGAATTAGGTGGAAGCAGAGTGCATACACTGGAGCAGCAGAAGAAAATGATGTAAGAGATGAAGGTWAGTTATTACTGGATGATGAGCACACTGCCGTTGTCTTGTGAGAGCTGAATGTCAAAAAAGGTTATATGGACAAGCAAACACATGGACATGGATACTCACATGCTTCTCCTCCTTCCTTTCATTCTGTCTGTGGCAGTGAAGTTTGGTCATGAGCACAATCCCAGCAGCCAAAGCATAGAAAAAAAATAAGTGCCACTCTATTATCAAAAGGTGCAAATGGTTTGGGAACCTAATTAGATACTTAATTGCCTGAGCTGAGTGAAAGGAAACACGTGGTTAACATGTTTACAAGTTAACATGGTACTTGAAGCTGTCTTACTGCTGCATGTTTTCTCAGTGTTGTATTCCCCTGGCAGGTAGTTATAATGTTGATCTCTCAAAGATGCTTAAAGGTCACCAACTCTGGCACAGCTGGTGAGCTTCCCACTGCGACAYAGAGATGGGGGAAGCCAGTGTTAGGCTGTGTGTCTCTGGGCCTCCTCGTCCCCAGCACAGAAGGTGCTGGGTCTGCATGGCAGCACACGGGCCAGTAAAGGCTATCTCGGAGGGGAGCAGATCGCAGCAAAAACATGTCCGTAACAAAGCAAGCCCAGCTTAGCTTGGTCATGTTTAGTGAGTCCTGCATCTGCTCTCTGCTTTCCGCTGCTGTGRCCTGCAGGCTGTCCTGTCAAGAGCGTGGGTTATTTCCTCGTCAGAAGGAAGCGAGCATGTATACTGATAAAAATACTAACAGATTCACCAGTCATTGTGCTGCCTAGATGTCTTAGGAGGCCACGCTGCTGTGAGTTAGATGAATAGTCCAGTGGTGACATTTTACACCAGGATCCTCACTTACCTTATCCCATTCCTGGATCAAYGTCACCTTCTTAATATGAATTGAATTTTTAAATGCCACTTTATTCTTATTCAGAGAAATATCCAAGGCAAGGAGAAAGATAATCCTCATTTCTGTGGTGCCCTTGAAGAGACAAAGGAAGTTTGATCCAACCCAGAATATAGTGAGAGGGTARGTAGGAGAGGTCTATCCATTTGTCCATCCATCCATCCATTAGTGGATGGACCAGTTAGTCCAGCAAGTGGTATGAATGCCCTCAAGCCCTTTACAAAAACTGCAACTGTTTTTAATTAAGACTGTCAGTCCACCCTGGAATACATTAAACGTTCACACAGCTGGAGGAGAATTAGATGCTGTCAGGTTGGTGGATGAGCTCTGGAGCATAGCTTAACACCGAGTTACAGATCCCATCTCTCTTTCTATTATTAAAGAGGGCTGCATCAGACATATTTCAGGGCAGGACTGTATTAAAATGAAGGTCACCAAGAGATTCCTCACGTTTTGTGCTTCAGAGACATCTCTGGTCCCATAGCCATGCTGGTGGTACAGAAACTTCATGGTGGAGAAGGGAAAGTGATCTGTCATGGCTCTGTCCCACTCCGTCCTGCAAACGCAGCTTTTCCTCCTAGAGACATCAGCGCCCCCCCTCCCTCCCATGTAGCCCCGTTTCCTCTTGGTCATGTATTGCTAGTGCTACTCTGTCCCCASACCGTCCTCCCTCCTCCAGCCCTTCAGCACAGGGTTTTCGGTTAACCCTGGGCACGAGGAGGAACATCTCTGTCGTGCCCATCCGGCTGCTTCTGTTGTTAACAAGGAGCTGTGCAGCAGCCAGGCAACCAACTTGGTGACAAGGGGTGGGCTGTATTTGTGAGCTAGAAGTGTTGTCAAAGCAAAATTGGATAAATTTCAGTAAGTTCTTCCTGATATTTGCAAGGTTCTTACAGATAATTGTATTAATCAATAATATAGATACATAATCTATTAAAGGATTACAATGTATAATAAAAGATAATTGTATTATGAGCTACTATAGATGTAAACAGGTAATTTTATTGATAAATTCTAGTGGATGCTTACAGAAAATTTAAACAATAGCTAAATGTAGAGTAGATACTCTACATAATTCTATGATTCCATTTTACTATTAGAATGTCTTAGATAAGGTAATAATAGCTATTGTAGATACTTATAATTGTTAATAAATTATCGGAATCTGATCCTAATAGATTATAATAGATAGCTGTTAATAGCTAAAACAGACTCTGATAGGCTTAACASTGTCTAACCAAGTCTGACACAATCTGAAGGCCTGTAATAGGTTAAAAGAAACTGTCAGWTTTCCTTAGTTTCTCACAGAATCTATCAAGCTGCATTCAATGCTAAAAAAATCTATTTAATTCTGACACGTTCTGACAAATTCTGTTTGAATCTGAAAGACTCAGTGAATCTAATGGAATTGGTCAGAATCTATCCGAAACCAAAAGAATCAGTCAGAATGTAATAAAATCTGTCAGAATGGAACAGATCCAGTCATTAGATGCATTAAGAATCTAAAAAATCTAACCTTAAAAAATGAAGAAAAAAAAAGTCTATCACACTTGTAGAATCGGTCACACTAAGAAAATCCCTTGGAGTGTGAAAGTATCTGACAGAATCTGCCAGAACGTATTGGACGTGAGGCGAATGTCGCGTTCTGTCAGGATCCGATAGCGACTATCAGTGTTTGACCACCTCTCTTGAGGGTGCCTGGAGCCTCTCAAGTTGGACAAAATGCTCTTAGATTCGGCTTGATGTGGTCAAATTGTAGCAGATTATCTTTTAGAGCCTTTAGCTGCTCACTAGATTCTGGCAGATTCAGTCAGGTTCTGAAAGATTAAAACAGAATCTGAGAGATTCCTTCAGACTCTGTGAGGATGCGACAGACTGCAACAGGCAGCGACGGACTGAAACAGCCTGTGACAGAATGATGCGACAGGGCAACGAGACAGAGTCAAATATACTCCGTCGGATTCTGTCAGATTCTGTCAAATGGGAACAAACTGCAGTAGAATCTAAGAGATTCTGTCCGATTCTGCCAGGATGCAGCAGAATCTGCTCAAGTCTATCAAATTCTGTCAGATTCTGTCAGAATGCAAGCGAATGGGACCRAATCTTACAAATTCTCTCAGATTCAGTCAGATTCTGTCAGATTGCAACAGAACAGAACAAAATCTAATAGATTCTGTCAGATTATGTTACAACGCGACGGAATGTAATAGATTCTACCAAATTCTGCCAGATTCTTTCAGCTTCTGTTAGAATCTGTCACAATGCAACAGAATCTAATAAATTTTGTCAGATTCTGTCAACTTCTGTCAGATTCTGCAGAATGTAAAAGAATCTAATGAATTCTAAGATGTGAGATCTGAGAGAATCTCTTAGATTCTGTTGCATTCTGAGAGAATCCCACAGAATTTGATAGAATCTGTCAGAATCTGATAGACTATATTAGATTTTCCTGCATTCTCACAGAATCTGACAGAATCTATTAGATTCTGCTGCATTTTGACAGAATGTGACAGAATGTGACAGAATCTATTAGATGCTGACGGGATCTGACAGAATCTGACRGAATTTATTAGATTCTGCTGCATTCTGACAGAATCTGACAAATTCTGACAGAATCTAACAGAATGTATTAGATTCTGTTGTATTCTGAGGGAATCTGACAGAATCTGATAGAATGTATTAGATTTTGTTGCTTTCCTACAGAATGTGACAGAATCTATCAGATTCTGCTGCATTCTGACAGAATCTGACAGAATCTGACAAATTCTGTCAGAATGTATTGGATTTTTTTGGATTCTGACAGAATCTGACAGAATCTATTAGATTCTGCTGCATTCTGAGAGAGTCTGCCAGAATATGACAGAATCTGACAAAATGTATATGATTCTGCTGCATTTTGACAGAATCTAACAAAATCTGACAGAATCTAATATTTTCTGTTGCATTCTGATAGAATCTGACAGAATCTGATAGAAACTGTTAGATTCTGCTGCGTTCTGACAGAATCTGACAGAATATATTAGGTTGTGAGGGAATCTAACAGAATCTGTATCAGATTCTGTTAAATTCTGACAGAATCTAATGAATCTGTTAGATTCTGTTGCATTCTGAGAGAATATGAGAGAATCTGACAGACTCTATTAGATTCTGACGCATTCTGACAGAAAGTGACAGAACCGGACATAATGTGACAGAATGTGACAGACTGTATTGGATTCTGTTGCATTCGGACTGAATCTGACAGGATCTATTAGATTCTTTTGCATTCGGACAGAATCTGATAAAATATGACAGGATCTATTACATTCTGTTCCATTCTGTCAGAATCTGACAGAATCTATTCAATTCTGATGGAATCTGACAGAATTTGTGAGAATCTCGTAGATCCTGCTGCATTCTGCCAGAATCTGACAGACTAATAGATTCTGTTAAATTCTGACAGAATCTGGCATGTGATAGAATTTATTAGACTGAGTCACATTGTGTTGCATTCTGGCAGAATGCAGGAGGGAATCGGACAGAATCTGTTAGATTCTGGTGCATTCTGATTGAATTTACAGAACCTGAYGGAATCCGACTATTCTGATTTGAATGGTAGTAACAACCATTGGTCTATGTATTGCGTTATTAGTTAGATGCCAATATATATTTGAAGTCGAGCTCCGAAATCCTCAAAGTGTCCCCGGACATCTCGGAAGAATCTTGGAAGACTCTGATAACAAGCCAACTCATTAAGATTGCTAGACGAGACAAGGAAAGAAAAATATTTTTATGGCAGACCTGCATCCTTCCGCTTTTAAGAAAATTTCCACTATATTCTAGTTTTGCAGAGAAACACACAAGGTTACAGTGCCGTGCAAGCGGAATATCTTGTCTGACCTTGCCTTAGCCCTGTTTTTCATACAAAGTTGAAGATCTGCAAAGCAGCCAGTTTAATACACCAGCAGTGCAAAAAGTTGTTCAAAGATAATACCAGAAGTACCAAATCAGCTAAGGAATAATTGTAAGATGGACCATATTAGGCTGGCACGATACTATCACGTACTGTAACACAGCAAGGGGATTGGTAGATTCTTAAATCATGGATGGATCTGGTGGTTAGTAAACTAGTGTATTGAGTATGTAACAACTTACTATCAGTTAAAAGTTGTAACAAAAAGCTGCTCAGGATCCCTTCTTGTGCTCCCAGCCAAGAGACACCTTATTGCTAGCAATAAAACTTTAAAAACTTAAAAATCTGACTCCTGCTGCTCATTACTGGTGCCCATGAATGAACAACAGAGAAAAGATGATTTTAGCACTACCTTCAGCCTATCCTGCAGTAAAAGGAGTCCAAGCGATCTGGGACATAGTGACTCAGGCTGACATCAGGGTGCAATGGKCTCAACAGGGGGAGAGAGAAGTAAAAAAAAAAATATATATATATATTAAGAATGGCAGGTCTGAAGATTGATGAATGGCTGAATAAATACAAGGATTTAGTAAAGAGTTTTTCAATCCTATTTGTCATTGAGCACAACTGTGACTTCAGTTAGAGAACTCATCACTCTAACACATGGGCATGTGCTCTGCAGAAACAATAAATTAGGCCAAGTGCCGCAGGCCCCTCTATTAATCTCCGAGAGAAAAGGAAAGACTATCAGGCTCCTGACAAGGATAGAGGTGCTGCAGCAGGAAACAAGTCCAACACTAGGGAACAGAGTCCATCCACTAGGCACTGTGCAGAGTTGGGACTGGCAGGATTCAGGAAAGGAGCTGCTACAGCCAGGCACACTACTAAAAGCAACCACAGAGACTTACCTTGAAACAGAATCAGTGACTTTTATCRATTAAAGCCTCCTGACCAGAAATCAGTTGAAAAATCTTTTGTTCAAAGGATTAGACAGGGGGAAAATAGTTCTTTTTCAGCAAATTGGAACCTTTAATCTGGAAATAAAGTCTGTCTTAACTGAATTTATGGAGCTATTAAACAGACACCTCCTCCCATACAAATCTAGAAAAATTAAATGAAGTTTCATATTTTGGTAGATTTGGGCCAAAAAATATTTTGAAAAAAAAAGGAAAAAATAGCAGAGAAGAAATTCTTTCTTAAGCAGCGCTTGACTTTGCAACTCTCCTGCAGCAGCAAGATGAATGATTTAATAGCACAAGTGAACCTGGGTCTGGGACTGACAGTATACCACGTGTATCTTGCCCACTCTCCATTGTCTGTGGTTCACAGATGAGCTCATCAGTATGTGAAATATGGAGAGGAATTGTCCACAGTAGATACCATGCAAAGCTGCTTTGGCAAAGGGTAAACAGTGGAAGGTCAGACCATAAACTCAAATTGCCATGGATGTTAAAACTTCCTCCTAAGTGGAAGCACAGTCTGCCTGTTGGCTAGCCACCTTGGTTGTCTCTGTGAGGGCTGGGACTCGGAGAAAGGCAAATTGCTTACGTAGAACGAAGTATTCAGGTCTTGAAAACTAGAGAGCACAGCACACGGGTCTGTATTTCAAACAGCYGTTTTTTCTATAGGATACTATTGTATGAAGAAATTCTGCACCACTTCGCACCACTTGAATAGCTGATCAGTGGAGTCGTACGATATCAGGTACTCTTTCTGCACGCTGCCACTGTTGCTGTTTAGAGATGTACCAGCTTGAATCGTACAGAGCGATTGCTCACCAGCACGACTGTGCAGATAGTTGCAGGTCCCTGCATACCTTCCACCTGGAGCCTCAGGCACATGCTTACTTCACGCTGTGAGTACGCCACAAAGCACACATGCAACCACAGGCCTGGGACGCCACGTTTGGGCACATGACATAGCAGACTATGTAAAGAAGAGTAGACTTTAGGCATGAGCTTTTTTGTAATTTTTATTTGAACACAGTATTCTGACAGAATGCAAAGTCAAAATCCTCAGTTAGTATCAGTATTTACACCGGTGAGAATGGGAACAAAGGTGGAATTGATGTTTCACTTGGTAAAAAGATTTTTTGTTTTTTTGTTTTTTTAACAAGATAGAAGGCCCCCAAAAGTAGGGAATGCTGGATGTCAATGGAGGGTCTGAGAACAACTATCAAAACAGCCTAGTGTGAAAATCTGGGGTCTGAAGGCTCCATAGAAAAGTGTGAAAATAAAACTCCACTCTAAAAGCTGAACAACTGGATGCACTATTATTTCATCATCCTACATATGGTGCAGCATGAAATGTAATCACTCCACAACTAGAAGCTGATCAGTCTGAGTTGCCGTATAGATATATATATGTATGTCATAGATACATATATAAACATACACAGCATAAACGGCATCAGGTTGGTCCCTCTTCACAGGTTTAAATAAAAGCAATGAAGCCTAAACTATCTTGGAAGTGGGATATTTCTAAATTTGAACAAATTATTCTCCATTAAGGGCAAGTATAAAAACACTCTTGAGAGTTAATCTACAAGCTTTGGGTATTGGGAGGTGTCRGGCAGGCATTAAAAAGAAGTTGGATGGACACTCCCAGTGTTCAGGCAACCACAGGGTTCATGTCTACTCTGGAATGACACTCTGTGAATCTTGACACAAACCCACCGCAGTCAGCACAATACTTTCTAATCGTGTGGCTGGATGTTGGATTGGGCCTTGAGCTGGTTACCTTTTAAGACAGAAATGCCAATTCAGGTAACAGTTACCACAATTTTCACCTGGCGGGTGCTGACCAGTGTCACTGGAGATGTTTCTCATCACYGGCGTTTTGCAGCATTTGTTTCCTATCTGCTGCTCAGCTCTCAAGTGGGTAGTAACTCATGAGGTATAACACACAGTTGACAAAACCAGTCAACAACTTCACAGAAACAACGAACAAATTGTAGTGGTCATCCCCAGAAATGGAGGTACACACTGTGTGCCCACTAGTCCTCTGCTGTCCCAAGCACCTTCCCCAGCTGTAGACCATCGTAGCTTTTTCTGCCATATTTATGGACTGCTTTCTTAGAAAAAGTATTCCTAGGGACCATGGACCAAATTTCCCCTTAAATACACTGACACTGTGGTGATGGGTCAAGCAAGGGTGAAATTTGACATAAGGCTTTGAATTGAAAACCCAACTGCTCTGATGGCCTGTTCAGGATGGGTATTGCATGAGTGTCTGTGCCTATATATACAGTCATCCTCCATTTCCATCCCCAGGAACTGAGGAAAAAAYGCAAAATAATCCCACACTTAGCAAATGACAAGACCATTATTTTTCACAGTTTGAAATTACAATCTAGTGATGTCACTGTTAAAGACTGCATAATTAGAATACACTGACCAGAGTGGCTCAAGGTATCTAAGCCAAACTACAGTTGCCCCGCTCCCCATCTCCTTCTGTTCATTACCTTAGCACAATGGAATGGATGCCAGAGTCAGCTCAGTYTGATTTTTCATTTAAAGGCTTCTGTTCCACATAAGAGTTGTTCTTTTTTTTTTTTTTCCTGAATATCTTTTTTCAAATCTGAACTATCCGCTACACCTTCCACATCCAAACTATGTTGAAGCTTTTATTATTTATTTCAATACTATGACAAAAAACACGTTTCACACTAAAAGTCACGCACCCACAGTGCACAAGCTTGCAGATCTAAAGTAGAATAAAAAAAGAAAACAGAAGAGAAAAAGAGAAAAAAAACCCCCACAAACTCCCAAAACAACCCCCAGAMGAAGGAAGGAACATCTCTATACAATGGGCTGGTCTTCTCCTACTTACTTCTATTTTTTCCTTGTTCAAGCCTCCTTTCTCCAAAATCTCAGTGTTACTCTGCAACTCCGAATGGTAACTGTCACTGATAAGGCCCTCCTACGTAATAACACGCATCCTACATCAACCTCCTTTTCTGACTGTCAAAGACATGATCCAAAGACCAATGTAATCAATGAGAGTCCTCRCATTGATTTCCAAGCTCTCAATCTCAAGGCTTTGATTCTGCAAAGCATATACAGATGACAACACACGCAATGGAGCTGCCTTTTCAGGATGTGTACACAGCATGACTTTTATGCTCATGAATCTGACACACATGAAGGGAGGACACTCCCTTTTCGGTGTACCACTCCTCAAACTATTTTCCTGAAGTGCATAAACTCTTTCCTTTTAAATCTGCTTTTTAGGGTCAAAGTAAATGGTATCTACTGACCTGCTAGGAGAGAACTGATACAGTCATACACCTGAGACTAGACCAGATCAGACCAGCCCTAGCTGTACTAACTCCCTTCTGCTTGTCAAAGCTCTGGGAAAGTTCCATTAAGAAAAGGGTAGAATGTCTTAGAAAAGCAGAGATTATATTTCTCTTATGCAGTCAGGCCCAAGTCCAGCAAGGGACTTAAATTTTTGCTAGCTTTAAGTATGTAAGGACTCTCACCAGCAACTCTCCTGTTCAAAGTTAAGTGTGTGTTTACGTGGATTGCTGGATAAAGACCTTGATTTGTGATAAGTGGTCTGAATACCCACAAAGTAAAGAAAAAAAAAAGAGAAAAGAAAAATAAAGAACAGCATTACTTTTCTTCTTACTCCAGTAAGAAATAATAATAATAATAATAATTAAAAAAAGATAAAGGGGAAACAACTACTGTAAACATCCATATTTAAAAATGTCTCCCTCTGCAAAGCAAGCATGCTACTAACCTAGTATCTATAGACCGTATTTACTTAAAAAAGGCAGCTATTTTACACATACATTTAAACACAACAAAAGTTAAAAAAAATTGTCAATTGTAAACACTGGAAAGAACAAAAGTTGGCAAAAAATTAACATAAATTTTAAAGAAATGTAGAGTCTGAATACTGCAAATTGAAATATATCCCCGAAGCTGCAATTTTGGCATTCTTCCTAAAGAAAAAAAAAAAAAAAAAAAAAAAAAAAAACCCCACCCCAAACCCAAACAAACATCTAACGTGGAGAACAGGATTCAGTCACAAAGAGCACAAGACACTTTGCATACTGAACAAATACAAAGTGAAGAGAAATCATAACTTATTTATGAAGCTTTACATATTTCAAACTTGACTGAAAAGTATAAAAATAAATTGTGGACTTTGTTCATTAAGTACCAGCTGCACCAAGTAGTACAAGTGGTTATATCTACTATACTAACCAAGGAAAGAATAGGGTCTTTTCTTTCTTTCTTTTTGTCTGAGACTAGTTGATTTTGAGCTTCCTAACCATGCTATAACTGGTATTTGCAATTTTGCTTATTTTAATATATACAGGGTAAGCTAAGCCCTGATTTGGTTGTGGGTTTAACCCTGGTTTTAAAATGCATTATTCCTTAAAAGCAAGTGCACAACAAATAGTTTTTTAAAAAAAAAAAAAAAAAAAAAAAAAAAAGAGAGAGAGAGAGAGAGAGAGAGAGATTCCCCCCATTTATGCATTTTCAGTTTTGTTTGTTTTTTAAAAAAAGGCAAAAGACACTAGAGGAATGAGATGTGTGGTGTGTTTTGTGTTTTAAATGCTCCGGTGAAGTTGTTCTGTCATTTGTTTTCATCTGTTGCTAATCATGCTTTGCTCTCATTTTCATTTGTTTGTGTGGCTTCGTTGGGAACCGTCTTGACTTCTGCTGGAGGTGTCTTAGTTTCCGTTGCTTGCACTTCAGATTTGTCTTCTACTGGGACTTTCCTGTAGAATAATCACCAAAATGGCACAGTTTAGAGACAGAGGTTATCTACTGGCGTATCTCTTTTTAAACGAGATGAATTGGTGATAACAAAGGAGTAAATTCTGGAAACACTCACAGATATCTCCTTGATAGAGCAAGATGATAAATGCAACAAAATTAAAATAAACCTCCCCTCCCCTCTGTTTAGCTCTATGGAGACGTTTCTTAATTTTCCTTCTGCCCTCAGTTAACACAGCAAGATGAGGTCTCAGGCAGCAGCCAGGATGAGAAGCACGCTGTGGTGTGAAACACCACAGAAGCAAAAGGAAAAACCACACGCAGTTGCAAGGAATTTAATTTTACCTATCACTCATTTATGTGACTCAAATGTCCAATTGAAAGAGACTGTAGCACAGACTTTTTAGCAGTAGATCTTTTTTCCTATAGGAAGCCAGTCCCAGAATTTCACACTATGTTGCAGGAAGAGAAATATAGCAGAAGTGCAATTTGTCTAACATATTTTCAGATGTCAAAGGCAGGTCAATATCTTCACAGGCTAAAGCTCACTCATCAGTCTGATTTTAGGCACTTTACTGAATAATCAGAGAAGCTTATTTGTCCCATCCCTTCGCAGTCGTGGGGAGTACTACATAAGGCAGATCTGGTTTTAGGTAGACAAAGCCTCCTCTTGAAGTGCCTACCTCATCTCATAAACCACGAATTTCTCATGAGAGTCTTAATTTATCCTGCCTAGCAGGTGAGGTGAACCTGAGCCCACAGTCAAAATACTGATTTGCACCAAGGGGAGCAGATGTGCGGCACAAGTTCCTAGGTAAAAGGTGGCTGTACTGAAATTCTTGGAATTCACGATGGCATCCAGCCAAATGACAGAAGCTACACGACTACTCCAATTTACACCAATTAGAAAGACTGTTGGAAGCTCTCCTGCCAAAGTGGAATCAGTGCACTACCTTGTGTGCCAAAACAATAGGCAGTTCTGCTCTCTCACTGACACCAATGTGGTACCTGCTGAGCGCTCTCATCTTTCTCCATTGTTTCATGCTGACTTCAGGGGCCCAAAGTCTAGTTAAGTCAAGACACAGGTGTTTTTAGGCTCAGATGCCATATAAGTACTTTGGGAAAAGGAATGGGGGACTCATTGTTTCCTATTTCCCTGTAAGCTCTCATTTCTTGTGCTTAAAGCCCTTCTATTTAAACCTACCATGAGGATAAATCTCAGCAAAGTCAAGTAAGTGCCTTTGTTTTTCCTCCCTTTCTCTCTCTCCCCACAGAAAACTCCTGGCTCGGGATTGGTGAAAGAAAGGACAAATATTTTGTTTCCATCAGTGGAGGCTGCTAAGATCATCCAAGAACGAGCTGTCCGGGTGCAAAATGCTTTAACCAGAGATGGAAGTAAATATTGGTCTTGGACACTACTCATGCATTCCTAGCACCCTGGTTACCTTMATTTGAGGGTCTAGCTAACAAGGAGACTTCTGGGTCTTTGTTTCACTACTTTTGCTTTGTTCACTGTGACACTAACCTGTTAGTTGTTACTGACAGCTGTGGAGGAACGGGAAAGGGATGGCTCAACAATAAAACGCTCATGTGGCTAAAGCTGTCCTTTCTGAGGTATTTTCATAGTCCTTTTGATTCTGGGACTCATCTGGGTTGGACAGAGGGCAGAAAGAGTACAGTTCTGCATTTCACCACGCCAAGAATTTGTTTTACACGGTGCACATCAAGCTATATTCATTCAGTTGAAACACTTCCTCACTATGGGCAAATCATTTTCTATCTTCCTTCAGTTCAAGTTCAAACAGTGAAAGCACTCTGGTTCAACATCTGCATAACAACCGGGGATCCTCCCTTCAGTTACCTGGGCGAGGAGTTAATGCTGCTTTCATTCTCTAGCTACAGTGTCTCCAGCCAAATAAAGTGCAGACTGGTTACAGCTAAGGAAAATGCATCCTCTCCAGATGGCATATGGCTCCAAAGGACCTCTAGAACTGTCCTGCCTAGCATGCTGATGTTTTCCAAATAAATCAGCTGAGTAGAAAGGAGATCTGTCACAATGGATGCAGACTCATTCCTACTACATCAGAACAACACACTACCAAATTATCCTTACCCTACTGTGATGCTGACTGCTTCCCCTCTCTCACAGGATCACATTGCCTTACCCTTTTGCTAGCTTAGGGACGAATCCAGAGAGGTACTAGGCTTCTGTGTTTCACGTGAGGCTAGCTTCTGCTCTGCCTTACAGTGAACTAAGTACTGAATGGCTCCAACTATCATGTTAACAAACTGAACTTGGGTGACTGTGCTCTGTGAACTGAAGGAACTTAGTGCCTCTGAGAACAGCACCTTCTTTGCACCAAACTGAACCATTTCTGCTCTCTTTCACAGAAGAAGAATCCAGAATTGGACAAAGCTCGAAAAAAAATCTAAAGAATAACACATAAATGATAAATGCCTGAAACTGCCTTTTCTTTGCTGCTCTGACACAATCTGTTTCTGCTTTCCTCCCGGACTTTTAAAGCCAAGCCCCGCCTAGTGGGTTCACAGGTGAGTTAGTTTGCTAAGGAAATAATGAGATTAGTTAAGAGAACATCCAACAAGAACACAGCACAAGCACTAGTGCACAAGAGACAGCACACAACCAACAGAAGATTAAAGGCAGCCATACTCGGTCTTCTCAGGTGCAGCAGGTACAGAGCTGTCTGCAGTGGAAGAAGCAAGCTCATGAGCCTGCCCGCTAGTCACACTGGCAGGAGTAGTAGTGCCAAGAGCTGCAAAAACATCCTTAGCAAGATCAATGTCTGGTGTCTTGAAGGTCCCTTCGTCCATTTTAAAGTCCTCATTCTGGGAGGGGATTGTGCTGCCTAAAGCAGCCTCGCTCTTCAAATTGCTTGGGTTCTTGGCTGTCTCTGTTGGGCTCTTCACTGTACTAGGCTGTACAGCTTCCTTTTCGGGGCTCTTGGTGCTTGAGAACTCCTGCTTGGGCTCTGTTGGAGCTGGAGGACTAGCGAGGTTTGCAGGGGTTGGGGCAGCTGACTTGTTACCAGGTACCACTTTGGAGGTCTCGGCCATGTTAGCAACAGCACTGGGGCTGAGCACTGTGCCTTGGTTGGCCAGGACACTTGAAGACAAATTATTAGTAGTTGGAGTAGAGCTTGGGGTATCACTGAGATCAACAAGGGGGGCCACCTTTGGGGTGGAGGAGGGTTGTGGTGAAGAGACTGAGGCAGCTACCCCTTTGGCAGTGGACTGGCTAGGCGACATGGAGTTTGAGTCAGGAATGGCTGTGGCTGGCAGGGCAATACTGGAAGTCAGTGTAGTGGTCTCGCTGGTAGGGCTGTTCTGAGCAGTGGCAAAAGTTTCAGTGATAGTGTCAGAGTTAGTGGTGCCCGTGGTTACAGAAGGCAGCATGTCCTCAACGGTAGCTGCAGTATCAGCRGGGTGCCTGTGAAGAGGACAGGAGTAGAAGAGAAATAGAGACAATGAAGCCCATAAATGACAGTAGGTGAAAGAGGAACAGAACATAAGTGCGAGAACGCAGGCATGCGGCACAGCAGCAGCAGCATGACGTGTGATTACAACACACACAGAGAACATGGAGGCAAAGGAGGAGAAACCCTTCAGAAGTCAAACGTGCAATGGGTAACAGGTGCTTGCTGGGGAGATCAAAAGGCAACCAGGAAGAGTAGGAAGAGCAAAGAGGACATCCTACAGGAATGGCTTGTTCACATAGATTTTGGTGCAAGTCTTGGCCAAACTTAATCCCAACTGGCAACTTGTAAAAAGACTCTTTCTCTTTTAGTCCAACTTCCTTCCTCAGTCTTTTCCACCTAACCTCACAATGAACCTTTCTCCTCATTACTCAGGCTTGTAGCCCTGTGCCATGCCTCACCATGAACAAGGTCCAATGTAGGGCCCTGAAGCCAGTCCCTTGTCTTGCCTCTGCCTTCTGCCTGCAGGTCTAAGGGGCCTTCATCAAGCCACACAGTATGCAACTCTTTCTGAGACACACACATAATATACACACATGCAGCTTTGAGATGATGTTTTCTAATCTTCTGAGCAGATTCATGTCTGTTGTTCTAGGTGGAACAGGGGTTACTTTAGGACAATCAGTAACAGGACAGTGTAACCTTGCTTTAGCAGCCATAAGTATATTACTGGCTGAACGTATGGGAATGCAAGGCTAGAAAGGAAATGGTTGGGTGAAAAACCAGCATGCCTGAGAACACCACCTCAGGCTTATTAACCAAGGAAAAACCTCTATAGAGGAGGAGAATTGAATTAGAACTCTGATAAGAAACTCCAAGAAAAATATGAGAATATAAATCCATATATTCCACAGAGCTGCACAGCTGTATTTCAGTGTTGCTTGTGGACGTGGCTTCCTCTCTCCTCTCACCTCATAGAGATTTCCAGCAGTCATATTACTAGTGAGTCCTACTGCTAATCTGACCATCTCACCACTGTGATTGCTCCACTGAAGGAAGAAAGGACCTCAACTTGTGCCATCAACCCCAAACCTGAGCCAAGTATTAACCCCTTAAAGTAATTATGTCTTCTTCAAGAAYTGAACGTTAAACCTGTGGTGAAAAATTCAACGTATAAAAGAATGTTGTCAGTGCCCACAGAAGCTTCGTAACGCATCTAATTTCTATAGAACAGAATAGTTCCAGCAATCTAAAACCTGATTAGGGTGAGCTCTTTTCCTGTTCATGTCATAATCAGCTCCAGATAAGGTCATTTGAAGCCAGCTTTATGCCAGAGATGATGCAAACATACAGAAATGGCACAACTTCTCTGTTAGCTACTACCCCACAGCATTTCAACAGCTCTTGCCATTACTACCCCAGAAGCTGTGGAACAGGTACCCAGAGGGTACTAGAATTGTAACACTTTAGGAAAGGGCCTAACGTAGACACTGGGCAACTCTTAACCAAACCTTGCCAAGCTCGGGTAGCATAGATACACAGACCCAGGCTCTAAATAAGTTCTCTGACATAAACAAAACACGTACATAGCTTTCAACCCTCTCTCATCTCAAGGAATAATCAAAATTGCCATGCCACCCTCAGCATCCACAGCATAGCTACCCMTGTTGCTATCAGTGAAGACAGGTGCTGTCAGGAGGTGTTCTCACACTCATTTGGCACACTAGAGAAGAGCTTGGCCCGAAGTCAGTTACAGCTTGGGGCTGCTTTTGCTCTTGATCACTTTCAACGAACCAGGAGGGGTGACTGATTTACACTCTGGACAGAACTGACAGAGGCAGTCCTTCAAAGCAGCAGACTTCATTCTCCTTCTTTCCCTTCCAACACTAGAAATAGAAGAGTCACTAAATCTGGGGGAAGACACAAGGGATTTCCTCACTGCTATGTCAGAAACGGGGCATGGACATTTTCTCCTCTCTTCCTGCCCTGAATCGTGTACATCAGAGATCAGGGATTAAGGCAATTGAGGACACTGTATTGACCCTATGCTAAGATTGCCTAATATCAACATACTCTGGCTCCGTCAGCGGTGTGGTCTCATTGGGCTCTGTATGTTTTCCCCCATCATGGTTAGGAGTCCGTTCCTCTTCAGTCCGCACTTCCACAATAGGCTCCTTGGATTCATCTTTCCTGTAACAAGGGAATTGCATGGAGATTGGTTCCTGTCCATCCTAGATATCCTCCAGCAAAGCCATGCCTCCAACAGATGGTAACTGACAGAAACAGATTTGCCTGTACAGCAACTTAGTTTTTTGCCACTCCACTTTCCAGCTGTTACCTACAGCACAGAAGAGCACTGCAGCATCCAGCATCTGGGTCAGCCATTTGCTGGCCTCTAACAGGAATGGGACAGAAACGAACACACACCCGAAGAAACCCTTGCCCAGATATATAAAGCAGAACCAGGGTAGCCCCAAACCTTTTCACAGCCCCTTTTTTCAGAGATGGGGCAGGCAGAACACTCTGAAATACATTTCCCCCCAACCCCCAGAGTTGAAGAGATGCCTTCAGAAGTGTAAGTTTCCAGGAGAAGGAAGGACCACAGGTTCAACCTCTTCTGGATTAAGTGTGCCAAAAGGTACCATAGAACCACTTCAGGCTGAAGGGATACAGTAATCAACAGAAGGACTGAGACAAAGGAAGCAACAGAAGGACAGTACTCACGAGAAGGCAGCTTTGCCCTCTTCCATGTCTTTGCCCTTGGCTCCTGGGCCAGATTTCCCACATAMGTTGACAGCAATGCACATCAGCAGGCCACACTTGTTCAGGAAGTAGCAGGTGACATCCACAGCCACCAGGAGCAGCACAAAGATGACAATGAGGATGCCTACGATGGCAGCAGTCCCAAGGCCTGATGTGGGGCTAGTGCTGGCTTTAGAGACCAAAAAAGAAGAAAAGAAAGCATTAAAAAAAAAAAAAAAAAAAAAAAAAAAAAAGCTAGGTCTCAACTCTGGCTATGCTGAGATGAGTACGTATGGAAGTTTTCAGAAATCATACCTTCTCGTTAGCAGCCTCATGTTATAACAAGTATTTTATCCTAGCGACATGTGGTAAAATTTGCCTGAAAAGATAGATTCAGTAGGATTTCTCTCATCTCTACTGGGCTACAGCCTGGAAAGTAAACTATAGAAAACTCTTCTACTGTAGCATATACCCAACTGAAGAAGTACAGGGCTCCTGTTCCCCTCCACCACTTCTCCTTCCCCTCCCAAGGGAGAAGGGTCTACAGAATGACTTTGGCACTGCCAGTTGGTGTAAGGACAAGTGTCATGTCTGGAAATGAAGCCTGGACTCTGCAGTAAAGCTTGCCCTGCTGGGACACAGAACACAGTGAAATATTTGCAAAGTCCCAGTGTTGATTAGCCTGTTATACGCAGAAACTAAACCCAACCCAAGTAGTTGACTGGCTCAACAGGCCTTATTAATAGTATGGGTCTTGCACGGAGCTCCCAGTCTCTCAGTAAGTTCCTGCTTCCAGGCAAACACTCATGTGCGCAATGCCTCCTAAGTCCTACCACTTGAGGTCAACTTCCACCAGCATGAAAGAGACCAAAACAGTCCTTGGCAGAGATAGATTGGCATCTCACAGCATCCAGGGATGTGATCGAGGCATATAGCAAAACTGGGACTCACAGTCCATGAAATGACAGGAGGAGCCAGACTTTCTAACGGGTCCCTCGGGTCCCTTCTCCCCAAGCCTTACTCTAAAAACCACAGAACTGGAAAGATCTGCTAACTTCTGCAAAAGTATGTTTTGAAAGAAGGTGGTGGTGGGTTTGTCCCAGAAAGGAGGACCAGTAGTTCCTGAAGAGAGAGGAACTACTCCTCTCCTCTCCTCTCCTCCTCTCACAGAAGGCACATGCATGCCTACGTGCGTAGAGGGAACAGGGCCAGCAGGCACCTCTGCAGGACAGTCACAAGCGTAGGATTTCTACAAAATGAAAACTMGAGAGTTTCTTCAAGGCAGCAACCAGGCAATAAGCAATGAAATCCAACACAGAGGTAAGAGACTTAAGCTCATATACGTTCTAGTATACAGTCTGACTGAACTTCATGCTGCTATCTGAAACTCACAAACTTAGATGATTTTGAAATTTGAAAAAAAAAAAAAAAAAGCGAGACATTTACATACGTAACACAAATCTCCATATTTACAATAGCTAGGCAAATCTATCTGGCAGTCTAGAGTAAGCCCTCTAGAATCAGAGCATGAAACAGTAGTAGAGCAAGATGACCTCAATCAGGCAGCTCCAGAACTGCCTTTTCTACTGCTTAATTACAGCTTCCTCTGACTTCATTCCATGTTGTGCTAGCAAGACCTGACCATCCCCCTGCTGAAAGAAACCCTTTGTATTCCATGACTCATTTGCAGTCTGCAACCTGTCAACACCTTCATTTCCTCAATGATATTCTAACATGTATCTGAAGGGAGAACAGTTACTGAGACAAAAATCTAAAACCCCAAACCAAATGTCACAGTCAAACAAGACTTGAATCTTACAGTTCCTATTATCTGTTGCAGACATAGGCAGCTTTTAAATAGCAGAGTAGCGTAGTCTAGAGTCTTTGACTCTGCCAGAGCCAAGGTCTTGGGCTCTGTTTTTCTCCAGAGTAGGCCACTGCATTACTGTGCATTTGACTTCTTGTTGTGTATTTACTTTATTATTATTTCTTTCTCTGATAGGGGATGACAGCAAAAATGAACAGAGATTGGATATGGTTCAGCATCTGGAAAGCAGAAGAAAAGAGGAAGAAAACTCCTCCTTTCTCATGCAAGAGCCAGCTATCAAGAACTGAATCAGAGAAACAAGAGTGAAAAGCAGAAAGCTTCTCTTGTCTAATTCAGAGATCTTTGATCTGATCAGTTCACGTTCTAGGAAGCTGGGAGTGTTGTGGCTTGGATACAGACAACCTAATCCAAAGAGCCTTCTGAGGAGGCAGACTGTAAAGATGAGCAGACTGTCACTCTGTTGACATTATTCTGGTCATAGTAGCTGCCTGCTCCACCACATCAACCTCCAAACACACTTCCCCAGCTATGAAACTGACAAAAATACCCAGCTTTTTCCAGTAGAAAAAAAGAAGGGCAGCAGRTAAGAGGAGGAGCTGAAGAAGACTCAGAAAATACGAGAGATTGTCCATAATGGTAGTAAGCTTAGGGAAAGTGCTCCTGATTGCAAAATGTCACAGGCTTTCTTAGAAGCAGGGTGTGGATGAATGTATCAATTCATCACATTCAAGACTTCGATGGTCACAAAGCCAATACACATAGCATCAAATGCTACCAGCAGGGCCTTCCCAGCTCTCTTACTGTCATGCTCTGAACACAAACTACCTTTTGTTTCCCTTGTTTTGTTCAGAATGACTCATCTCAAGCTGCTGAGCTGTAGACACAGCATTTGGCTGTTGGATCATACAGGTTAGCTTCTATCAGATGTACCAAATCACTCCAAAAGCAGCTTGTTAGTCTCAGAAGTCATGTAATCCGCTTCTCATAATTGGGTTGGGCACTCAGCAAAGGTGTGTGCAGCTGACAGATGTTTACTTAGGCCACTGAAGAGGATCAGCACGCTTGTCTTTGTCCTTAGAGGTCTG
>NW_028186623.1:5576266-5588119 GCF_003343005.1 Rhea americana | reverse complement strand
AATTAAGATGCTATTCTATTTTTTACTGCTGCATATCAGACACCCTAAACATCTGAAATCTCTTGTACACAGAACAAGCCCAGAAAAGCACTCCTCTCCCTCAACTTTTAGTCCAGTACATGTTCACTTTGGCTGTAGAGAGATTATTCCCAGTGCTCAGAGACAGAGGGTCAATCCCCACACCTCACAATTTATTACTTAAGAATTACTTCAGAACATCCTCAGCATGTGGCAGATAAACCTTGTTCCATTTTGCGACCCTGACACGTATTGAGGAATCCAAACTTCCATAGAAAAGTTTCTTTTTACATTCAACTCCATCTAAAAGCCACTCTGAAGTAYCAGGCTCTGATGCTTACATCACAAATCCATTAAATATTCAGTAGAATGTTTGTGCCAGAGAAAGATTGATCCCTGCCAGCACCTTGCATCAGGCTACATAATTAAAAGAATTCATCACCCTCAATGCATGCAGGGATTGAGGAGGTCACATATTTGATCTCATGTATTCAGGAATCTTTTATGGATTATTTAATAGTTAACATACTCTTTTTCACACCACTTCCTGAAGGAGAAGCTAGAAATGTGTCAAACTTCTCATCTACAAGTTCTTTCTGAGAATGAGCTCTGTGTCAGACTAGTAATGACGCACAAAGAAAAGCATCATAGGGGCACAGAATTATGCTTTTCTGTTGTGCCTCTACAACATACGTCATCCCAGTCATCATGGCTAGGGAGAAACTAAAGATGATGTTCTTGGACAGAGGTAATTCTCCCATGTGCTAGAAGACATCTTCTGGAGAATGTTCCGTTTTACAACTCCTCCTCTTTGCTTTCTCTCCCTACTCGCTTTTGTAAGACTTGTCAGTGTTAGCTATAAGCTCCTTAGGTCAGGAATCGTCTGTGGCACAAATCACATCAATAACCTTAGACCTTGCCTACATCTTGTCTCCGGACCACTACAAGTGACCCTGCAAGAACTGCAAATCCAAGTTAGGACAAACAGCCACTGTCAGTTGGGCACAGTCAAAAGCTCAGATTCCTCATCAGGCAGGGCAGCAGGGGCTGTTCGTATGCAATTTAGTCTTCACACATGGCACTGGACTT
Source organism: Rhea americana (assembly GCF_003343005.1). Classification (NCBI taxonomy): domain Eukaryota; kingdom Metazoa; phylum Chordata; class Aves; order Rheiformes; family Rheidae; genus Rhea; species Rhea americana. The sequence continues at coordinate 5,587,012 of NW_028186623.1, read as the reverse complement.
GGGCAAGCTGCTTTACATGAATAGTAAGGAAGGAATAACTGACTCCTCCTCTGGACAGCTATTGGCTGTGCTGCTGGAAATCAAAATGTTCAGGTATTCCTAAGGCAGCCTGGGCCAGCCTGTTACCATCGCACTCCTGGCAATACCAAATGTGTAAATAGGGATTGAAGGAGCTGGAAAAGAAAGGACATCCCACTCTTTGGCCTCAGTATGGGGAAACTGGGAAATATGGCAATATTCACCAAATTCAAAAAAGGTGATGAACAGTAAGATGAAAAGAGCTAGGAAATACCACAATCTTGATTAAAGAATAGAAAAACAGACTCAGTAAACTCAATCTATTTAACTTAAAAGAAATGTGCAGAGATGAATCAAGTCAGTCTAGCCTTATGAACACCTACATGCAACAGAGTAATACGTATAATAAAAGGCACTTTATTTCAGCAAATATACAACAAGATTCAAAAGCTGGGAACAGAAGCTAAATGAGTTTAGGCTAGAAATAATGAAATTTTAACAGTGAAGGTAATTAAACACTGAAATAAGGTTGTCTTAACTGGAAAACATTCAATCAAGATGGTGGTAGACTTTATCATACAAGCTTTGCATTAGTTCAGACAGGAACGGATGCTGACAAGTCTTTGAATTTATACAGAATAAGTTAAATAAGCATAATTGGCTCTTCAAGCTTTATAAATTAGGAATATATGAAATTCCAGAGTGGGAGTAAACCATCACTTTTTTCTCCATCAAGTTCGGTTGAATAAAGATCTGGTTCACCTTCTCAACAGGAATGCTATGCAGATTACTTAGCACTATTGCAGAAAAGGCTGCCCTGATACTAATCCTAAATGGGGAGAGGTAAGTAACAGAATGGCCCAAACACAAGGCACTGCAAAAATGGAAGAAAAACGTGGTTCCTGCCCCAAGCAAACAACAACCATGACATTTAAAACAGCAACGGTAAGTTCTCTTGTGTTTGTGAGTGCATGACYACATGCATTTTTGTCACTCTTTCTTTATGCTTGGGAAGTACTATACTAGTTCTCTGATAGTCCTTGCCAAACACTAATATCCACTGAGACAGCAAACTCTCTACCCTGCATTAAAACCCAGTAACTATCAGATCTCACAAAACTACTCATTTTGCTAATGGGGGCAGTGGAGAAACCACCAGGCCTGTATTCAAAGCGATGGCTTCATTATTTGATCTACTGTTTATTTAAGTTTTGCTTTTACCTGGCTTTTATCAGTTTCTTGCGGGGCACTAAAAACACTTAAGAATGAAACATGAACAAAATCTTAAAGGTCCACAGACAGAAGATCTGAAAGCTGTTGCAGGTATCCTGTGGTTTAGGGAACTTGTCCAAACCACAAGTACACTACTAGGTAACCTGCAAGACCTTCCTCACATGAAAGATTAGAAAGACTAGCAATAACTGAGGAAGGACGGTCTTGTGATTAACACACTGGACACACACACACACACACACACACTCTCATCCAGGGTCAGTTCTCAACTCTGCTGCTGATTTTCTGTGCAACCCTGAGCAGCCACAGAACAGCAAAGCCTCAACTGTTGTAACTTTCAGAGCTCTGCTGAAACTACTGCAAACACTGGCTTTTACCACTTAAAGATCTGCTCTGCTGTCTTTCTGTTCTGTCTCAGGATTCTATCTTTTATTTTAGGCTGCAATAGCATAAAACATTTCTAATGCTGCATTAGGGAGGCTCCCATGTAACTGCAGAATAATTGAGTCTCCTCAGTCCTTTTGGATTAATGAGCACCCAAGTATTGTTCTGATACAGTTGCTTTAAAGAAAATTTTACAGAAAGTTTAAGTGTAATTTTCAGTAACTCTCAAAATCTCCTTAAYTAGTTTTGCTTTTATAAATTTTCATTCATCACATGATCTAATATTCCCAGTCTTTCAGAGACTAGCAATATTCTTAATAAGAAGGAACAATTTAAGAATCCTTAAAGACCTCATTACCTTGGAGGCTGATTTTTTTTTTCTGTGCATGTTTTGTGAAAAAAATTTGCTGTTGCTAAAAAAATGGAAGAAATTCAGCTTTAAGAACTAGCATATTTGATTAAACTAATGAAACAAGTACTTCAAGAATTACTCGCATCATCCTATAGCTCAAATAATTTTGTATTTAACCATGTTAACATTTAACTAGTTTGGTGTGGCATAAAATGATTTTATGAAACTATATTAGGATATAAATAACTTGTCAGGTCATTGAGCATGCTAACACTATGTGTATATAGACGCATGCGTATCACAGGTGATGGTGGAAGTTTCTGACCTGATCCAGAGCCCATGCAACCTCATGAGGATCTTTCCACTGATTTCAAGTGATGACAACTTGTCCAAAAATGTGGACTACACCCCAATATGCATGGTAAAGGGTAATTACTTGCAAGCTATAACCCAAAGCAATATGCTGTTTCACTCTTAGTTCTAAGAGGAAAAATACCTCTATAGGTCAAGTAAGGGAACATAGAATGTTAAAAAATGCTTCGAGTCCTTAATTCTAAAGAAGCGAAGAACTTCTTTTATTATTCTATGGAACATGAGCTTCCTGCAAGAAAGGCCTTCCTAAACACCTTTTCCTTAAAACATACAGCACAATGACCAGACTGTGCTTCTTGCAATTCTGCAGATATCTGTCCTGTTAGAGAGGACAGAGCCACTCAGATATGTCTTCCCCTTGGGGTCTTTGCTAGAAAATGCTTAGGCACAGGCAGACACAGAGATGCAAAAGTGATGGATAGAAGCACCTGAGGTTCCAGGCATTTCAAAGGTCCTACAACATTTGGGAGAAAGGATAGAGACACACAAAATAAATAAAAATGAATTGGGTGCATCAGAAAAGCAAGAAAGTAAAAATCCCACAGAAAACCCATTTGAGGGTGCTAACAGCTTTAATTTGCAAACGCTTAAAGTATCCGTCAAACAGGTAGAGCCAGATTTTAGAGATCTTATTCTCTCCAACACCTTGTACAATCTCCAGTAGAGAAAAGCAAGATGCAAGCTATCATCTATTCTATGTGACAATAGCTTCTGTTTCCATACAGAATTAGGCTTGACAATTGATGCTTGCTTTAAACTCAGCTACTGSCAGCAAAAACACACAGCAGGCTCTTGAATACTCCTTCCAAGACAAGAAGGCAATGGATATCTTCTAGAAATACTACTACTTTTAGATTGTCGCTAATATTGTATGGGCTTCAGTGGTTTGCTCCTAGATTCAAGCTGTGCAATTTTCCTATGACTACTTCCTTTAGGAAGGATGAAAAGRAGTATGCAAGCATACAGAGAGGGAACAGTGTCAGCAAAGATCCTCTCTTGGGGAGTAAATATGACTACAAATTTGAACAGCTGACCCACACAGTCTGACATTCACCACAGTTGCCCTTCCTCTACCCTACCACAATGCACACACCTCAGAGTGCCACTGGCTGCTCATTCTACTCCACTAGTTTCAACAGTCAGGAAAGCATCACTACTTCATTTTATCTAGTAGAAACTAAAAGGTGCTTAGTAACTGATGCTGGTAGAGCAGAACATCATCAAACAAAGCCTTGCTGCAAAATGAAGGCAACCAAAGTAACATGTGAACAGACACCTCTGAAATAAAACATATAGACCTGGCAATAMATTGAGGGTACAGCTGCTGGAATCCCATAGGCCATGTGAGATTCTGCAAAGTTCCGAAGTTCATCTCACAGAGAGTCAATGTGACAGCAAACATCAATTCTAAGTCTTCCTGGAGGTATGACTTGCTCCTACAAAACATGTGCTTGCAAGGTTGTGTGTGTGCCAAAATTCTAAGTGAGTGAACCTATTTTGGTTCCAGATCTAAATCTGGTTTCAGATCTAAATCTGCGTATCACCTCTGAGTGAGCAGAGCAAACAGACATGGTTTTTCTGTAAAGTTTTTTTTTTTTTTTTTTTTTTTTTTTTTTAACTGCAATGATGAGGCCTGGCACCTTGTTTAATCTTGACTGTCAAATGTCAAGGATCTGACACATACAATATAATAATCCATTTAAATTGGTGGTGAAAATATCAAGTTTCCACGTTTCCAGAATTCCACGTTGAGTGGATTACTGTATTCACTTTAGCAGGGGATTCATTTCAAGTACTTTGTCCATGTAAACATATCCTATCTACATTAATCTTCTGGGGTCTTGTTTAGTCACCAGACCAACGCAATCATCTTAGAAGGTGATTCTTCTCTGCTGCCTTAAGCACATCTCTTTGAACAGGAAAGAACGGCCTCTGGAGGTACTGGTCTCCCTCCATGGAAAAGAGTTATCTAAAGGAACAGCTTATTTAATTTTAATTATTAAGAATTGCATGAGATATACCTCAACTAGTAAGCTCTGTCTGTGAGAGAGCTAGCAAAGGGGAAACCCACAAAACAAGCCAAAACCAGATCTGAAGATGAATTTTTAAAATGCAGCTACAGAGGAAATTCACATTACTTTATACGATTATGATTATTCTTGCTGTATTTCAATAACACTAAGATGTTAACTGAAAARGTCTAACCTATCTTCTATGCTCTAGAACACTGTGAACAAGTTAATAACCAATAGGATAATGATGCTGATAACTAAAGATGTAAAGATGTTACAAATTTTGAAAGTGTGAGTCTATAAACCAAAATAAGAAGCTCCAAAATGAAAAAAAAATAGAAAGTGAGCTAAAGGCTGCTGTGGGAACTCAGGGATGCTTGTTTGTGCTACTCTGATTTTTAGCGAACCTATACAGTCATTCCTGTCAAAGGATGCAGGCATGTAGAAAGATCTTCCACTGAGATTCTGTGCCTATACACTTTAAGCAGTACAATCAATTCTCAAAGCCTTTCACATCCCTCTGAGCTTTTTGTCTAAGGAGTTATCACAAACATCACTAATGTTTTCCACGGAAGTCTGTGTTCAATACATCTTCTACAGTAYGAAGGAATGAAAGGACAGTTTGGAAGCAAGACAGTTTTTTGAAAGAAATCCACATACTTATGTATGCAACAACACCTGCACAACGTTTTCGTTTATAATTCAGATAGAAAAGAATGTCATAAATTATRATGGTCTGACTGAACACAGCCAGAGACTTATGTGCATAGCATAAAGTGAATAGTTAGACAAAATTAATGGCAAGGGGCTTTTGTTGTTTGTTTTGTTCCCAATAGACTTTTTTAAAGAAAGATTAATCCCATTCAAGAGCACTGATACTATTTGACAAATTTTGCACAGATATTTTACAGCTGTGTCTAAAACATGTTTACAATTTCATTCTTTGCAATCTCAGGCCCACTTACAGAGAGTGAGAGAGAGAAAGGGAGAGAAACACCCATTTTGGGAGGCTTCAGGGAACAAAGCCAAATGGATTTCCCATGACAAAAGACAATTCACAAAGGGTATAGGTTCTTTTTTAAATAAAGACAAGAAAGAGAAGGAAAGTCAGTTGAAATTGGTTGAACGAAATGCAATACACAAGACTTGATAACAAAGTTGCATTATATTGTCAATTTACACCACGGATCAACCCATTCCGGTAGTGTCACATGCACAGTTTACCACGAATGTTATTAAGGATCAGTAATAATCACTTAGATGGTCAGGTTACTTGATCTCAGCTAATCGTTTCTGTTCAAATGTGAAAAAGAGATCTCTCTATGAAGGTGATAATACAGCAGTGGAAATCCAGATAGAATGTTAGACACGCATCCACTGCAAATCGGTGTGCTCCTGGGCTGAATTATGCCCAAGATGCACTACGAGATCCTTGATCACACTTGAGGGGCCAATGAAGTTCCAAGGGTTGAACTAYATAAAAGAAAGAAAGAAAACTCTTACATGCAGTTCCTATCAAGGTGTTTTTCTTCAGGCCACTGCATCAGGAAAACCTTCTGATGGCCTTAAATTTCTATCCACATGCAAAAGCTGTCAAAGAAATTTGGGCAACAAATAGGATTTCCTCTGACAAGTTTTTTTTTTTTTCTTAGACTGTGGGTTTAGATTTGTGGATGGGGCTTTAGAAATCTTTTCCACAATAAACAGTGATGATCAGCACTAGATGTCTGCAGAAATCAGCAGACTAACATTTTAAAGGTTTTACACAGTGTACCTTCCAACGATGAAAAATAAAGCAAACAAAAAATCTCTTTTCATCCATTAAAAAATGGCAAATTGATTTTAAGTAGCAAAAAAATTTTTAAGAGAAAACACTTGGCTTAAACCTTTTCCACCCCTTGTTACAAAATATTTACTCCTTCAAATAAAATGATCTATTGTTTTTATATTTTGTGGGGTTTCTTTTTTCTGAACTGACAGGATCCTCCGAAGCAAAACTATTTGCTTTCACGCCTTTGTARGAGCCAGGCCTTTTAAAGCAAAGATTGCTGTATTTTGTTTTCAGTGCCTAACAGAGCAAAAGGAGAGTCATTGTAGAAAGAAGCAATGAAACAAAGGAGGACGACGTTGATGGACTTCCCAAGGTCGCTGCAGGTGCCAGACAATGGTTCCCAGGAGGGGAAAATATGGTTGTTTAAAAACAAATTTGGTGCATGTGGCAAGCGTGGATGTTTCCCGTGAGGTCCAAGGTGACATGTATGACGACAGACATAGGAAAGGAACAAGGATAAGAGGGGAGGGGGAGGGAAGAAAGGACGAGGAAAAAGAAAGAAAAGAGAGAGAAAGAGAGAAAAATAGATAAAAAAAATTAGGTCATAAATATAGAAAATATAAGAATCAAAGGTTTATTTAGTTTAGTAAATTAAAATGGTTAAAGATTAGAGAAGAGCATTAGCACATTCACACTGACAAACGGGCGGGTTCAGAAGCTCAGCAATGCCAAAAGCTGCAGAGCAGGTTCCAAGTCAGGGTTTATGAGGTTAGCAAGCAGATGGGATTAAAACGAATGATAGAATAGGAGGCTCGGTGAGAAATATAAGAAAATGATTATATGGTATTTGAAAGGACAACATGGCCTCAAAAAAAAAAAGAGAGCAAGTCTTTACAGAACAGACATTCTATCTAACACCCTGTCCTTCCCCAAAGTTTGTACCAAGGACCTGGATTTTAGATCCAGCTGAGTATAACTCTGCAAAAGCAAGAAAGTCTCAAGAATACAAGGCTGACTTTTCCACTAAGACTTTCAGCTGCCTGCAAACTACTCTAACACAACGTTTTCTTTTATAACACCCTTATCTTTCCAATCACTTCAAGGACATTGTGAAAACTGTACAGATGTCATACTAGAGACATTAGTTCCGATCTCTCCCCTGTGTAGCTCATTTCAAAATTGAAATATAAAAGCTAAACTCCATGAAAACTGTAAGAGATGCTAAAGCAACATAAACAGAGTTCCTTCCTTACTGCAATGTGACATAGCCGTCTTCATTTCAAAAGAGGCCTCTGATTTGCATGCCAAAAATCTAGCTACCTCAGGGAATATTTTTCCTAGCATTATTAGTTTGGGGATTGACTCAAGAAACCAAAGTGTCTGGAAATACTTCTGAAAATCTAATATAAACCAGAATACTGTACAAAATTAAAAAGCTAAAGAAGCAGAGTCATGGATCCAGTAGAGCTAACAGCAGTCACTTTACTGTGCAGTGCTCTACTTCCCTCTGAAACAAGGCACATTCTTTCTGACAATCCAACTGTTATCAATCAGCTGCGTTAGCCCTGCAGGAAATACGCACTCTGAAACAAAGGCTGCTTTTCAAAGCGCTCCCCTGGGGCAAACTGCAGCATTTAAAATGACAGCCTCAAATCCTGATTCCCCTCGTGTTTCACATCAGAGTAAGTGTGGAATTATTACAGGGAGGCTAAAGAAATTACACCAATGGGCATTTTTCATCCTTCCATTCATTTAGAGAGTCCTTGCCCATGTAACTGTTGCATTTAAAAGGCTCAGTGGAGGCTCACTGCTCCTCCCATTACCAGGGACTACTGCATGAACGCTGTGTATTTCAGAGCAAACAGAACTCTCACAGATCACTAACACACCCAGTTGTCCCAGGTACATCCTGGCATCCCAGTGAAGCATGTAAGCAAGACAGAGAGAATATCTGCACAGGAAGCACCGGCTACCCACTCTCTCAGACTGACCAGCACTTGTCATTTTTCCCTGGGCAATACACAACAGTGCAAAAGAACCAGCTTTCTGCTGTTCCCAGGCTACTTACTTTAACTGCTCAGGTCTGAAAAAACCTTAAGTAATGCTTTGCCAAACTACCCCTACCTTCCCACCTCCACCACATCAGTCACAGTTGTCCTTCAAATATGTGACAGTAAWAAGCATTAGCAGTGCTGAAAATGCAAATCAGAATGTAAGTTGTTTAAAGTGTTACTGAGTGTCCTTCCATCCAGGATGACAGCTTTGTTAAAATAAGCATCTCAAACTCTTGTGTCCCATCTCCCTTCCCCTTTCCTGCCATCCATATTTTCATGCCCAAGCATCTAGGTCACTCTTTCTATGCTTAATTTTGTTATTTGACTTAATCAAGTAGAGTTTCAACATGCATACACACAAGCCCTCAGCTTCATCCTTCGGAGAGGAAAGGAAGGAAGGAATGTAGGGAGGAGCAGAGGCAGACCAAGAATTGATGTTTCAGTACAAGGGAAAGACTGAGAAAAATTTTTATCTGTTTTTTGATGAAAAACATGAGACTTGCAGTTAAGAATCTAGAGGACAGAATGAAATCAAATCACTCCCTTCAATATGGACTGTCCACACCAATCTTGGCATATACATACTTAATTCTGGCTGTGAAGGGAGGACTTACTATGCTGACTGACCAACTCACCAGGTTTCAAATTTTGTTTTTCACAGCACTATGCTTTCTAAGGCTAGAGCCCTAAAAGGTGAGGTCAGTCAGAAACAACAGCTCTAGCAAGGGACTGATGCATTTTTTTTCCCCCCCTAATGGACTACTCATTGTTAAAGTAAGGCTGTTTTTAATTTACTTTAATTTGATCTCCATTTCATTCAATAAAAACCCTCTACAGAAGGATCTTAAACTCCTCCCTTTCTGACCTCTAGCAAGATCCTTAAGCCTTTATTCCTCCAAAGACTGAACTGGATGGACAAATGAACAGTAAACAAGCACAAAGCAGGCTTAGAAGAGAAACTTGCATTATGAAAAGGGTCACATCAGAGATCTGAATGTTCTTTTTTTGCTTTCGTTTGAACTGGAAATCCTACTTGCTGTTTTCAGAAAGCTTTTTTTTGCCCCTGATTTTTGCACTGGACAATCCTGCCACTGTGATACAAAGAGCCAGCATTCCTTGTGAACAGTCAGACAAAATTTGGCATGTAGCATTCTTATTAGTGTATTTGTAGTGCTGTACATACTGTAACAKGGACTATAATACAGGTATGTACAAGGCACAACTAAGCTCTGGATGGGTAACTAATTATGATAATGGCTTTAAGCAAGCAAGTTGTCTGGGTTTACTCAGGCACATTAAGGGATGCAGCACTGTTGCATTAATTGGAAGCAGAAAACAATGATAAAGCTAATGACCACCGTACCTGGGATGACAGTAGGCTGAGCAGAAGTTCGGAAAGCGTAGTGAGCTGGTTTGGACTTCCCTTGCTGGTTTTCAGCTATTACATAAACCTCGTACTCTGCATTCCAGTCCAGGGACTTGAGCATGACATGGTCACTGCCAGAGGGAAGTCTGATCTCTGGTTTCCATTCTGAAGAATGCTTCTGCAGAACAAGGAGAGGCAGGCAGGGATGTGAAACATACAGCACAACATTAGTAGTCAGCTTTGAGATCAGGGTGACAGTGAACTAATGAATGTAAAAGTAGGAGGGCTTCTATGCAGAAGCCCTATGCATGCTTCTCTGCTTCAGGGGTGCTAAACTCATTTGCTGACACCTGTAAATGGAGAGTACAACAGATACTGAAGCATCCTCTTTCCTGCTCACAGTCCTGTTTCCTTCAGCATTATCAAGTCTGAAGAAAATCTGTCGATTTTTTCTCTTATCTTTGCCACATTACCTGACTTTTCAGAGAGAAAAAGCTGCAATCTCTGTGTGTCTTTGCTCTGCAAAGCACTCTAAGACTGTTTTTTCAGGCCTTAGTATGTGAAATTTAAATCATTTCAAGGACAGAGATTTACCTTGTTGACAGTGGTCTGGCCTAGCTTAGCACAAACGTACTGTCCTGCCTCTTAAAAGGAGATTTTAGAAAGTACCTATCATTCATAACTTTGTTAAGTCTTACTTCACTTTCAGGGAATACAGATGTCCAAATCACTCAAATGAATCTGAAAAAATCTACTGCCAAGGTATCCTGAGAGAAAGTCTAAGGCAGCTTCTGTTTTCTGGATAAAGGCTTCCCTTCTGTAGCTCTTGCAGAATGAAAGGCAATCTGAAATGCTCTAGCTGTGCAGCTCATCCTGCTATTACTGTAAGGTTAACAGCAGGGTTATGTCAGGGTGCTCCCACAGCTCTGACAACGTTTGGACAAGACCAGGACAAGGTTTGTTGGTTGGTTCCTCAAGAACCAATTAGAAACAGGTTTCTGAAGTCCATGCTTCCAAGGAACCTCACTGCATGCCCGTGGGCTGCATAAATACAGGAAAAGTACTCCAAAAGAAGATACTGCCTCCTCTTAATGCTTATTTACTACTTCAGGAAACACTATTCCCATGAAAAGTCTCTGCACATAAGCCAGCTATTCACAGCAATATTTCAGCCTGCTCCTTGG
>NW_028186623.1:5544475-5576108 GCF_003343005.1 Rhea americana | reverse complement strand
GAAAAAAAAAAAAACAAGAAAGTTTCTCGATACTTTTTCAGGACAGGCGGGACATCCATAGCCATTGTAGCTGATTTAGCTTTCTACGTAACTCATACTGCAGACTTATATCCAGGAAATCTTCCATCAATCCTATACATTTTGCCTGCACAATGAGATATCTCCTGCAAGGACAATCACCTACTCTTCTGGAAAGATTCCAGATCACAAAGAACTTGTAATATTCCTACCTTTAGGGCCTGAAGAATGACAAACATTATTGGGCAAAATGTTACACCAGAAAAACATCCTCCTTAACAAATGTTTATCTCCTCACTGGAGGAGAGAAACAGTTAATCCCACCACACACACATTTCTTCCTGCAAAATCATCTCCTATGTATCATCTTTGTGAACTTCTCATAAAAAGAAGACAGGAAAAACTCGATAAAGAACAATGTTTGCTCCATTCAAGATCTGACAGAGCAGAGAAAAGCTATTTTCTGTATCTTCGCAGTTATATTGCGATTAACGTAACTACGCCTATTTGACACTCCGTGTCAGYGAATGTTTTGAAGGTCTAGGTGGTCCAAACTCACCCAGTCTCCCAGACTTCTAGAAGGGACTGGAATGCACTAACAAGCTTTTCCATCTCCACTAGAATTCACGGTTCTGTCACAGTCAAGTGCCTTTTAAAAATTCTAGAGACCCTCCTATTCCTGAGGAGCTCYGAGTAACTTGAAAAGCACAAAATGGTGGAAAGGAATATTCTTATGATTTCTAGACAAGAGTATCAAGTTCACGCTGTGACTCTAAGGATTGTTCATTTGCAATACGTAAGGAAATGATTACCTAATAGCTGAAACAGACTAACTTGGGAGCACATCTGCCAGACCCAGTCATAAGTGTCCATTTTTTTTTAATAGCTGGGAAGCTTCTACGTTTTACCACAAAAGCATTGGTGCAGCTGAGCTGTCCCTAGATGTATTAATACTGAGACAAAGCATACAGACAATAGAATAAAGCTTCAGTAATTTCTAAAAATTCTTCCTGCTGCTTTAAGGATTTTTGGATTTTCAATGACACTCTGCCAAGTTCATATTCCTCAAGCTAAGCAATCTCTCTTGAMTGGCTGTTATTTCATTTCCTGTGGTAGAAACAAAATCAAATACCATCTAACACAAAACAAAAGTGTGTTTAGCTTACAGCAATACTAGCTGCTCATCAAATGGAAATTCTTCCCTAGATCAGCGCTGAATGTTTTGTTTAATCACAGAACCATGTGTTTTCCAATCCCTGGCAATTTACAATTTACATAGGCAATGAGAGCTAGCTTAGCTATGCCTAAAAGAGAATTGCTTCAAATAGCATCTTCCATATGGCTACAGATACGGACAACTCTTACCTTATCTGAATCTCTGCTAAATACACTGAATCTGCTACTCAATAATCTGTGGAATAATTCAGTACTGAAACATCCATTATGCAAAAATTTGGCAATTTGAATGACACACACAGAGGAGTGGTTAGATACGTGTCTGAAGACAAGCAACGCTCCACACTATGAGCCTTTGGTCTCAAGGTATTTCAATTGTCGCTGGCAATCCTGTTTCGTAAGTATTTGAAGTGGACTTATGCTATGTGCATGTAATTGCCATATGCCCACAGTTCTGCAGGAGGCACTTAGCATGGAGGAGTAATCTTTCATAATCAAAGTCAAGGAAAAGAAAACGAGAAAGATTTTGGATGTTTCTCCTTTGCATGTAACATCTCTTATCCTATCCACGATCACTCCATCTGCTTGGCGTATTTTCCTGCACTGACCTACCTGTATGTTCTAAGCTTTAGGATCCACTGCGGTAGCTGCCTGTATAACGAAGCCTGAGTACTCAACAGGCTAAATAAAAATCAGGCTTGAATGTCAGACATACTTACAGCTTTGTATTTGATCAGATAATGCCTAATTGGGGAGCCACCATCATCCTGCTTGATAACATTCACTTTAATGGAGTTTCCATCTTCTCCCATCTGACCTTCCAGTTTGGGTGCGCTGGGTTCCCCTGAAATAATGGTGGATTCATGTTTAATTGTTCAAAAATTTCATTAGAAAAGAAGTACTAATCAAAATCAGTAAAAATGCTTCATCAGAATCAGGCACAAAGTACACTGTGCACACCTAGGGACACAAATATTTGTAAGACCCAAGTGTTTTCAGCATTTAGCAGCTCTTTTTCATTTTTGTGTGTGCCTAAATGGACACAGAGGCTAAGCAGAAAGGACCTCAAGGATGTCTTGGAGCAACAAACCACTCTTCATTGTTTTTATTCTAAAATGCTGTTGTGAAACATCAGGAAAATGTCAAGTTAGGGTACAAGGCAAACATGCAATCTGCTTCTCTGAAATGTTGATGAAAGGAGCATCATTGAAAAGGAACATGGTATTTGTCACACAGACCTGTATTTGTAYTTAGAGTGCTGTTTAGGCTTTACAGTCCTTTCACCAGAAATTCACTTATGTGGTCACTTAAATGGATGTGAAAAATGGTACTGAATCACAGCCATGCAAGTTTTCACTCAGTTTGCACTGRTGTAACTAACTGCAAGGAATACAGGCTGCAGAGAACTAGACCCCTTCATGCTTCTGTAATAACTATTTAAGAGAAACAAACTATCATTTCCTAATTTGCATTCCCCTGACATCAGCAAAAAGAAAGAAAAAAAAGAAAGGAAAAAAAAAAAGAGAGATTTCCCTCTCCTCTCCAGGTCTTGCTCACTTACAACTGCAACCTGTCTCACCAGAGTCTCTAAGAACTGTCATTTTATAGACAGTTCCCCCATAACCTCCACAGATGTACTGTAGAAGATGGTTCCCCACTCCCCAGCCTGAGTATTTCCTTCTTGTACTTTTACTATACTTCCCTTGACAAAAGTCAAATCCACACCTTGTCTATTTATTTAGAAAGCTTCCTTTCAGAAATACTGCAGTAGATTACTGAAGACATATGCTTTCTATTTCCTCTTTCACATTACCCCAGGGATCAGTTGTTCCCAAAGTGCTTTGATAGCCTGTAAGCTCACTGTGGAAGAGGAATTATTACCTACTTATTTGTTTTTGTGAAAAAAGAAACCAGTCAACCAAACAACTCCCACCCCAACAACATATATATTAAACTAGCAAAAGACTTAAATGGTAAAGGAACAGTTCTCTCCCTTTTCAAAAACAAAAGACCACAAAAGAGCTCAGATTCTGCTAACCGTTGGTCAGAGCTGGAGTGCTTGCTTTGCTCCATTTTATGGAAAGGCAAGAMGACATAGTTTCCTCCATGACAATACTCCTCAGAGACGGGACTTAGAATCATATTCCTAAAGCTCTGAAATGTCCCATGAGCTTAAATGCCAGTGAAAATTAGTAAGACTTTGCAAAATTTCTTTTCTATTGAAACTTGCTAGTTTTTTTATATATATATATATACTACTTTCTGTTTATTTATCACTATCTCTGTGATATAACCTAAGTGCTCAAGTCATTGATTCTGGGCTTTAAAATTGCTTAAGATTTTGGACCATTTTAGCTGTTATTTTGGCTGCCCTTCCTGATTCAGAAACATGATATTCTTTGTTAAGCACACATATACCCTAAACCAATAAAAGTGCATGGAGAAGTCAGCAATACACTATTACTAATAACGATGTGTACAAGCACTACTGCAACAAAGCATTAAGACCACAGTGAAGATACTTCCTGTCAGAACATATCTGTCTCATCTAACTAATACATTTTGGGAAAGGAAGCAGACAATGTTGACTGCCATCCGTCCAAACAAACAAGTGTTAAACAAATCTATCATTATTTGTTCCAAAACTACCAGGCAGAGGTATTTTTCACTGTCCTGACAGCCATGTTTGTTTATGTAGACTTAAACCATCATGTCAGCTCAAATTCATCACAGCGAGCAGTGCTGAACACAGCTCACGCTCCCTTCTCCCTGCAGGTGTTGAGGGAAGGAAAAGGGGGCATTATCCTGTCCCCTCCAGGGMCCTGCACTTTTCTGGCACCCAGCAGAAGCCTGAAGGACACAAACCATAAACTCCAATGGAAACAGGAACATGTTCATGAGCAGGGCTCCTATAGAGCACCTACAGAGAGGCAACAAGGCAAACTGGCAACAGGGCAAACAGTCAGAAAGAACACACACTCCTTCAGCACAGACTGGTGATCACTAGTGGTTTTACACTGAACRGCTGGTCTGTAAAATCAAAAATATCACTTGCTAGGATTTTTCTCAAAACAGATGAGCAGAAAGCTACACGTTTAACTCCTTCTCCTTTGTTTTACTCCACTCTGCTTTCTGAATCCCCATTACCAACCCAGGATAAACAATGACTTCTCTCTCATACTCTACTGCATCTCTGGTGCAGTTTTCTTATTGGGAAAGTCTATGTCTGAAGAGCAGTGGTCAAAGTGGTACTTCTAAAATACCGGCAAAAAAATACATCCAAAATAATAAACAAACAAAGGCAGCACAGCAAGTTCTTTCYGTTTTTCCTCTGTGGTAAATACCAGCATTTCTTTCTAAAGCACTCATGTTTCATCAGCATTTCCTTTCTGAAGATTCATCACTAAGGAACTAAGACAGGACTGTCTTATTTCAGACCACGCCATTTGCACTTGCAAACTGAACAATTTACTTGGGAGCCACTCAGTGGGTGTTAAATACCTGGACAGTTTTAGAAACACTTTTAGGAGCCTATCTACATCTTCAGATATCTAAGCAGCTCCAACACCCTGTGCTGTAGGATTAACTGCCAAATAAGTAAAGTCACTTTTCAGGAAAACAAATGACTTTATCTATCATGAAGAGCCACCAAGCCTTATGGAGTACATGAGCAAGGCCCAGAACACAGCAAAGGCACAGACCAGTGCTTTGAAATTACCTTAGGAATCCTGGTTAAGAAGGTGTTTTAGGCTTCCTGTAATTTCTACCCTCAATTTAAGACTGAGATGTGTTTGGGAAGGTAAAGCATCCATTTGGGGATACTGGGAGCAAYAGATATACTTTACAGTACATCTGTCACAGAAAAGTGGTTGTAAGATTTTTATTTTAGTATAGTGTCACATTATCAGACTCATCTCTAAAATGTCCCTTCTCTCATTCTCATTACTTAAATACTCTTGCACTGAAGATTTCAACCTGTTAACTGTTCTGAATCCTCTCTATAATTCACTCTAGTGTTTTCAAGGATGATAGTTCCTACCCTTTCTCATCCCAGTTCATCTGGTTGGCTACTTTATTCCATCCTTCCACACTTTTGTATTTCSTCTTTGCTTTCTCAACAAAAAACTAACACAAGCAATACAATGTGATCTAGCATAGCAAAAGTAGTCAAACTTTTAGTAAAATGTACTGCTGGGCTCCTGATGCTTATCCACTGCAATCTATTGTTACTAACAATGAAAATTAGGCTGGAAATTGATTAA
This sequence comes from Rhea americana, assembly GCF_003343005.1. NCBI lineage: Eukaryota > Metazoa > Chordata > Aves > Rheiformes > Rheidae > Rhea > Rhea americana. The sequence continues at coordinate 5,570,652 of NW_028186623.1, read as the reverse complement.
ACAAATTGATAAGATATATTTTGTGCCACTAACTTGCCTCTCTTTAGGTAGGAGCTCCTGAATTTTTCCATGGGGCCTTATGCTAACTGGTGTGAGTGAACAGAGCTGCCTTGAAACGATGGGTATAGAAGATTTAGTCTTAGGTGAACTTAAGAGTGTGTTTCAGAGCTGACCAAAAGAAATTTAAGTATAGAGCATACAACAGATCACGCCCATGGTGTGTTTTGCTGTGCACCCTGAATCCAAATACACTTCCCAAATCTTTACGGCTCCAGCTGTTGGATATTGCGTACAAACTTCACCATTCCTGTTCAAAGCAACCTATGGTTCTGCTAAAGCACCTCTGTCTTCACTTGCAGTGCTACTTCTGATTTGGACAATGACCTTTCTTGAACACATGCTGACAGATAATCATGTAATCATTTAACCTAATTAAATGATGACCCAATTCTTAACATATCCAAATGAGAACAAGATCAAGACAATGAAATGGTAACATCTGCAACTTAAAAGCCTGAACATATCGAAAGGAAAATGAGGCCAAGACACTGAAATGATAGTATTTTGACTTAAAAGCTTGGTCCACTGCCTGGAGTAAAACCTTTTAATACTTCGTTCTGTTGAGTTATTCTAAAAGTGAAAGGAAATAATAAGCCTACAGTTATATTAAGATGAACTATGCACTCTAGCAGCTAACTTCAGCCATGGAAATTTAYGGGAGCTCCTTTCAATCCAAGAAACATTCTCAATTCTAAATCCATTCTGTCTGGATTTGCATTCAACTGGTAACAGAAAGCACGTGCAGATTTGATACACAACAGAAATGTTAATCTTTCAGTATCTTTCAACACTGATCTTTGGAAGTGCTTTCAAGCCCAAGCTCTTCTGCTCTCCCTCTCCCCCAAATAAAAGGAAATCAAGCAGTTTTTCTTGAAATATCAGTGAGAAAGATGTAAGCCCTAGACTGAAATAGTAATTTAGGACTAGTTCGATTTCCTTGCAGGCTAACACATGCTCTGGCTAACATACCAGGTGCTCCAAGAAGGTAATTATAATCCCATGGATGCACAAAGTTCTTTGATGTGACACATATACTCGTGTTTCACAATGTGGTATATTTTCTTAAAGATATAGAGATTGAATGGTCCTTTCTTCCATTCTAAATTTTCTGTTCCAATCCCTTGCATCTGTCTACATCCCCATTGCAAGATAAGTAAGACAGCAGGAGTGGACACTCAAGAGCTTCATTCTATCCTGCAATAGCTTCCTCAGTGACAGAACCTTGAAAACACAAACGTAATGTTTTCTGGATGACTGTGGAGCTGCCCTTGCATGGATCTCTGATGCACTTTGAAGTAGACAGCACATAGGAACAGGCTTTTGTATTTGTGTTATAAGAGGTACTTTGTACTCCACTGGAGCTGTCCTGATTCACAGAACATAGATCTGTAGAACACAGGGCCAACTGCATTCATATCACTGGCAAGGACGGATARTTTCACAATTAACCTATGACCAAATGTGATCAAAGGACTTATTTTTTCTTAAAAAAAACAAAAAAAACCAAAACAAACAAACAAACAAAAAAAACCCCCAACACTTTACTGCCAGCTTAGCAAGGCTGCAWATTTGAAAATCTCTTTTCCAGGCTTGGCTACTCCTGGAATTATGAATGCTAAGGTGAATACCATCACAGACCGAAAATTAAATGGAAACAGAAGAGTTTTAAATGAGCAGAGTCACTTTGCCTGGATAGCCTGAAAACATCAGATAAAACAAGCAATCATTGTCCTTCCTCTCTTTACTGCATCCTAAAAGAAAATACCACTGTGAAGGTTATTGATGGAAATCACTGAGTGGCTTCAAGCTGAAGATACTGTTACTGAAATAACTGCTTCAAGACTACTAGCCAATAATTAAACAAAAGCAGAAATGAATGTCCTGTTCTGCCTTTTCCACAGAGSAAACGAGCTCTCAGTAACAACTGGGGGCATTCACAGCTAGTTATTTTGCTGGACACTGAGCTACTCTAAATGCCTGAAATACTCACGAGCAGCAATGCTCAATTCTGTCCTCATGTTGCTGTATATCTAGTAGACTTGCTTCAGTAATACCTAAAAGGTACAAAATCAGTATTTCCTTGGTACTCTTTCTCATTCTCACCTCAACAGAGAGATAATCATTAATAGCTAAATAGACCTTAAAGTGGTAAGGAAACACTGTAATTACAGAGTTTGACCTCTTATCTAACACAGGCCAGAGCATTTTTTCCAGCTGTCTAGCACCAAGACATGTGAACAAACATCCTTTTGAAGCATACTCATTCTTAACAAGATTTCAAATGTTAGAGAAACTACTGTACCTTGCACACAACTATTGCAATAATTACCCTCTTTTCCACTTAGAATTTCTCTACTTTCTAACTCCTGATTCCTTCTTTTCAGGATACTTTAAACATACTTTTGCTCCCAGAAATAGTCCCCCGAATAGAGAACACAGACCACTCCTGAAATGCAGCGGGTGTGGCAGTGCAAGCCCTGCCAAAGAGTATTTTACAGTTTTCCTTCCAAAAGTGCATAGCATTTCTCTTAAACAGGCAGACGTAATCCAAATATAGGGCTGTAAAATAAAAATGAGTTAGTATGTAGTTTCAATCAAAGGAGGAAGAAGTTTAGTGGYAGAAGTTTAGTCCAGTAGAACCAGCATTCCTATTGTGAGTCAAAGTGTCAGTAGCTGAAGAGAAAAGGTTATCAGGTTAGAGAAGGAACTCATGCTCACAAAACATGCACCCTTCCTACAGGAAAGGAGCTGGAAATAAAGAAGTGCATTACAAAGGAGTGTTACATGCCCAGGGGTCTCCAATTTACACTGAGCCACTAGACATATTGCAGAAATCTGCATATTCCAGCCATACAATTTGGGATCCTTAAAGAATCCCCCTTGTGATGGCGGTAGTTAAGTTACTGGGAGCACAGAACTCCAACATGTTAGACTTCTCTCAAAAAATCATTTTACAAACACCAACCAGAATCCACAACTTAGAATCCACTTTGCTGCAGGAGGAGGAATGCAGGATCTTATACTTTCACCATAGGGTGTGATAATGCTGAGTAATCACTTTTCAGCCAGCTCACACCCCGCATGGCCCTCTGACTATGCGCTGTCCCATAAAGAAACAGTGGCCTTTATTCAGCCCAGCAGTGGGAGCAGCTAGAAATGGCAAGTGGAGCCTACTAGAATGTGGGAGGACTCAAGCAACTTAAATATTCACCCCATACTTTACTTTCCTTGAAAAATAAGAAGGATTTAACTCAGAGAAGTAAAGTTTACAGMTTTCAGCCACTTTACAGACTTCGCTAGAGCTAGACCACTTTCACTGGATTTAAATTTCACCCACGGGACTTGCTTCAGCAAAGCAAACTGAAGTAAAACAAATAGGTGCTTTATCTCCAAGATGATGTGCATGATACAATGCCTGTTTTTCCCAACTTAAATTATCTTTGACCAATCTTTCTCTCTGAAGCCCAATTCAAGGAAGCTCACGAAGGCCTGTATTTTGAAAGGCACCTCATTTGCTCTATGACGGTTCTTCCAATGGTGCCATCCTGTCATTGCCCAGAACTGATCAGCTGTGAATAAGCTAGCATTAAATCTCATTGGTGCCTTTGGGGAAAACAGTTCTGCTTCCGCTCTCACATCTTCTACAGCTCTAGGGGGTTGTTTTTTTTTTCTTTTTTTTTCTTGTTTTTTTTTCCCCTATTACCCCTCTTTTCTCTATCTTTTATGGCCAAGAGCAGTTGCATGAGGAGAACAGAGCCCAGCTCTTCACTGCTCACCACCCTCCTCCTGCTGGCCTATCACAAAAGAATAATGGCATCAAGAAAGACTTCTGCAATGCTGGTTTGCTTACTACCAGATTTTAGTTCAGAAATTTCTTGCTGTCCAGTGTGAGACACAAGACAGTGTGTCTAAGTGGCTTTAGCCTTCTTTCTAGGAAGTAGCACAATCATTTTACTGCTTTCTATGAGAGCTACCCGAGTGTTACATTGTAAGAGCTATCAGTTTTCACTAAATATTGGATCCCAGGAGCCTTACTGCACAGTCTCTTCCAAGAACCAAGTTTGTAACTTTCAGGAGGACAAAAGCCAATGCTTTGCCTGCTGACAATCCAGGCATACTGCACGCACCTAAAGTGAAGAGTTATTTATGATGACATTGCCACTGCTGCATCAGGGTACACCACTGATGATTCTATGCTGCTCTGAGTGACCAATTCTTTGTGCTTCAAATGTAAACTATAATGAACGCAACCTACTGTATTTGAGATAACAAACAATTCCGAGGCTCTTAAAGCCTGCATTGTTACCTGTTAGATCCTACACATAATATGAGAGCATCTGAGGACCACAGTCTGAGTCATTTTGTTTTCAAATTGGTTTTATCCCATCTTGCTAAGCCACTAGCACCAGCAATTTCCTAACACAAGTGGTAAAGGCTTCCTGGTGTCCTTTTCATGGTTATTTTATTTAACAAAGTGCTTCCTTGTAATATTAGACTGATTTGGTCGAGATTTTATAAGCAGCTGGTGGTTTTTAGAGATCTGTTTTTCACAGAGAGCGACATGTACCTGAGCTGGAATCAGCTGTTCTGAAAACTTGAAGTGAGGAGGGAAGAGAATATGAGAGCGCAACACAAATTTTCCCTAGTCACAGGACACTGAATGCATGTTGAGCCCCAGCAGTGATAGCAGTGCAGATGATGGAGATGTTTTATCATATCTTTTTATCCCTCCCAGCAAACATGTTCCAGTTGTCTGCTCTTTAAAAAACAGCTCCACTGCCGAAAAAGATCCTGCATCCCTGCAGTGCTTTGAAAATACAATTGCAATCAGTCTATGGTCATTTATGCAATATGTGAACAAGGAAGCAGCTGATTTCTGCAGTCTTTGACCATCGTGTAAACAGGACTAGATTGTGATCTAGTGTCACAATTTGAAATAAACATAAGCCACAGCTATGCAAAATTTCCACAAGTGGTAAATACACAAAGTTGTGAAAAAATAGGAAGAGAGGATCCAGAATGCACACAAGAGAAGCAAACATCAAAAATAAGAAACAAAAACAAAAGGACATGCAAAACAAGACAGCCAAGTCTTCAGTCCTTCTGGATGTCACCCAATCAGCTTTCAGAGAGGGAGAGACCCGAGGTAGAGGGGCTACTTCCATGCATGCAGTCATGTGGGAAGATTACTGGTGTTAGTTTTGTTTTTCCTGGCAAAACTCCACCCAAATTCTTTCCTGGCGGTGATGCAATACAATAAGGTGATTTCAGAATTAATAGATCGAAAAATAAAGCTAGCTGCTTTCTGGATTTCAAAGTAATTTGCTTACTTGTGGAAGTAAAACAAGCAAGGGCTTTCCCCTCTCTTTAGGGTATGCATAGAATGTTAAGTGAAATTTCAAAAGTCAGTGTTATTGATTTTTTTTTTTTTTTTTTTTTACTACCACAAGCTTTACTTGGACAGTAATCTCATCTCCACAGGTCGCAAAGGTCAGTCTTTTGCTTCTTGATTGCCTGGAGTTCACCAGCTACTGTGACTGTTAAAAACTGTTAAGGACTGTTAAAATGATTTCCTGTCTTGATTAAATCCCTTGCCTGGCTCTAAGAGATACTGTGTGGGAGGAATGAGATGCTGTGGCAAGAGACATGTAACACTACTTCTGATGCAAACAGTATGAAGTGTTGCTTCCCATTATGTACTCTGAGTATGTCAATATAGGTATGATTTCATAAAAACACAATGCCTACTCTAGCAGTATCTAAATTTTACTCATGCTAGAGAAATTTCTTTCTTAAATCAGAATGGTATGTGCCTACCAATGACCAAGTTTCACAGATAAGGATTTTCTGATGCTTTTGATAGGCTACTAAAACATATAGCTGTGAAAAGGAAATGTTTCCAGGAGCTGAATTAGCACAGGAAAGGTAAAAATGTTGCTAAAGCAAAAGACAACACGGTGGTTTGAGTATGGTTCGCATGATTTCCTATGGATTAGCAGTCTGAAGCCAGTATACTGGTCTCTTAAAAGGTAAAAGGATTTTCACCAATAGTTTTAAGGGCAGAAAGTGTTTTAGATCATTACTAGGGCACTGACTGTTGGATTCTGGCAATAAAAGAAGCAAATGATTGAGCCGCATTAGCTTTGTTTCGTCATGTTTTTTCCAAGTTTTAGGATCCTTCAAGCTCAGTACAGAAGACTGGGGTTTAGCTTGTCACATGCAGACAGTGGTGAGTAATTTCTCCAACGGCTTATAGAAGGCTTTTGGAGCAACAGAATTTGGAGGTCCCTCATTGCTGGGCAGAGGGGATCCTCCCCCCAGATGTAGTCAACCAATCAGAACAAAGTATTTTACCTTCTGTTCACCAGCGTGGACGACATCATCAGCACCATGCAAGCCACATGACAAAGTCACATGATACGCACGCACATGATTGGTTGAAAGGAAAGTGGAGGAGGTCACATGGAAAAAACAAAAAAATTAAAAAACTGATGTAAACAACGGGCAAGGGAAAAATCAACAACAGAATTACAGACTAAATAAAACAGAAACAAAATCAAATTAGCCAGTATACATCAGAAACATTGGGGAGACAGTAAAATTGCCTGCAAATATAAGAATATTAAACCATAGAAAGCACTGAGTTATGACCCCATGAGTGTTAGGCACAGCTGCATCACTGCTTATTAATACCAAGTCAGAGAAGAAATAAAAATTATTGTGAAGAAGGACTCTGCCCCAGAACTTGGACAGCTGAAGGAATCCACAGGACTGTTGGATACAAGACTGTTGGGAAAAAAAAAGGGAAAACATGTTATTCAGAAACAGTCCAGGCATCAGAGGTGAAATGGTTCAAATTATAGCCCACATAGTTCAATGAGGACAAATCACGGTATTTCATTCTGATGTATTCTCCCTTCTGCAAAAACAAACATTTTCCTAAATATTAAGAATAGTAATGACTGAGAAATGTGAAAACCTACTGTGTGTAAACACTTCCAAGGACAGAGCTATCGATTAAAGAGCTGCCACAGGATTTGGTCAGGCTAACAGTTACCACTAAAAGCGCTTGAGCTCCAGCCAACGTGGTCAGCCTGAAGATTCAAGGATATGGAGTGAGTCACGTGCAACGAATCACACCAATGATTTAGTGTGTGCAATGGGATGTTCTGTCAATGAGGAGAGGAACGAAGAGTTCTGCACTGAAAGCTAATGACAAATATCACATGAGAAAGACACAGCTACTACTGAAGGAGGTGAAAAAGTGGACAGACTGAATGATAACCCATCACGAAACAAGCAATTGCTGGACTGGACGATACCACCCACTCCATGCACTGCCTCCCTTCCTGAATTACCATCTACTTAATAACTTAATAACTTAATGCATTTTTCATGACAGTTCTGTCTCATCTTACTGAGATTACTTAACCGCTCTGCTACTTCCCTGTCAGCTGGGTGTAAATGAGAATTAAAATGAGGTGCATGTACTGAGAAATGTGGATGACCAGAACCCAAGATCCACACCTGCAGTGCCTCAAGGCAAGCAGTGCTGGGGTTGCTGCCCTCAAAGGAATGTAATGTACGCAGACAACTCTAATCTAAAATCTAGTTAGAAAGATCCCTGCATGCCGTTATTGGGGAAAGATACAATAGGACAAAATGTAAAATGTTTTGTGTATCTAAGCATTCAAGYCATCTTCTCCAGTTATCAGTGTAGGCTTTCTCTAGTTATCAGTACATGCTCATGGAACTCCAGGCAGGGGCACCATGAAGGGGGAAAGCCATTACTACTAGTTCTCCCAGAAAGGTATTCAGCGTCTTTTGATCACGAGGAAACAGATTTCCAAATCTGAAATGAGCTTACTATTAAACCTTACAGGCTACTAATATATGAAAAGGCATAAATATGGACAAGGGAGGCTGCCTTTGAGATCAYTTCCTCTCCAGTGAAAGCTTTAGCTAAAGATCAAGGGCAAAACCTGCAGTATACATCTGCTATAAAAGCCAAGTTGCAGGAGGCTTCTAAGACACAGAAGAGTTTTGTAAACATTAGTCTAAAAAGCTGAAATTCATCATACTGCCATGGGCTAAATTCAGGTAGTCAGAACACCAATTGCCTTGGAACTTGCAAGAGGAATGTGGTCATAGTACACATCAGCTTCAATCTCCAGGCAGTACATGCTATGGTAATCTGAAAGTACAAGGGCTTTCATAGTGAGACCTACCTCTCAGGATTATTGGCCAAGGAATCTAATGTCTGTTATTGCTACTGTTATTATCAGGGCTTAATGAGAGATATAGGCAACTGATCAGCTTACTTGCAGACCATATTTAAACAAAGCACGAGAAGGAGAGATGTAGTCTTTTCTGCTCTGGAAAAATGCTCACAAACCTCCCTTAGTCTCACTTTCTAACTAGATTTTAGATTAGAGTTGTCTGCGTACATTACATTCCTTTGAGGGCAGCAACCCCAGCACTGCTTGCCTTGAGGCACTGCAGGTGTGGATCTTGGGTTCTGGTCATCCGCAAGCAGTGGTAGAGAACATACACATCTGTAGTTACTTTCTGGCAAATCTGGAATGAGTGAAATGATGGGGAGGAAAGGCGAGGGTAAAAGAATGTGAAACACAAATGAATTAACAAACAACCGCTATAAAAAATTTTCAGAGTTTTTCTTTTTCTGTAAATAGACTACCTCCACCATTTCCACCACAGATAACAAATTTTTAGTGACCAGCCCCATTTCTTGCAGAAAGAAATTCCATAGCAAAAACAGTTACCATCTCTACAGGATTCCCATGGAATCTTTCCCCAAGATACTGTGAGCTGATTGGGTGCACAGTGCAAGATACAGTAAGAGATTTCATGGAAAAATCTTACTTTGTTTCTCATCTGCCTGTCTCTTGCTCAGTGTCCTCAACCTCCCTCATCCTTCAACTTCTGAATCTATTCACCACCTTCTAATAAACAGAACAAAAATCTCTGTAATTTCCAGAAAAAAAACAGGAGGCTAGATAGAGGAAAAGATTCAAATTAGTACCTCTATTGAAAAAAATATTTTGATGTGACCTCGAGAGTACTCAAGGCAAAACAATCCACAGAGGAGCAGCTGCAAGAAAATAAGCTTTGTTAAGCCACTGATACGGAACTACTTATCTGAACAGCTAAGATGATTAATTCAAATAAGGTCCATGTCCTAAACTCCCTACATGATTTTGGACATCTCCTCTCATATGCTATCCATCACATATCAAAGTCAAAACTCACTAAAGCCAGTGAAGAAACACTCTTCAGCTTCATTAGGTTTTGATTAGATCTACTGTTCAGTTTTTCATGGTGCTATGAAGCATGTTCCCCTAATTTCTAATTGCTCCTGATTTCATTCATTTACCATTGAGGTTAAGTTATGGTAACAGACAAGCTCACTCAGCAGTGTCATCCATAATTAAATGATGACAAGTTCTAAGAGCATCTGCCCAGTGCCAATTCCCTGCTGTTGCATGTAGTGCATTAATATGCTGCAGAACAGCTTAGCATATGAACAAATGCACCTACTGTTTACATAAACAGATTATACATACAAATGACAATGAATCAGCAAAAGGCCAAATCTGCTCCCATTCAGCATCAATCTGAATTTTGATGCAGGTAAGCTCAGAAAGGTTTACAACGTAAAACAAAAAAAAACAAACAAAAAACATGGAAAATATTTATCGTGAACTAACTTTTAATATCTTTTTTGGATAAAAAGGCCCATTCTTTTTAAAGGAACAAAGAATGTTGCACAAAACACAAATACAACATTTTCTCCCACACGCAAAGCTATCTCCTAACCCCACACATGAACAGGCATAATGGAGCTCCTTCTTCCTAAAGAAAGGATGAAACAAGAAGCATTGGTTGAACTGCTTGCTGTCATCTTTCTCTTTCCCTCTTCCCTCTCCAACCCTCTCTCAAAGTGTGATTAGAATGAAAAGTTGTCCTCAACAGCACAGAATGACTGCTGCTTCAGAAATGTCACGAATTAAGATTCTGCATGCTGTATACATGAAAAATACTGCAAGGAGGAAAGTATTCACTGCGGTTATGGGCAGATAAAATAACATTTCACATGATACATATGATCACAGAGTGTACCATACTGTTTTAATAGTAATTGTATTATCCTCCTCTACTCTATCCCTGACCCAGAAAGAATCACATACTTCATGCTTTTAGTATTTTCTGGTTAGAGGTGATGACCCATCTTCTAACCCACTCTAAGTAAATACAGCTTTACTCTCAAAGACCATATTCACACATACTCACACAAAATGTATTACTGCAAATCAAAGGAAAAATATTCGAGTTTCTAGTAGTGATTAGTTGTACAAAACACATCCATGTGCAGATAAACCTGTGTCTTGCTAAGTGTTTTGCTTCATCTTCCAGGACTGTGTTGCAAGTAATTCGCTTGGTTTGTGCATGATGTGATCTATTACAAATCTCCTACAGGTAGGGATTAAAATTACACATTTGATATACCCCCAGTGTCAGAAAGCTGTGTCACTGAACTCTGAACATCTAGTCTAAAACAGACATTTTGAAATAGTTCTTTTGCCTGCAGATCTACTGATGCATATTTTAGCTATTTTTTTTAGACTACTCAGGACCAGCACGGAAGCATATGCTTATTTGACTCAGTTCCACCAGGAGCAGCCATCTAACCAACCAGTACTGAGCAGGAACTGAAGCAATTTGAATCCAATTTACAGTTCAACTACAGACTTCCTGTGAAATCTTGAACCAGTCTTTTAATACAGAGAGGGCATCACTGGTAAGATGGAGTAATACTCCTTTCTCCCTGCAGTCCTTTCTCCTGGAAGATATTCTACTTCCTCGTTATGGTCTTCATTTGCATCTTCTCTCATCACTTCTCATTCTTCTCTCAACACTGCAGCCCCAGTATCAACTGCATCTCACTCCCTAAATTCACAGAAAACAAGGCTAGGCAGGATATCATGTCCATGTCCCTTTTGTGAAGGCAGCTTTCAATCTAAAATTACTGATGGAAATCAAGCAAGGAAAATGTTCCTTTTGGAAACAACCGTTTAAATTCTTTTTCCTTGCTCTTTCCTTCCATGTTTCTTCTAACAGTTGCTATCACATGGCTTGGYAGGACAACAGGAGGAGGAGGAAGAGTAGCACCATGCCAGATTCTTAACACCTACATGCTCACACAATCCATTACTGCCCAATTGTTGATTAACAAACATCAAAATAACATGGCACAGTGCTTTAATTGTCTCAATACAAGGGCTAGAGCATAACAAGTAGCACTCAGGACCAATGCGGAGCAGTTCCCATCTACTCACTTGGTGTCTCTGTGCTTTCGGATTCAATAAAATGCTGAGTTGCTAAGGAAACATGAAAGATAGACAGGACACATAAAGGTGAGTATAGCATGAAAATAAATTACGAGAGATTGAAGCAGGGGCTATAGGAAGGAAAACAGTGAGAAGTTCTAGTAAGGAGGAAATGAGAAAAATGAATAATGAATCCCTGTGCCAGACGTGTACTGCCTGAAGAGCCAACAAAAACGCATCGTGCTGCTAGTATTTTACAACTCCTCTCTGTGGGGAGAGTTCTGCCACCTAATGTAGGCCCCTCTTAGTCCATAAAGAAGTAAGCCTGAGTAGTATAGTTCCTCCAGTAAGCTAGCCCTCCAACAGTCCTCATGGATTTTCATCCTTCAGCATTTTAAAGCTCTGATTCCAATTTCAGGAACAGCTGCAGCATTTTTGCCTAATTTTGTCACAAAAAACAACTTAGATTCACTTGAAATCTGTTACTAGCCAGGTAAGTACTGGAATTTCTAGGAGGCCCTCTAGAGCAGCATCCCATCTGTAGCTTTAGCCAGACCTGGCTACAAAAGAGGTAAGAGTAAGGTGTAACAAGAACTTACCCTCCTGATACACAGTTCTTCCTCACCTCCATGAACTGGGCCCAAAACATGGCCAGAGGGAACAAGGGGAAAAGATCTTACAGCCCAACAAGGATTGAGTACCCTTGTTGATGGGTTACTTCACCCCTTGTTTCTGGGTGTTCATTACCAAGGGGAAGAAACAGCCTTGGATTTCAGTTCATTACCCTTGTTCCATCAATATCTTTTAACAGGAGCCAAAGAAAACCTCTTGGTTATCTTTGGTAGACTTTCAGACTTTTTTTGTACTTCTCTGGTCACAAAATAGATATGAACAATGCCAAGAGAAGATCAAACATCCACCCTGAACTCCTCTTTCTATTCACACAGATGGACCGGAGTTTTCAGAAAGCAAGCACCAAATGTGTCTGGTTAGCTTTAAGGGAATGTCTTCATTTCTGCTACTTGTGCATTGCCAGCAGATAAACTCCTCTGTACTGTGCATTCAGAACCTCCTTTCCTTTCTTGTTAGTCAATACTTTTACAAAAGAAACAGGAAACAGAATTCGAAAAATGACTGTTCCTTTGCTCTGTCAAAAAAAGAAAAAAAAAGAAGGAGAAGAAAAAGACATGCATTATAGAAAGTACTAAAACAAAGAGAAATGAAGTATTTGTGGGACAAGGTGATAGGCTGAAAGCCCCGTAGGAATACTACTAAACACTCCACTCCCAAGAAGAAAGGCAGGCTGTATGAGCATCAAATTTGAGAATTATCAGGAATGAAGGACAAAGAGGAGTGAATATAAATATTTCCAAAAGCCACAGGGAGAATGCAGCATAATAGAGAAAGCTAAGGGATTTCCTCTACTATAGTATGTAACATCTTTAAAGATAAAAGACTTGTGGTAACTTTTGCACTGGGCAGAGAAATGCTACAGCTGCAGAGTGGGGTAAATTAGATGTCTTCGGTTAATCTCTTCTCCTCTCCCATGCTGCCATCACTCCTGCTGATGTGAAGGGAGAACAGGAGACACTTGCACAGTTTGCAGCTTAAACCTGATTATGTAGTTTAAAAAAAGTGACTTAGCAACAGGCTTAGGGAGGCGCTAGTCATTCACTTCACTTCTATTTAGCTAAGAAGCTAAACTCTTTTGTTGTTTATCGTGCCAAGGTGATTTCAGGAAACGTAGCCTTACATCACAAAAGCTGAGCACATCTCATAAAATGTTCCTGAGAATGGAAAGCTAGCTGTTAGGAAATCTCAATGATAAAGGCCAGGCACAAAGCACTTGCTAGCTTTGATATGGACAGAGTTGCACTCCCTCCACAAGGCCAGTGCATCTGGAAGCTGTTTATGGCTTTTCTGTCTGTCCTGAAAATCAAACCTGTGCTTATTTGCAGCTCCTTCACCAGAAGATTTAGTTTCACCTCAAGGAAAAAAAAAATCACTCAAGGATGTTAGGCAGACTACACCACAGCCAGTGAGGAGACACATGCAGAGCAAAGTGGAACAAAGATGACCTCTTTCCATCATACTCACTCTCTGCTAAACAGGAGGTGGGGGCAGCAGCACTTGCTAAAGAAAGAGAAATGAATGTGAGCAGAGGAATGAACTTCTGTTAAGTATGCTCAAACTACGGAATACAAAGAGTAAATTGGTAAGATTTTATCTAATCAAAGCTCTCTGCAAAGAACAAGCAATATAAATGCTGCTTCTTAATCTAKAACTTTATACTTTGCCAGACCTGAGGCTGAGGCCTGACAACTCTCTAAATATAAACCTTGTCCATCCAAGTTACTAGCACTAGAGTAGCAAGTCCTAACTGTCGGTGGAAATGAAGTGGAATGCACCTAAATTAGTGACCACACATGTTATTTTTAAGCATGTCCCTTCCTTTGGCTCTTCTCTTATACTGCCCTTTAAGAAAGTACTGTGTCCCATTTATCAAATCTTATGGTTAATCCTTAGACACCGGAGTCTGTTCTTCCTAATGTTAAGTGATAATACAGATCTCATCAGCAGTAAAACAAGAGAATCCAAGCTCCTCAGTGTGCCGGTGACACACTACATGATATTCAATGACCAAGCCCAAAATTAGTTTCAAAAAATCCTTATTTCATCTGATAGTCCATCCTGCCAATAATTCCAGCTGTGTACCAGGTCCTAGTTTCTCACTCAGCAGGAAATATATAAGGTCTAAGGAAAAAGACATGAATAGATCCTGCTAAGCAGCTTTGAATATTCCCCCAGTCCTCACTGGCATCTTTGCTTTATGATCCTAAATCTTTATCAGAGGCTAGTATTCACTGTGTCAGATAGGTTTATTTTGAACCTTATAGGAAAGCTGGTATTCCTCAAGAATCCTTAKGGAGTCCCAGGGATGTCAGGATTCAGTCTGAAAGCGTCACCACATGATCTATAATAAAGGTGTAATGGTGCACCATTTCTGTGGAYAGTACTGCCCTTTCCACAATACATTCCAAAAGGTTCTTCTCATAGCAACTAAGAAAGCCAGAACACTGACATTACGGCTGCAGAATCTCAAAACTTGTTGTGATGCAATCAGCTGTCCTTTCACGTGTGGCTACACTTCTAAGAAGCCTTCTCTTGATTGGAAGTTCTTTAAACTATCCAGGTAAAAGTAGTTTGCTCTTAAATTCTTTAAGCCAATTACATAAAGACACRGTTGTGGGTATCAATTTTATTGCTAAGCTAACCATCAAGCCAAAAGCCCTAAGTGYTGTGATCTCACATCTTTCACGGTTATCTCTGTCCAGCTGGCTCATTCCAGCAGTTCACAAAGAACATCGAGAGGTTTGAATGCTGTGATATTTTCATAACACCAAGAGGAAGTGTGATAAAACATTCAGATGTTTCATTGTTCTGCAATTTTTTTTTGCTGCCAAAATTACAGAAGTCTCCCCAAAATCTGCTCCATATTTAATGTTAAGCAGGTCTGTATTGACTTTCAAAGAACAGACTGTGATGGTGGYCATCATTATTATTTTGAAATATTTTGCCACAGCATTTGTAAACTTATGTGAAGGGATATCTTCTTTGACTCTCTCCAAGGTTTTTTCTGTGAGACTCTTGCTCAGTATGAAAAAGGGATTCAGAATCTCTTTTTACATGCCAATCTCATCAGATATACTTCACATGCTCTTTCCAGAGTACTGAGTTCCCAGTGTGAATCCTTGCAGAAAGCACAGTTCAACGCTTTTGAGGAAATTTTGCCCAAACCTTCCTTTTCCTTGAAACAGTCTCATAATGCTCACTTCGATGAGATGTGTGACAGAGGCGCTGCAAGCAGAGAGCATTCTGCAGGATATCAGGGGCTGAGAAGAATCAATGTTTTTTTGCAGCATGTTTGAAGATTAGTTTGGGATTGCAAGGATCTGGTAAATTTTCTTCCTTAAAGCTTACTGTCTCTTTAAGGGAGTTCATTTGAATCAGTCATTTCAATGACTGGCATATTGGTACACAGGAAGTAGCGTATGCTACCGCTGATCACCCTGCATTATTCAGTGCATAGTCAGGGCAACTTGGCTAAAGTGGCATAGCATGAACCACAGAATGCTTTTCCTGACTTTTTCTTTTTCCTGGTAAGGAGATCAACTCTGCACGACAGCAAGTCTTTGCAATCATTCAACATTATTCATGGAGCTTCTGGAGAGAACCCAGCATAGGGCTACAAAGAAGATCAGAGGACTGCAGCATCTCCCCTGTGAGGAAAGGCTACAAGAGCTGGGCTTGGATAGCCTGGAGAAGAGAAGACTGAGAGGGGRTYTTATCAATGCCTGTAAGTAACTGAAGGGAGGGTATCAACGGGATGGAGACAAACTCTTTTCAATAGTGTCATGTGACAGGACTAGAGGCAACAGGCGTAAATAGAAGCTCAGGAAGTTCTGCCTGAATGTGAGGAAGAACTTCTTTACTGTGAGAGTGACAGAGCACTGGAGCAGGTTGCCCAGAGAGGCTGTGCAGTCTCCTTCTCTGCAGATATTCAAGGCCCACCTGGATGCAACTCTAACATGCACTAGGTGTCCCTGAGCAGGGAAATTGGACTAGATGATCTCCAGAGGTCCCTTCCAACCTCAATCATTCTATGATTCTGTGACTCCTAGGGACCTTCATACAAAATTCTACGCATGAAGTTAACAGGATGTTCCAAACAATCCTTCACTGCTATTTATTCCCCACTTTTCTCTGTGACTCTACACTTGGCGGCTGTTTTCTTCATATGTTCYCCAATACACAATCAAAAAATCCTCACTCTGATGGCATCAAATGTTCTCTGTGCCATCTCTCAGCATTGCTTTTGTCCCAAGATTTTCCTTGTCTAATCTTCTACAATTCCAGCTGATTTAGCAATCACTTGGCAGAAGGGATAGCTGTTCACATTAGACTAAAAATACTCATTGGTAACTCTGTACCTGTTGCAAATAATGCCATGAGCACAAAAGGTGTATTTTRGTTTTGCAATTTGAATTCAAACAGCTATTGTCACAGTAAAAAAGCAAACAAACAAAAAACCCCACTATGTACTACAGGTTTGATTTCATCTCCTTCTTCATAAAAACCATATACTAGCATTGAAATGATGAATGAGACTTGGCAGACAGACCTCTAGATGTGGCTGCAACCAGGCTTTTGATACTCTTTTCCCTCCTCTGCGTAATTAGAATATTTTCCTTTTCCTGTTGCAGTAATCAGCACAGAGACTGAATGCTTATGATCTTATCTCCCTTATATATCATTAAAGGTGTCCATTGCAGAATGGCCTGTGAAACCATTTGCCAAATGGATATAATACTAATCACAATTAACTTTATATAAGGGGTAAATTGGTCCTGATGAAATTAATAAGCTCTGAACAATTCTGGACAGCATACTGCATATCAAGGAACACATCAGGTAAGACAAATCTCCCGGTCTACTACGCGCTTTGTTACTACTGCAATTTGAAATTCTGTCTGTACATCTGCCAACTCATTCATCCACCTTGAGATATACCTCTGAACCTATCTGCTGATCCATTCATCCTGCTAGTTATCCACTAATTCCAAACTTTTGAATGACACCATAAGCTATGAAAAATAGCTGATATGTGCTTCAAATCCTGMAGTTAGGGTAAAAACAATCTTTTTGACTTCAACTTCAGAAGTCTCAAAGCATCCAACAGCAGCTTCACAGAGCTCATCAATCCAATCATTGGAAACTGTTTCCAAACTGTTGGAATAACAACAGTTCATCCCACAGATATCTGTTTGAATACAGAGAGTAACGCTTAAAGAGGTTTCTTCTGCTGCCATTGTGTAACTCTGATTTGAAAGAAACAAAGCTATGGAGCATATATTATTATACCAAACCTGACTGACAAATACATCCATCAAATCCACTATGACTKCTCTTCAACTGATTTTTGAATTTTCCTGGGAGGACAAAGAAATGCATACTTTAAAATTTAGTATAGTTTTTTTTGTGTATGTGTGGGTGTGTTTTTTTAAGTGTCAAATCTACACAATTGCTGGAAGACTGCCTAAAGCCTTCTAAACRTAAAGAATATTAGAAAGAAAAAAAGTGAAAATTTTTCGAAGTTTATTTCCGTTTCAAAATTTTGAAAAAGTTAAAATTCTAAATTTTGATTAACTCTTTGGTCTGAAAAAGATCTGTAATTTAGCTGAAGTTTCCTCTCTCACTTCTTCTTCTTTTTTTTTTTTTTTTTTTTTTTTTTTTTTTTTACATTTTATTAAAATTCGAAAAATTTGGATCAATTCCTAAAAACGAAGCCTTCCACTACTTCACTCTGTGGTTAACAAGCTAATCTTTACTATCACAAAAATCACGTAAGTCGAATATTTCAATTRCATGCTATACAATAAAGAAACAGGTGTTAATCTCTAGATCTGTTTCAAACACAGCAGTATTAACCAGAGTAGAAGAAYGGCTACTCTAGTGTCAGTCTTGTTAGGAGATGGACAGTACTGATTACTTCATTTCTAAGGACTGTAAGAGGAAAATATCACTAGATTAAATACTAGTGCTATGTATGTTACAGGAACACTCCAGGAACAGAAAAAGGGAGCGAAAGAAATGCAGAGAGGCACTTACGTGAATGAGATATGCCTGCGGTTTTTCCATGGATGGAACACAGACAAAAAAGAAAAGACAGAGATAGAAAAAAAATGTAAAAGACATGAGAAGAGGAGATAGAGACCATGGAGCTGGAAATTCAAAACACCACACTGGCTGTTCCAAACCCAATCCTAGTAAGCGGGATGGGCAACAGGAGTCATCACAATAAACTGGACATCAATTGTGAGGGCTGGCTCGTTGTGCAGGTCTTGGATTTCCAGGCAGCAAGGCACATGTGCTGTCCCATATTGCTCAGCAACTCTCRTGAGGCAGAAGTTGATAAACCAAATCAAGATCAGACACAGTTCATAGGGCCTCAAAGCATGCACATACATGGGCTGGGAATATTGTTAGCTCTGAGCTCAGGGAAAGGTCTTGCACAGTAGTTTCAAAAGACTTACGACGTAGGTGAAGTATGGGTGTGACAGTGGGAAGAAGAAGAGGCACTAGATTTAAATGCAAATGGAACGGAGGAGAAAAACCCCAGAAGTTGTGGTGGGTTCATTAAGGATCCTAAGTACTTGGGTGAGGCTTTGTACAATGGTAAGAGATGCACCCCACCACATCCCTGCTTTTGTCACATCTGCCCTAGCCACAGCTACACTTCTTTTCCTCCCTCGCCCCTCCCACCCCGTCACTTGCTGCCCAAGACTCTGTTTTTTTGATTCTTGCCTTCCCCCCCCCCCCGTTGTAACATGAGGGAAAGTGTTAGGCCACAGTAGAGCATCCTGTCTTTGGAGTGGAAGATCGTGCAAATAAAGCAGACAAAAGGCCCTAGAAATCGCCTTGTGTGCTGCAGTAAGGCAGTAACCTGCAGAAAAGAGAAATCCCCTCTCCCTTTCTGCCTCCCTCCATAGTTCATGGCCACTCTTGTGATAAATCTATCAATTTCTATTTTGGTCAAAAACAGTCTTGCAACAATGAAGAGACATTACATTCTCTATGACGACATACTTAATTCACTGCTGGTTCGCATTATTAAAACATTGCTGAACTCTTCATTGCACAATCCCATCTTTTTGACAATATTAAGTTTATACTAGTAACCCAGGGAACAGACTAGTGCAGATAGCTCCTCTCCTTCCTACCTTCAAAGAAGAGTTTAAATTAGTGATGAAATTCACTACTATCAAAAACCACAACAAACAAAGGATGCAGCAAGGTCTGCAAGAGAAGAAGGTGTCATTCATGCGTGGTAGAGATTCCCTGGAATGATGCAAGGAAAAGAATACCAGAGAGGCAGAGGTAGGTCTCAGCATTACTTACGAACTGGCTGTGTCTTGAAGTCRGATGGCAGGCTAATCTCACCCACACCCTTGCCATTGACTGCAGAGAGTCTCACAGAGTAGGTTGTCTCAGGTTTCAGGCCAGTGATGGTGATCATGCCCTCCACGTTTGCTATTGCAGAAACAAAAGAGGAAAAGCAAAGRAAAAGGCTCAGGCCCCAAGTCAACAATAAATGCAGTATTCCTATCGTACTCTGCCCCTTTCACTTCATATAATGGAGCCCCCCTTCTGGGCCCAGTCTCAGAAAAAAACAATGCATACAATGAGAAAGGCCAAAACTACCACCTCTGTGTGACACATTTTATTACACAGGTGGTATTGCCACAAGGCTGATGGTAGACACCACAAGGAACTGGCCCTGGCCTGTTCCAGGGAGCTCTTTGATCACTGTCACAGGAGGCTCTGATTGTAGTACACATATCACCATCAAAACTGTTGGGCTGCATGATCCAAGCCTGATCTCCTTCACTGAGAATAGCAGCCGCCTTCAAAGACCACTGGCAAGGTTTAAGGCATTAAGCATTCAGGTGGAACTAAGACTGCTACAGCGGGCAGGAGCCTCACTCCTGGATGCAGAGGAATACGTAACTGCTTGGGAAACTGCATTGTGAAGGCAAGCACAATGAATCCTGCTTACCAGCATTTAGCTATATACAGCTATCAGTACTGTAGGGCCCTCATTTCTAATTGGGAATACAAGGTATTGCTACAAAGCAGACGTTAAAAGAACTAGTCTGGGGCCTTAATTTATGTTCTTTCTGACCATGCACATCCATGCTAAAAGGGAAAATGGCAGGTCCAGTCTGGACGTGTAGGTCAGCTGGGAGACAGCTGCTCCAGAGTGGCTTCAGAGTGCTATTAGCACACTGATAGCAATGGGATTCTGCAAAATCCTCAAACAGGTGCTGAAATTGCACAGCTACAGAACTCTCCTCTGCTACTTCCCCTTAAAGAAAAAAAAAAGGTCTTTTGAGATGCAAGAAGAGGGGACAACATCTTTCTTTGGTATCCTACCTTCTTTTGCATCATACAACCTGGAATGCCATTCTCCCTCGCCCAGTGCCCTCCACTCCGCTTTGTACTTGAGGATGGGCACCCCACCGGTAGCTTCAGGCTCATCAAACTCCACTTGGGCAGTACTGGAATAGGGCTCCACTCTGTCAATGGAAGGAGAGGACGGAGTATCTGGAGGAGGAAGGGGAAATGACCAGTGATATACAAGAAAGGGAGCAACAAGGACCCCCAGCTCCAGTAGCAAAAAAAAAAAAAAAAAAAAAAAACCCAGAACAAGAATCTCAAAACCATTCTTGTCATGGCCTCATACACAAAGGGGAAGAGAGGGCAGATATAAGGCTTCATCAGACGGCTTGTAAGAATGCTAATTATGCAGCACAGAGGCCTTCATCTTCTCTCTTTTTTAAGAGGCTATAGACTTACCTTCTTTAAGGTCACACGTTTTCTTCAATAAAATAGGACAACCTGAACAGGGCAGCAAAAGCATCCTGGATGCTGTTCTGTCTCTGCAAGTCTTGCACACAGCACACATGCACACAGCATTCCAATATAAAGCTTGACCATTCCTAAATCTGTCCCTATGGCAGCACTAATTAGTTAGTCCACCACGGGCCCTCCTAGTCTGTCAGTCAGTCAGAAAGGAGAGCTCCTTCATTGGTACATAGCTCTCTAAGGTGTCTAGTCTGGCACAACCTCAATTATATAGGATATTTTGCTAAGTTTGAGCAGTACGTGCACATGCACATATGCAATGGCTATCTGAAACCAAAGATCACAGCTCTGTCAGAGCGCTTGGGTGTACTAAAAGTGCAGAAACAACAAAGGTCCTCCAGAGAAAAGGGTACAGAGATGGCAAGGATCACGTTATCTGCAATCCATCCCAACTAAAAATCTATCAATCGTTTCCTTGATAGTGAAAGCTGGTTGTCCTGTGTGTAACCCCACCAACATAAATCAGAAAAGAACTTTCCCTCTGTCACCCCAGCTCAAGGGCTGCCTGCCCATTTCCTTCTTACTCTGTCCGAGATGCTTACCTGCCTGCACAAGGATGAACTCTGAGGACTCTTGGCCAATGCGATTCACAGCAGTGCAGTTATAGTTTCCAAAGTCATTTTCAGAGTCTGGTGTCACCTGCAGGAAGAACAGATCAGAAAGTCATTTCAGTCTACCAATACCCTTTGCATTTTGTTGGAGTGAAAAGCAACAATAAAGTACACGTGCTGACACTCTGAAAGCTGTCYGTGGAGAGGAGAACCACAGAGGGCAGAAAGTCAAATGCAAGGAGGAACTGGTGTTTTCCTTTATCTGGTTCTCTTAGCATTTGTATGCCAGAAACAACACTCAACTTCTAACCTACTAACAGGGAGCCCTAACAAAAGACTGAATTCCTTCAACATCAGGTATGTACATCATCTAACAGCACTAAACCCTCCTGACCACACATCTCTTCCCTTGCTTTTCCTTACCTCCAGGTAGCTTGCTGATGGAGTGTTGTAGATATTGATGTTGCTGTAGTTTGAGCTAGGAAGCAGCTGTCCATCCCGGAACCAGGAGATGACAGCACTGGGGTAAGCAAATACCTCACAGGTGATGTTCACTTGATTCCCTTCCCAGGTATAGACAGCCACAGGGCCCTGAAGCTTGGGGGCATCTGAAACAAAGACACATTTTTGAAAGCAAAGTGAGCCACAAAACCTTCTAGTAGCCCAGTCAGACTAGCTTTAAGGAATCCTTGACTAGGGCACGATTTAATGTTGGGAAAAGAATTTAATGTGGGGAAAAGGGACAGCACTCTCACGCTCCAGGGGGCGGTATTTTGCTGAAGGACTTGAAGTGCAAAAGGAAGCCTGCTCAGCCCCAAAGCTTTCTCCTACCAGTGTGGTAAGATGAACAGACAGCACACTACGTATCTGGGAGAAGCATCACTGACACACCCAAGGAATAAGACCATGGCAGCTACACTGCCTTCCTCAGCTAGCCTGCAATGCAGGAGCACTGAGGGATCTCAGGCCCATAATCTTCATAGGGTGCAAACAAAATCCCAGTTGGAGACAACCAGTGCAATCATTTGCATGTATGCACACAGCAACCTATATCTCCAACAAACTTATTTCAGGCTGAGCTGCTTCCCATGCCCTCTACCCGAACAACATACAGCTCCAAGTGGCCTAGTGCAACAGCCTGCAGACAAGATGCCACCTGTGCCACTCCTACATTTCTGTAGCTGTGGGTGCCTAAGTCTCAGAGGACAAGGAAATCAAAAGACAGTTCCCCTCTAAAGACAGGAACCCCTCCCCTCCTTTCTTACACTGCACTTCGAGGTACATGGCTTGGGAGTCCTGCCCGATGGTGTTGCTGGCTGTACATACATACTCTCCGGCATCTGTGTACTGAATTTCCTTGAGCGTCAGGGACGACACCCGGGCATGGCTACGTACTACGATGCGCCCATCCAGGGTCTGGCAGGAAAGGAAGAGAAAGTCAGAGGCTGAGCTCTGAGTCTGTGGTGAGACTAAAGGGAGTAAGGGGATGGGACTGAATGCAAATTATCTCCCACCAACCCTTCAGTGCTCAGTACTTCAGAAGTGATCTCTTCAGGCCAGATACCAAATCATGGGCATGGAGTGGCATTTGCAACAGCAACAAGAAGATTCCTTGTTGCACAGGGCTGAGTGTGGTTCATTCCAAAGCACCCAGGTGACAGGAGAAAATGAAATAACTTATTCTGGGACATGTCTGAGGAAGGACCAAAGTGCCAGATGTTACCTTTCTGATGACAGCTGCATAATGCCAAGCTTTTTCTAAGAGTAAYAATTTTAGAGATCTAACTCTGGTTAAAACATCTTTGCCAGCACGCGATCTTGTAGAAAACTGCCCTAACTAATATTGTTTCCAGTCAGAGAATTCAGGCCTTACTCTTCCCTTACTGATGCTCGTTTTATTTCAACATCCTTGATTCACACTAGCATAAACAAGAGAATCTCCAGACCTCAGAGTTGAATAGGTAATCAGGCAAAATGAAAGCTCAGAACTTTTCCCTGAACATGACACTGAGCTGAGCAAGGCAATGACCAAGGGGAGAAAACTAAGTGACCCTTCTAAAAGTGACTCTGCTTCAAGCTCTCTTAACTTTTCAAGAAAATTCTACAGTGAACCACACTGGTTATATGGCAGTTAAGAAATTGCTCCCATATGCAGKCAAGTGCAGGGATGTCAATGATAGAGAGGCAAGGATATATAACATCCAGATAACCAGATGTCCAAAGGGATTGCAGCCATCAAGGGTTCCCATCCCACACCACTGTCTTTTTCTCTTCTGAAATTGGATTCCTAACTCCCCAGTCTGTTAACAAACTCAAGTGCTTACTCAGTTCATGAAGCACAGAGTGTCAYGGACTCCTCCCTCCGTCCTGGCGCTTGTGCAAGCTTCTGCAGCTTGGGCTTCAGCTTAGAGACTTTAAAGCACCAGCCTTCTCGTTTCCAAAGTGACGCAAGCAAAAGTGAATAAACAGGTTTCGCTACCCTTGTGGCTGTGCCTGCCACTGCAGCCTGCTGCTGCAACAGCCTGCTATACTAAAGGCAAGCAATGCTCCAAGAGGGTCCTTKTTCTTGGCACATTCAAAGCAAACACTGAGATTATGAGTAAACAGCCTGAGGAAATTAAACAGCCAGTGCAGCGAGTATAGTGTAGAATACATCTCTGGTACCTCAAGTGCTCAGATCCCCTGGGCCTGAGGACTCTTTCTGTTCTGAATTAATGGTTTCAAGCTCTGAGGTGACTCAGTTTCTGCAGGTAAATGTGATTATCTGCTCTTTATGAGATGTACTAAAAGACAAGTCAGGAAATGTTTTTTTAAACTCTCAGCTCTGCATATTATTTCATTTGAAGTAGTCAAATTTCATACACAGACAAATAACATCTTTTGACACAAAAACTATGTATTTTTCTTCTCTTTCCTCTGCTGCACGCAGGTCTGCTGCAATCCAGACCAATGCCACATGCTAATGACTTCACCCTCTCTCCTGTGGCTGGTTCCTTGCATTGCTGGGAACCTTTTATTGTTTCATGAACACATGGTGTTGTGTGTGCATCACTTTCTAGAGCCATGAAAGGATCTCTTAACATGGCATTAGTCCATTGTGATATTTTACACAACTGAATTGTGCTTTAGTATTTCTTCGGCAGCTATGCTGTGATTATTTTGCTTGACCGGTAATTTGCTTCTAAAATCCAGCTTGTTTCTGAAACCATTGCAGTAGGATCCATAAATGTCAAGACTCCATATCCGTAAAGGCTCACAGCTTTTCTTTCAGCTCATAAGGGAGAGGAATAATCTAAGTATTTGCTACTATGACCCTTTCACTAGGCAACAGTATAAATATAGCAAAATATTAGTGCACGTTTACTACAGCAAAGGTAGTTTTACATTCAGCGTCACCTCTCTTTCCCCTCTTTTCCCCAAGATCCAACACAATAAACAAATCAGTGCTAGGCAGCCATGATAAAACAGTAACTTTTTAACTWACACAACCAGTACTGAAGATGAGGCAACACTTCTCAACACAAAGGGTATGTGGTAAGAAAAATAAAAATTAGGGAAAATACTTCAAAGAAGGGAGAAATATCCACCGAAGAAAGTATGCTACCTGTTTTCTTCTTGCACATTTCATACCATTCACCAAATGTTAATAATTTCTGACTAATAGAGACACAGGTTAGGCAGAAACTTGCGAACCAGATACGCAGAAGCCTGCAATGCCTTTACCAAGCTTGCTTGCTTGGTTTATATGGTTTTGAATAACTGTGAATGCTTCACAGCAATGGCAAGAAAATTTAGGAGATGAAGGCAGTTAACTTATTCTGTATCAATTGCCTCTCTATAGAAAAAGGTACAATGACACCTCATATCTGTGATTACTACAAGTTATCCTGAGATACACATAGGTATTTTTCTCCAAATTTTGACAATGCCATGTCATACATAGGCATTATGTAAACAGTTGGCTTAGATTTCAATGCTTCAGTGCCAAAGAAGCGGAGGAGACAGATGGGAAATGCATTTACTGCATTTACTTTAGGATTTTTCAGTCCTTTCCCAAAAACATATCCATAACTTAGTTTAATACAGTCATATACACTCCTTTGTCACTTTCCACACAGCTACTGTTATTAACAGAACAGCACCTGGAAGTACTGACCACAGCTGCAAATTCCAGTGGACAGAGATGAGTGATCTCTCCTAGCCCTGTGGTTTTACTTCACTAATGAGGGCTTGCTGTCGTCCTTATCTTTGGGAGGCTATGCCGATTGCCAGATAACAGAAATACGCCCCTAATTCCTGTTGGAATTGATGTATAACTTTCACTGTAACTGAGTTTTCAGCATTGGATAGTGATAACAGTTTGTTTTGTTAGTATCTGCCAATAAAGTATGACTTCCATCCATTCTCCAGTACATGCAGGACTAGAACAGTGAACTAAGACATCATGGGCTCTGCAGCTGACTGTGGTTTAGAGGAAGAAGCAGCCAACTGCAATTATACCTCTAAAGCAAGGAAAGCATGATTTAACATCCATTATCTGCTGCCCTGACTGAAGCTCATAAAATTTCCTTACTTTAAACTAGCTGATGCATTAGTGAGAATGAAACAGATTTAATGTCAAGTATTCACTCAGCTTCCTGGGAACTGAACTCGTGCTGCTGAAATGTGCTGCTAACAGTGCCCACACTAGTTATTTTAAAGACATGTCTACAGAAGCTACAACTATAAGTTT
>NW_028186623.1:5504197-5544415 GCF_003343005.1 Rhea americana | reverse complement strand
AGAAACAAAAAACAAAAAACACCACAGAACCCCACTCAGATACTTTAAAAGCCAGAGAAGGTGAGAAATTTAGAGACAGTAAGCTTAATACTGTTAGTGTTCACATTTATAAAAGGCTTGAGACAGAGGGCACAGGAAACACTGCAGGTGTGGGTGGGTGGCAGGGGAGGAGTAGACAAACATAATAGGGACTAACATGAAGCCTGAAGAGATACAACTACTCAAATTCCAAATCTTTCAACACAAAGTGGCCTGAATAGAGGATGCCTCCACTTACCACAATTAGCAAATTTCAACAGATTATTTGAAAATAGGAATGGGAAATATCAGGTCCATATGAAAGAATGACAGTGCTTAAAATAGAGGTTTCCTACATCTGGACCACATCACACACTGTTTTAAGTCAGGGTTTTTTTTTTTTTTTTTTTTAATCAGTATACCCATAATGTTGATCCTACAAGCACAGACTGGAGTCATCCAGTTCTGACAGCTATCGCTGTTCTACCCCTGACTCTTACTATTTGCTTGGAACAGAATTTCTGGTCCATTTGGAAGCAAGAATTCTATAAATCAGGTGCATGTAAAAGTAGATTTTTATTACCGAAATACAGCACTGAATGTGAAATAAAACAACTGCAAATCACATTCACATCAAAATGAGTTATTGTATTACCCCTGCATCCCATCACTGATCCTTACCAAAGAACCGTAACAGCAATTTAACAGTTGAGATTATTTTCTGGAGAAATATAACTCGGGAAAGATTTAGCTGCATTGGTTTTGAAATGGAAATGTGATACAGTCGCTCTTTAGGAGAAGATCAAACCTAAAAAGTGCCATGAGCAAACAGATGAGTTGGCTGGAGTGGAAGAAGCTATGCTTAGAAAAAATTACCATCCCAAAATACATGCTGYAGGTAAGTCTCGAAACTGTAGATGAGAGACATGACCCACACTGGTAGTATGGTACAGAATGTTATTTGTCAGGTTTCATACCTGTTGTTTTCTCTCCCCACCTCTTTTTTTCTTCCTAAGTGACAAGCAGGATCACTAACTACTGATGTTTACTCACTCCCAACACAGCTAGTTTGCTCATTCAAAAACGCATCACTACATGCTAAGCAACTGCTAACTCTATTAGCCAATTCTTTTATGTATTGAGTTTTAATTCATATTATTAAGGCTGGTTTAGTTGGCATAGTTACTGGACTAGAGATATGTTAATCTGTAATGCTTATAAAAACAAACTCAAAAAACTAAGAAGGTTGGCTAAAGATCTGATAATCTTATACCTCTTGTTTCTCGGGCCGGGTCCACGAAGCCTGGAGAGAACAGATATAGAACACAACAAAACAACAGAAAAAAAAAAAGCAGTAAAAGTTTATCAAAGTTTGCTTTTAGGTATCATACTGTATGCATCACGCTTCATTCTGTGCGCATGCAGGCTCCAAGCTGTATATCCTACGTGTGTTGGGGGGTGATCAAAATTTTATTTCCATTTCCCAATATAATCTCAATTTAGATTTGTACTCAGAATTTAATATCCTATAAATCAAWCTTAAAATGATCAAAGACTAATTATGTCTAAAGACTCCGTGCTTCTCACAGATCAAGTGACTGTGTATTCCCTTTGCCGCATCCCTCCATTTCTAGACATCTCCAAAACACTGGGGAAGTGATTCTGGTGACCCAGSTGACTTAATTACAAAGACATTCATTGAACTGGTTTCCTAACACTGATTTGTTAGCCTCTCAGACACACCGGTCACCATTAATACTCATAAGGTAGACATGCATTTGTACAGGTCTTTAAAAGCATGCCATGTCAGAAGTAGGAAACTTCCACCTGCAGAGCAACAAAACATTATGACTTCCTGGACAGCAGACAACAGGTTAAAACCTAGTAACTTCACAACAAGATGTCCAGTTCACTATGCTTAGGAATGTTTGTGTCCAGTCCTTACTGGGCTTGGAATAACCAAACTACAGGCAGACAAACATGCACAAACCTTACCAATAAGCATATATTTCCCCTTCAGAATGGGCCAGCAGCAGCGTGGACCATTTCAGAAAAAAAATTAAAGTTGCTGGGTTCCCCTTTTTTATACGAATCATTTTTCAAATGGTTTTCTACTCATGTCTATTTCAATTGTAACTTCATTCATTTCAATTCAGGAGTCAAAAATCACCTGCTAATATCACAGCCCTTATGTCATTATTGAATGCGAAACCCAAAGGCACAAGCRTTACTGACAGTTGGATGTAACAGCATACACAAGAGTGACATTACAGAAATGGAGATGAAAGTTTAGGAAATGAAAATAGGAAACACAGTTTTGTTTCCACAGTGAAATAAATTGCTTCCAGTGAAATAAATGCAACTAGTGAAAACAGTGAGAACTATTAACATACAATACAGACAGTCTCATTTTAGGATGCCTTTGGTAAAGGCAGCTTGTTTACTTGAAACTAGAGGTCTGAGGTGGAGCCACCTGAAGGAGAAGCTCACCAGCGTCTGTATGGACTAGGACTCTGCCCAGCACTTATGTCATCTATCATTTCCATTTCTATATACCTTTATCCTGTTGAGCCCAAGTTCCTCAAAAGCTAAACAGGCTAAGTATTTTATAGCACAATCCCTTTTTCATGTACCACAGTCATTTATTTTGTCTACATTATGCCAGAGCTAGCAGGCCCAGTATTTGCTCTGAAGCCTGAGCTCAGCCTCACAACACAGCTCACCTGCCTTTTTGGCCCTCCTGCCTGGCATCCATCCCAAGATATTACTGAAAGGGAGTTGTGGCTAGGAGATGGTGACTGGGTGAAGCACACAATGAGACCGCATGGCTAAAACATGTATCACACTTCAGACTCTACCTCTGGCATTTCAAACTGTAGCTTCACAAGATCAAGCACAGAAGCTACTTCACCAAGCTAGGAGGCCGGTGAACCTGACCATTGACAACCTGGAAATATACTATTTGCTATGCGATTCTCCAGATCCTGTCCTCATTTCCTTTCAGGTAAGCACTTCCTGGAAATGATCGGCAGCATGTGAAGGGACAATGGCATGCCAGGAAACTGCATTGTTTATACTCAGATCCAAGTTCCTCTCCAACTCTATCCACTGTATTCCTACAGCATCAGCATAGTGGGTTATAAACAGATGCTCTGTTCTCTTATCCTTTCACTGGTGTTCAGTACCTGTCAACCTACAGGAAAATAGAGGAGGGAGAAAGTGTACTCATATGCTAGAGTTTGCTGCTTCTTTGTAATAGGGCTGGTGGCAGAATTACAGCTCCATCATAGAGTTTCATGCTAACCCTCCTCCCTGAAAGAAATGCAAGTTCAGTTCACATCAAGTAAGGRAAAGGCCTCACACATGCTACCATCTACCCTTTGAAAGCACGGAGTTAAATTGAGAGTATCTTCARTTATGAGGAAGTTCCTGGGAATTGCCTGTGTAGCCTACTCCCTGCACTACTAAATTCAAAATTATTCACATGTGTATTTCATGAGATGCAAAGTACAAAGCACATGTAAGACAGGAAACTGTGTGGAAGGCTTAGAAGAGAATCAGGAAAATGAAATTTAAATGAAGCTAAAGTGTGAAATGTTAGATTTGCTGCAATACTTCTAGAAACGTTTTGCTGAAGACAATGCACCAATGCTCATTTGTGTCAGCAGAGGACTTAGCCCTTTTCTGCTCTTCAATTTACTTTGYGTTCTAAATTACTTTACTGCTATATTTGAACCAATCTGAACTATGCAATGGAATGAATCCCTTTCATATTATGTTTGTTGTCCCCTAGCACGCTGCTGCAATACTGGTAACCCAGTACCGACGAACTAGCAAAGGGGGACTCCTGATCTGGCCGGAATTGATTCACGTTGGTCTAAAGATTTTAAGTTTTGAAAAACTTATCTCTTTGTTTTAGCTGCCAGCAATATGGAGTTGAAGCCACTGGTCAACAGCGGCAACCTTGAAAACAAGCAGGAGGTGGCACTGGCCGGTTCTCAGGATAGCATAAAGGAGCCTATGTAATTCACCTGCTAGAGGGGTGAGTAAAGATACCTGTTAATCACATAATCTGCCACCTACCACAGGGGCCTCTCATAAACTATGCTCCATTCAGAAGTCAGACATCTGCAATTTCCCTACTTAAGTTACAAGGTACCTTCTGGGATGGCCTTTGTGGAAGAGACTCAGCAACAAAGTATAGGTTAAACAGCAGCTAGTGTAAAGGAGAATAACAGGGCAGATCACTTCTGTTCAGATTCCTTAACTCRGCTGAGTAAAGGTTAGCATTCTCTTTGACTTGCTTTTCAGAAGATGATAATATGTGATGCTGCTCCTGACAACTAGTGTGGGAGGTTAGAGAGCCACGCTGAATAAGATGCTAAGTCACAAGTATTCCTGCTGCAAAATGATATGACGCTAAAAGGCCTGCGGAAAAGCACCACCTGTTATCTCTCCTCCCATTCCTCACACACTGAGCTACTCTGCTCTGCAAGAAACTTAAAAACTCTCAGTTACTGCTTCATGAAAGTGCAAGCAGTTAAGTGATTGCCTCATCCAAAAAAATCCAACAAGAAAGTCATGTCTGTCTTGAAACYGTAAAACTTTTATATATCAATATACAGCCGATCAAAACTGTACTTATTGAATAAGAGTTGGTATTCTGCAAGAGGAACAGAAGAAACATCTCTTAAATAGGAATGAAATACCACGAAGCTGATAATAGATACGGTATATTCTCTCAATTGACATTACATCCAGTATGACGAAGAGAAAGCAGTTTTCTCCTTCCCACAGTGGCACAGCAGCAAATACTTGAGGAAAGATAAGGTCAAGCCATTTCAAATCATCATGTTAATGACCTTCTGGAGCTTCTAGTTCTCACTATATTCTTCTGCAATAGTGATATACAGGTATCGCAGCTTTATATGGCCAAAAGTTTCACATAAATAATATGTTTCTGCATTCTCAAAGTAAACTGCATATAATCAAATCTTCTCTCTTTTACTCACAGACTCTAGAAAGGAAAAGAATGCAAACATACAAATTACTAGCAAGAGAAAACTTTGGCCATGCCAGTATCTGGAAGTTTTGTCTGCACATCTGTGCCAATACACAGCTGCCAATCATCTCATTTTCCTAGATCACAGCAATACTCACTCACCCTTACAGAGCACCCTCAAAACAAAAGATTGTTTGGCCAAGGCATGCCTTGTGGAAAGGAGAATCCTATGCTGTGTGCGCTAAGACATCRAAAGGTCTCTCAGGAAACCCTGGGAACATTCAAAAAGCTGTGACACTAGCAACCTACGTATCACCTCCTGCTCCATGTTCACATGCTGGACAATCTCTCTTCTGCAGCAGGGACTTGGGGAAAAGACCTGCAAGCCAGAACTACTACTTTTTTTTTTTTTTTTTTTTCCCTCCTTTTTCCCTGTTGGTGGTAGTTTTTGTCTGTTAGTTAGTTTTTAGGTACTAAAGTACTAAATACTCATGGGAGCTAAAGCATCTCTAGATCTTTCAAAAAAATGGACTAAAGCATAATTACAGAAGTAAACTTGTAGCAAGACAGATGCATCTAAACATCTAATGTGTGCTTAAAAGTGAGGTTTGAGCTTTTTCAAAAAAAGAAAAAAAAGTACTGTTTGCTCCACACTGAAGTTCATCCATTTCCCTGTGTTTTCTCAGACACAGTAAGTGGAGGGTAATATATACGTATCATTTCTCTTCCGTAGCCTACCATTCCTGCCTTCGAATTGAGTCAGACCCACTGGAATGTCCAAGCCTGAAGCATCTGAGCCTTGAAGCATTCTGTCCGTAGAACATTATTGGTATGCAGTAACCAATTTCTCATCAGTCTCTTGTCTAGYTTTACTTTAGCTGAACTATTCCTCCTGGGCAGCCTATTACACTCCTATTATGAAATATCTACACTAATAGAAAACACCCATGTCTGGTAAAGGGGAATCATGGTCAGTAAAAAACAGCATGATTTTTTAAAAGAAAAAACTTAAATTTATTTTTTGCTTTTTAAGAATAAAATGGTATTGATATGGGATCAATGTACAGGTGAACACAAAGGCAGCCAAGCTTTTGTGCTTTAAATACATGCAGTGCTGGTGTACAATACAGAAGGGCAAGAAGGAATTAACAGGTTCATTTTGGTCCACTACATCTCTGAAAAGCAGCACCCTCTCTGTCTCCATTTGCCCCAACACCTGCCCAGATCATTCCACCATCATGATGACAGCACGAAGAACACAAGAATCAAGGTTCTCTCTACCACCTCTCAGCTTGGAAACAAAAGAAATCTTTCAAAAACCTCCTACCTCTGAATGGCCCTTTGGAAATTCCTCTGAAAAGGTTGCAGGGCCTGGTTCTTGGCAAATTAATTCAACTCAGAGTGACACAAGCAAAAAAACAAAAGCAGGTCCTCAGTTGTTAAGAGGACGAGATAGTTCTTTGAACAAAAGGGTATCAAAGGCACTATGGTGATTTACTTCAGCTGCTGAGCTGGCCCTTTACTGGATGGTCTGTGCAGAACAGAAAATATTCTCACTACAAAAGGGGAATCACCATGACTTTCATGTGTATCTGCCTGCTGCCATCATGTGCTCTGGCTCAGCAGAAGCAAGCAGATATGAGCTGCACTGAACCCAGTCACCAAGACCCTGGTTTTGGGAGTGGTTATACCTTTTCTTCATTGCTGATGTTCCGYGTGGAAGTTCTCCAAGTGATGGATGGGATTGGGTCCCCAGATGCCTCACAGGTCAGTGTGATCTGATCCTCCAGCTCCATGGCTGTTTTGTTCTCTACATATGTGATTTTGGGTTTTGCTTAAAACAARAAAAAACTCCATTCAGTTGCTGCTCAGAATGAGGCATGCCTGTAAACAGCAAAGCCTGAAAAKGCAACATTGCGGAAAAGGGCTTTTGCAATGGCAAAATTTCACTGCTATAGGCAAAATGGAGTAGAGTGATGTGTGACCAAAGCCCAAGAAGAGAGCACCTTAATGCAAAACTAGGAGTCCTCCTCCACCCATGCTTACAGCTGAGACTTATAGCAGAAGACTAGAAGGGGTCACCATCTGCTACAAAGCCCACGTAACAGTGTTGAAATGATCAGTCCTCAGCTTCTGAGGTCATCAGCTGAGTCTTCTACCTCACCATCTATACCTTTTCTGTCCCAAATTAGCCCACTCCATGAGCAGCCTGGTTGACTGGCTACAGAAGCACAACTAGGGTGCAGYGGGAAATGATATTCCTCAGCGCTCCCGAGATTCATGCAAGGYAGGTAATATGCAGATTCACGCCAGCAATTGTGAAGTCCTTCGCACAGTGACAGGGTGGAGTTCACCTCACTGCCCAATTTACAGCAAGTCTTGTGAAAGTGCTAAAGCTCCTTTTACAGCAACTTCAATTGGATTTGTTTTCGGCACTCCCATCTTTGAAGAGATTCCAAGTGGCACGTGAGTCTCACACAACCCCTTTGCACAGGACTGAATTTCTTTTATGAGGGAAGAACATAGCTGGTATCTGTTTTACAGGTATGCTCAGAATCTGTTTTGCTATGCATGATGGCACAACGGTACACAGCATGACTTGGGAAAGGGGCAGCACTGGATAAATCGTGTCAGGCATTACCTGGGACAAGCAGTCCCCTTCCAACTTGCACCAGGTAGCTACCAATACCCAGCTGGCTTGGAAAGGAGGGACAGATAGCAAGATCATGTTTACCAAAAACTTTAAGGTGAATGGTGGCATCCTGCTCGCCAGCCTTGTTCTCAGCAATGCAGATGTACTCTGCTTCGTCACTCTTGTCCACCTTCTTGATGACCAGCTCAGAGCCATCAGAGTTGAAACTGTATTTCTCTTCGTCATCCTCCTGTTCTATTGGCTCTCCATCCCTGCAGGTAACAAAGCGCACACGGCTGTTTAGAGAGAAGCAGCAATCAAAGGCTATTTATTTTAGGTATCATGCTAATATTAGAACTGTTAACTACCCTAAAGTGCCTCAGTTTGGAAAATACCTCAACTCTTGCCCTTCTGCAGGGCTAAAAGGCCTTCATCTTAGTCTATTCTTCGTTTTTCCTGCCCTACACCTCTGGGCTGCAGAACCTTTCACCTTCTAACACATGGCATATTCTATAGGCAAGACCACCACCAATGGGGGCTTCTGTCCTTTCGTCTTAAGGCAGTATTGCAAGTTTGCTGTCAGCTTTTTCCACATTATAGATGGTCTTTTACCAAAGGTTACACGAACTGGAGAATTGGAATAGCAGAGGTATACTCCACTGACTGAGAGTCAAATTTTGAGTCCATGAAATAAAGGGAAAGCCTTTGGATCAGAATGTCCTGACACGCCAAAGACAAGTTACAGCATCCACTCCTACCTCATTTTGCCCACCTGTGCAATAGATAACAATAAATTGACCCATACGACAGGTCTCGTCACCATGAAGTTTTATCGCTATTTGCAGCATGGTAAAGGATGCAAGGGGACAGTGAATAATTGCTTTTGTTACTGTTATTGTTCTTGTTTTTTCTAGGAAGCTAACACTGAAAGCACTTTATTTCCCCTGTCGTGAGACCATTCCTTCTCTTGTGAGAGAAATGAGCTAATGGTATTCCAGTTAAAAAGTTGCTGTCCATTCTGCATGGTTTTTCAGGGCCTTGGTAAAAACATCCATGCTCACACATAATCAGGACTCTGCAAACAGCATCTTACTTTGTCCACGTCATGGTTGGCTCAGGAAAGCCATCCGCATCACATGCTAAGGTGACAGACTGGCTGAGGTTGGCAGTGGCATTCATAGTGCTCTGTCTGGCACGCACAGAAGGAGGCACTAGAAGAGAAGGAATTCACATTAAGAATAGAAAAGGGGACAGAACATGTGAGCAAGAACAAGACCTGGAAGGCTCAAGGTAATCTCAGCAGTACACAYAGACGTCATTAGAGATTCAAGCTCTGATATCATCACCTGCAGGTCTGCATCAACAGGTTTGATGCATGAGCTCTCCAAAGCAATAGATGGGGAAAGAAAGGGCCTGGAAGCAGTAGGGGAGAGATCCACAGAAAATTGTTATTATAGACAAAACCACTTATGAGTTCAATGATGTCAACACCTCACTGAGTCATGAGACACTTAGGCTTTCCCTTGACATGCTAATTTCCTGTAAACATCTTGTAAATGCTCAATTTCATGGTTGTTTTTTAATTTGACATAGTACAGAAAGATTAATAAACTGGTGGTAATTCATGAGTATGAATCTACAGTAATACTTCCATCAGCAGCCTAGAGCATAGGTGGTTCAGACCCTTCCCCTCACTASTCTTACTCTGAGCTGCTCACCATTCACAATGACTTGAATATCTTTGAAGTTGATCTCCCCACGAGCCAAGATCCGACCCTCACAACGGTACGTTCCTTCATCTGTTTTCTTGATTCCGCGGATCTGCAGGTAGTTGTTGGACAGGACTATAAATCGGACTGGAAGAGAAAAGGAAGGTTCATCCAAAGATGCTCAGGAAAGCTCACTGAAAGTAGTAAGTACTTCTCTCCTTGCCCTTTCTGGGTTGGAGAGGAGGCCTAATGTAATGAAACTTTCCTTTCCATCATGCTAATAGAGATGCTGCTGTTATCAGATACAACATTGCCAAGAAAGAAACGGTAGCAACAGACAAACCACTTTGGTATTTTATACCATGTGTACACACACAGAGATAGATGGGTGCAGCCACACAAACACGTTTGTATTTAATCAGAATCAGACAACATCCAGTGAGCAATTTGAAACTTGATCCTCTTGCCTGAGTAGGGCAGAGTTCAAGTCCTACTACAGCTCCTTTGTGCCTGCAACAAGCAGATGGGGCAAATACTGCTGAGGCTCGAGTGCTCAACTGATGGAGTCAGGGCTCGGGAGTAAACTCTGCCAGTAAAATGCCACTCTGGGTATGACAGTCCCCAGCATCTTCAAAGAAAGGGAAAGTTTCCTGCCATGAGCTTTTAGCTCCTTTTCCTTAGGAAGGCTAAAGAATGTCACAACATGAGGTTTTTCTGTCCAAGAGCACCTCTTATGTGAGATTTCTAGCATTCCATAGTCTAGTCCAGTGTCAAAGCCTGGCTGCCATCTTTGTGAGAACACTACTGCCCTGCATTGCCAAATCACAATTAYGTACGTATTCTCTTCTCCTCCCTTGTGACTGCCACCATTTTGCTCTCCCAAAACCCTTGTATCAGCCTAATTTGGAGCTCTGATGGCAGATGGACATTTGACCCTTGAATAGGCAAATACTACGACCTCTTGTGCCTTACCATCTTTTTTTAGGATAACATCCCTGCCTTTGTGCTTCCAGATGATGGTAGGAGGCAGTGAACTGACCACATCACACACAATCACAGCATCGTCCCCTTCCTTGAATTCCTGAGGGGTGGGAGCATTCTTGAACATTAGTTTTTCTGAAAGCAACGGAAGAAGAAGATCACTGCAGCTTCTTCAGCACATCTCAAGCTGTGCCACTGATTCAAGCTTGAGTAAAGCAATGACATCCCAGAGAGCACGTTCCATATACAACCCAAAGTTCCCARAGCAGAGGAAAGAGGCGCTCCTGACTCAATACACTGCACTGTGATGCAGGAACCCCGTTTTCCAGCCCTACCTCCCAGGTTAATCAATGAGCTGAATCAAAACTCTATTCACCCCACAGATTTACACACACTGGAAAGAGTAAATGGGAATGTGGAGATGCCTAGCTTCTGGAAAGGAAGGAGAAGGGGCAACTATCACAGCTGGCTGGAGAACATGTTAATGGCTAATTACAAGCCTCCTAAATGTGTGATCCTCTTCACTGAACACTGGATGTTTGCTACCCACAACGCATGTTCTGCTCACTCCTCCCAGGAGTTCAAGATGCATTAGAATCTTTTGCTTTTGCCCCTTGCCCTCCAGAAGAATTTAAGCAGTAGGCAAGCTGGTAATCCCCTGACAGGCAGAGGTCTCAGTTTCCACTTTTCCCTCAAAGATAAGATAAGAAAGAAGATTGTATCTTCTTAACATTCCCCCTTCTTGTCACCCTCTTTCCTCCTACTTCGAAATAGCCTTTCCTAGGAAAATAGAGTGGTTGCCTCAATAATCTTGCCTCATACATATGTGAGGCAGATCAGAAAGCCTGAGAGTTGCTCTCTTACGGAAAATTTTCACATTGACTGTGGCCTCAGAGTCTCCTTCCTCCACACTGCTGACAACACACTTGTAGATGCCAGCATCATCGATATTGGCGTTGTAGATGGTGAGAGTGGAAGAGAAGTCATCATTCCGCACTACTGAGATGCGCTGTTGGTTGGGTGTCAACTTCTCACCATTAGGAGAAAACCAGGAAATGTCTTTGTATTTGGCTTCTCCTGCCACTAGGAACAATAAAAGAAAACAAAGCACATTGAACAGCGTTCCCAATACATCTGCATATAGAGAATCAAAAGGAACCAGTAGCACTACACAGAAGTGCTAGGCCAGGGGAAGGGCTTCTACTTCCTGAGAATCAGACAATGAAAATCCTCTCTCATAGCAATGTAATGGTCAGCTTCTCTCTTGCAAAAACAAACAGGCTGGTTTTACAATCTGAAAGGGGAACAATCCCTATTTCAGCCCAGGATGGCCCTCTATGCAACCTGCTATTCTAAATCCCAGCACCTCCACTGTACAGAACGTCTTGAGAATTAAAAAAAACACACACACACACACAAAAAAAAAAAAAAAACACTTTTCCTCCTTCAGGTCCATCATATTTTCAATAAATAATCCTATTGGCAACCTGCACTACCTTGCATATCGAGATGGTGAAATTGCTGTAGCAGCAGCTCTGGCACTGATCAGCTTAAACCTGATGCTGAAAATAAGAATTGCTTCTAAGTGGTTCCAGGCTGTCTCTTGCAGCTCACATCTCTGCACTTCCCAGTGTGGCTTTTTATTTAGGATAAATTCCTATTATTGGAGAGGACTTAACTGATCCCACAGTTCTCTGAATTGGAGTGTCACCACAACAGCAGTTACTCAAAGTGTACTTTCATTTTCAAAGCACTAACGTTAACAGATTACAATGCATTTGAGCCCTCCTGGATCAGACAACATCATTACTTGTCCCAATTTATATGCTTCTGAGGAACTTGTGGTCCTCTGAAAGTATTTTGCTCCCACCGACTTATTACAGCACCAGTTTGCTCTGTGTCATGCTCTAGGATACCATCACGCCCATTTCCCATCCTCCCATTAGAAACCAGGCCAGCTGCTTTCAGGAGAACCCTGAAGAGTATATGATGATGCTGGTATGGAGAGTGACACAAATTGTCATGCAGGATCCACATCGGGACACATGGAATTAATCAGTACTGCACTGCCTTGTGCGGGACAACAGACTGGTTGGAGCAAACAGTAAACTGAGGGTGGAGCAAACAAATTGTCATGAGAAAAACAGGTTTTCAGAAGCATTAAAAACCCTTAGCCACAGTGGTGACTATTTTCAGGACACACTCGACATCCAGCAGCTTAGCTCCCCTTACTGGCGTTAACAAGTGATTAGAAGAATTATTTGACAACAAACAAGCTTTATTCAAAAGATCAAGTACCTATGGAAAGATGCAAGATGCTACTGTTGTGGACACTGCTCAGGTTTAGAGATAGCACTTCAGTATCTGCTTTTGATTTAAAAAGCTGTCTGCTAGGGCTATTTTCTACTGCCATCTCTCAAGGGAGTTTGCCTTTACTGTCCCCAGTAAACAGTATCGGTTGCATTTGTAATYAGCAAGAGAACAACAACTGGCGAGAAACTACAGGAGAGAAAAACAACCGGAAAAATTGTGTCCTATGTCCTAGCTCACATAATCTTGTCTTTGTGATCAAGCAAGAAATCCTGCAGCTATATCCAGTGCTAGAGCTTTTATTCCAGACTTAAAACATTGACTGGCTTTCCTAGCAAACCCAGATGAAGATACCTGATGTCATCTCTCACCTTGACATAAGAAGAACTTGGATTCTCCAACGCTGATCTCCCCTTGACTTGGTACAATATCCACTTGTAGAGAGGCTGAAAAAGAAACGAGCACAGAAGAGGATTAGACAGCAGGAGCTTTCTGCAGTAAAAGAGCTTTATCAACCTTTCAGCCCATGTGGCTTGTACTTATCCCATAGAAGAGCATAAGGTAGAGTGTTCTTGGCTTTATACTCATTGCTCCTGATCATGCTTGAGTGTTCCTTGCCATAGATCCCTAAGGACCCAAGTGAACTTGGTAACATTTATTTATGGTTGCTTCTGACCCATTATGAAACTACACARAACCACACAGAAAAGGCTGATCTACTTTGCAATCTCTGCTATACCACAACACAGAATGCAGAGGGCAGGCACACCAGAACATCAAGCAGCCTTTGAATGTAAGCTGGACACCTTTGAATGCAAACTGGCACTGGCTCAAAGGCATATTCTGGCACTACTGTATGTAAGCTATTTTTGCTTTGCTGACTTTTTTTTGCTCTGTGTGATGTGATATTCATAGCCGTCCTGTTTACCAACCACCACAAATCTACAGTGGGACCTGCTGGCATACTCTGTGTCCTTGTCAGAAAGACCCTATCAGGCAGGAACCTGGTTCAAGTAGCCAACAAATCCAAGATGCTTATAGCAGCCAGAGCATTCTTGGATTAAGAAAGAGATTTCCTCCAGGTCATATTGACAAGGACTACGAGGACAAGGTTGTTAGTGATTTTGGCCTTCATAGTATTGGCTATGACTTGTTTCCAAGGTCATCCAGGTACATTTCACCTAACTCTATCCTACAGCAGGGATGAAAACATTAGCAATATTTTGATCTCTCCTGTTGTCTTCCAATGGAATAATACCAGTTTGTGGCTGTTATGTTAGGCTTTTTTTTTTTTTTTAAATAACAAACTGAAGGTGGTTGGGGAAGACAGACCCTTCTGAATGGAGCACCTGTAATGCTTGCCTGTAACTGAAGGAGCCTGAAGTTAGTGAAAGAAGTTGTACCTTCTCTGTTCCCTACAAACAAACTCAGCCCCATCTAAAAAGAATCATTTAAAAATAATACAAGTCAGAACATAATTGCATAGAGAATATTTGAGGATCATATTGCTGCAAGAAATCAAAAGGGTCCTTAGACCTTTTAAATCTTCCTTTGGAAACTGGTATTTCACTCACATGTCTTGTCTGAGGTTACTCTCTCACCTTCCTGTTTTCAATGAAGTACTACCTCTTTGTTCCTGCCTGTTTTATTTCTGTGTAATCTAATTCCTTCCAATCACACTACTTTAATACAACTCCCTCCCAAGCAAAACTGCAAGTACAAAGAATCAAACATAACCAAAAGGCTAAACATCTATTAGATTCAGTGCAGTGAGAATTAAATAGCCTACTTCTACAAGTACAGTTTTTCCTGTTCTTCCTCTTCTTCTATAAATCCTTCTGACACCTCTGACATCTAAATTTTATATCCTGAATCATATTCTTGGCTCCTCTTCCAGGGAAGGTCTCTGATGAAGGGAATCATTACAAAGCTATCACAAAGAACTCCTAACATCTGAAATATCAACCACTGAATTCCTTCAGACCAGATTTCTGCTTTGCTGCACCATCTGAAGAGGTTTACCCTCCTGCTTTACAGTGGAACTAGATTCAAGCATGTTCACCGTTACGAACTCAATGAATGTCACTCGGCAGCAGCTGCAGCAGTATGTAATGATACAGTTACCCCAGAATGACATTACAATCATTTTCAATATAAACACTCTGGAAGCTGGGGGCATCAGTAGAAGACAGTTTTTAATAAAAATGCAATCTGGAACATTTTAAAGTTTTTTTTTTAAATTATCAATTCAATCATCTTTTATGATCTTCAGTATATAAGTGATGGCTCCTGTTTAGAAATGAGGTTTACAAAACCAAGAATCCTCAGTATCACCCAAGTGAAAACAATTTACCGAAGAATATTTAGTGAATAGTTAATTGTTTGTTAAAGTTTAGAGGCTCCAATAATTTCTGCTACAAAAGCTTTCTAACCTTCTCTCAGAAAGTCAAAAAGACACAAATGCCAACGTTGACAACAGGAGCCTGAAGTCAGATTTCTGATTCTATATCTAGGTATCTAAATGAAAAGTTGGGCTTTCAAGAGCAAACAACCTCTCTAAGCTGTCTTCCGAAAAGCAGGACAAGTTTCCTATCTGAACACCTTAGAACAATTTAGGATCTTAGATTTGGAGTCCTATTCCTAAAAAAATCTATGCTTTTTTTTTTTTTTCTTTTTAATGAAATGAAATTCACTAGCCTTACTGGAAATCAATAGCGAAAACAAAAGCAAAAAGGCTGAATTTGCTTGAACAATCCTGTTTTACTACATTACGATGAGAACAAAGATTCAAATCAAAGCATGTTAAAAAGCCAAGGGAAAAAGGTAACCAGATTTCTAGCCTATGTTTTGTATAGTCCAGTTTTGTATAGACTGCCTATTTTTCCAATTGAATTACACTAGGACTGTACAAGCAAGAAAGAAAATCATGCTTCCCCATTTGTGATTTACATGCAATCAATATTCCACAGAAGATATCCAAGGACATCCTATGCCCTTTTYACCCTGCAACCTCACAGTCTTCATCAACGCATATATTATGATCCATTAGGCATAAACTGTAATTGGATTCTGGCTTTCCTCCAGTTAACGTCTCATGCTGCAGCAGCTCTGTGGTGTAAGACRACTAGGTCAGGTAAGAATTTCAAGAGGCCAGAACTAATTGCCTTTACTCCTAAACTGCAGCCATGAGCTTGCAGAAAACAATCATCTTAATGGAACTACTCCTGTATCTTGTGTAGCTAGAGCTCTTACCACCACCTCCTCTGCAAAGGCTTCCTCTGTCATTCTCTGTGTTTTCATGSTGTAGTGCCCATAACTCTTCTCCTAGAGCAGCTAACTTTACTGCTAGACCAGAGACATTAGTTTTGACAGTCAACTGCACATCTTAAATAAATAAATAAAACTGCTTCAGAAATGAACAACTGTCATATGCCAAATGCATCWTTCCTTAATGTACTTTGGAAATAGACACCTGTGCAGTGGCATTCAGATGTTAAGCACACAGCTATACACAGAATGAAGGACCACTGTCTGCCACTGTGGAGGGGRGAGAAGAGCACACACTCCACCACACACTGTGGGTATGACAAGGTGGGTGAATGCATTTCTTTGGCTAATAAACACTCTGATATGGCATTTCTCTTTCTTCAAAGGCCATGAGCAAATTCAGAACTGTTAACTGGAGCAGTATTTTTATCCTCTCTGGAGCTCTAATCTATGGTCCAATCTACTTTCTAGTTTTACTCTCACCAGATTTTAGTAAGGCAGTCTGAAAAATAGATCATTTGAAAAGAGTASGATATAACAGTAAAGAAAAACAATCCAGTCAAGAATACAGTGAAGATGCTTTTGAAACCACAGCTTGCAAGTTCCCATAGCCCAGGTCAGCTAATATTTGCATGCTGCATATATCTTGACTAACCAAGAGATTTTCAAGTAGGAGGARATACCAAAGCACCCCTTGATCTCTTGAGTAGAAGCAAGAGGCTTATTAGAGTCCCTCTCATTCTGTCTGGCTTATAACACACTCTGAGCCATGTACTTTCTATTGTGAGAACACACTAAAATTGTGACTGGATTCCTCCACAGCACTGCCTTGGAATACCAGACCAGCTCTCAGGGAGGGCTTTTAGACCAGTTATCAGCTTGTTTTCTACTCAGTGAAGCACTGCCAGCAAACAGTGGGGTGCTGGAAAATTGGTTCTGACCTACTTTCCCATAAGCTAGCCTGAGATCTAGTATAAATCCACGCCTCTCTTCTGCCACCCTACAAGATACAATGTATCAAGCGCATTGTACGCTTCCCATAAGGGCTGCAAGCTGGGAAGGCAGTAGCAAGGGGCTGGTGTTACTGCTGTCTTTCATTCTATTTGCAGGTGTTTTTTGACACAGCTAGAAATGAGGGGGAAAAAAGCTTTATGAAGAGCACTGAACTTTTCATCACCGCAGAATTCAGTGTTACATCCATTCTCCACCTTACATCCTTTTCAATGCACATTTGTGCCACAGTAGGTATAAAGGATATGAATCTGCTTGTCAGATTCATGGAAATAGCATACTGTAAGCATAGCCCAAAAAGCCAGGTAAGAGTTCAGAGCTGGAGGTAACRCAGTCCGGTTCTCAATATTTTCCTGTGTTTTACAAAGGACTCAAGTCCTTCGGTGCATTTAAGTGAGAGGTAGGTTTTCAAGATATTGTAACCTAGAAACTACTATTGGGACATAGAAAGGGAATATGTTTTGGAGTTCTAGAAAAGAGAATGAAGAACATCCTTTCTTAGGCCTCCTTTAGTCAGTGTTGCTACGAGGCCAAGATTTCCCCCCCCACTCCCTCCCTTAAAGCTCCATCAGCTGCAAAGGCATGGTTAAACCTCCTAATTACTGGCATAGGGAGTGGCAATTTTGGAAAGCTTACACGTAGGGCCACAAATCACATCTCTAATAAYCCTGTATGTTAGTCCAGGTCCTTCCACCATGATAGGACGGAGGT
Source organism: Rhea americana (assembly GCF_003343005.1). Lineage (NCBI taxonomy): Eukaryota > Metazoa > Chordata > Aves > Rheiformes > Rheidae > Rhea > Rhea americana. The sequence goes on along the minus strand of NW_028186623.1, from coordinate 5,526,774 downwards.
GGAGAGGAAATCTTTTGTTATTATTACTAACACTTGGAAATACACTCGTCAAACCTAGCAAGCACCATGACACAGCAACTGAGCCCTAGTACCAGAAACAAGATGCTGAAATAACTTTTGAAAGAATAAGGTAACTCTGATGCATACTGTGTACGCTGTGACTTCTCTTAAAGGATACTGCTGAAACATATAGCATTATTAACATATCATATTGCATCACTGGTGCCTTAAGGCCTAGTTAATCCCCTTTACAATGAATCATCAACCTTAGCAACCTTCTCATCAAACAATGGATACTTCTTGCTAATCAGATTTCATGAGTCAAGTTGAACAGGCGACACTACATGAATCTCTGACACAAGCAGAAAACTGATGTGACTGCTGCCTCTTTTACTAAACGTAGTAATTTCACCACTGTCTTTTTCATCCACTAGCAAATCTATATGCACTGTTACAATCTGTCTGACTATATTCAAAGCACATTATCTGTGTGTGCAACTTATAATACGAAGCGGATGCACCTCAAGCACATCTTTTCTAGAGGCTCAACAATATACAGTATTTCACCTACACCTGCGTCCATTTACATGTTCAGATATTTTTATTTATGGTTCCCACTGTTTGAAGAAAACCAGAATTATTCAYGGATCTACTATATATTAGAAAAGTGGACTGATTTAGAAGGTGCCTATGGGTAGCTGTGTTGCAAATAATGTGCTGTAACTTATACCCTAATGGTACTTCGCTCACATGTCAATGCTTCTGGGTCACTATCATGCCGCTGGGACTACTTGTATGTTCCTATTTTAAGGAGCTCTGCCCTCATATCTCCTCTAATACCCACTTACTTTCTTTAAGGGACAAGCTGGGGGGGAGGGACAACTGGAAGAAGCTCTCCTCAAGCACTTATTCAAAGAGAGAAAGCGCTGACACATATGAATATACWCCCTTTACACTTGATTTACCTTATCCCAGAAAAACCGCCCAAGACCAGTGTCATTCTTATAAAAAACTGCTGCTGTCACAAGCACTGATTTGGCCTTTAAAAACGTCACTGTCTTGTCGAACGCTGCTATTAAATAGTGACAGCTTGACAACAAAGTCACTGGCTGGGGAAAGAGTGCAGAATAGGAGTAGCAGTGCTAGCCTGGGTCTATCTTTTTCAATCTCTTTGTGTTTTCTTGTAGTACCAGTTCTCTGTAGGAGCCAACATAATAGATTAGATAGGCTATCTAGACAGGTGGGTTTGATCCAGTTTGAAACCCGCCCTGGCTTTTGCTCTGTGTGTTTGCAAAAAAATTTGAGGCTTTCTCCTACAAATTGCACTAATAAAAGGCTAGGRAGGAGACACCCTAGGGAGCAGATTAGGCACCCAGAGACCTCAGTCGGGTTTGCCAGGAGTCTTCAGTCAGGGAAGCCAAAGACAACKTGGAAATTAGGTATCATGTGAGAAGTAATGTTTCTCTGAATTATTAACATCAACCTCATCTGCACTCTTCATTCTACAAAGGGAGAATTCAAGTTGTTCACTGTGAACTAATTGTTCACTGACAAAGGCAGGTTGAACCAGTTGCTGGCATGACAACCTGAATGAATACGTTATGATGAACTACACATTAAATTACACAAACAATTGCTCCCTACCTGCTAAGCTTTATTGCTGAGTATATGATCAAGCTAACAAACCCAGTCCTTCAATGGATTTTAATCTCTAGTTAATCATTATTTTTGCTCCGCAGTTCAGGGAAACAGAGACCTTCTTCCCCCCTTTTTCACTTAATAGGCACTGTGAGCCTATTTGTATTCTGCTTCCAAGTTCAAGTAATAAAGGCCTTTTTAGCATCACATAATTAGCATTAAATGCATTAAAAGGCTTCTTCATAACCACACAGTAACACTTTTTATAGCTCTGCCCTCCCCCGTATCTTTCATCTACTTACAAAGGTCCCCCCAACCCCCCAAAAATGCTGAATATTTCTGCTTTGATTTGAAAAATTCTACCAATGCAACTTCATGTTCATTTGTGGTTAAATACAATTAGTTTTGCATTTCAACAAAAGAAATGAGCTCAAATTACCCCATGATTTTGCTAAGAGGCAGGGAGGATGCCTCCCTGCTGGGCTAAAACTAAGGCTAGCACAGCAGGCTTTACCTGCTAAGTAAATAACATGCCACTTCAAGTGGAGAAAAGTGTGTTAATTGCTAGGTATTGGCTCTATATGTCTAAATTCACAATGACTCAAGTGAAACAGCATATATATGAACTGCAGCGGGCCACAGTTACCCTTCCACAAAGTAGGAAAGTTAGTTATACACACTACTCCAGTAAACCTATCTGGAATRGGAATACTAAATATTCCTAAAAATGGATTTTCATCAATGTGAAATTAGTATGCAGTTACGTGCATCAGAGCTCTGTAGGGCAAATATGCATTCGTCCCATCTCATCTCTGCCTTCTCATRAAGTTATGACTCCTTTAACCCTCCACTATATTGCCAATGGCCCTCAAGGTTCAGATTTGAGCTTCTGAACTAAATAAGCACCTAAATTGTTTTGAGCTGACATCATGAATTGGCATCATTTGCCACGCAACATGGCAAATCTAAGTTTGTCTGCAGCTGAAAGAACTGGTCAGGAACTTATAGCACAAGGCACGTGCACATGACAGGTAGCCTATCCCTCTCTATTTCACAACAGATTTTGCTGCAAATATCATACACTTGTACTTGCTTTTTGAAAAGATTCAAGTCCTCCAGCTCCCAGACAACCAATTTCAAGCAGAGACAGGAGGCACCAGCAGTAATCTGGAATCTGGTTAAGCCAGTTACTGCAATATTTTTCACCTTCCTCTCACAGAACTTGTTTGCCTTTTAGACAAAATACTGGGCTGAAGAGCACAGGTCTAGCTACTCYGCTTTATCCATCTGTCATATTGTCATGTAAGAATTTGTCCATGGGCTTGGGGAAAAAAAAAAAAAAGGAAAATCAAACTGGAAATTACTGGAAATTACACTATGGTGGCACCTGCAGACAACTAGCCTCTGCAATAAACACTGACAGATTCTCCAGGGGTTTTCTTTTTTTCTATTAATCTTAAAAACAACACTTTTCGAACACATCATCCAGCTGAAGAGTGGCAAAAAACAAGGAAAAGAATCATCCCACATTCCCTGTTCATGTCCACTCTACTAAATTCCTATTCTTTCAGTATAGTAATAATACTGACAGAAACACTTACTGAYCTACAGTTGAAATGTCTCCGCTCATTAATATTTCTAGTCTCACATCTACCTTCCTGGCTTAATGTGAAATATGGATATCAAAACACAGGGAAAAAAAAAAAAAAAACACACACACACAGGTAAGGAGGGGCTAGTATTCACTGACAAACACAACAGCCTCTCTGTCACATAATAAATAGCAGTCTCTTCCTTGCCTAAAGGGATGCTCTTTTCCTACCTCTTGCAGAGTGTCACATTGTCTTCACAACAGTCTGTGTCAACATCAGATATCCTATGTCAAAGCCCTGCAAATGCTGTGTAATCTTGGTGACATATTCCTTTGCACAGCAACATTTCACTCCAGGGTAATCTGACCCTGACCAGATTGGCCTGTGGCAGTACAATACCTTTCACTCAGAGACCCCTGCTTACAGTAAAGGCCTGTTTTGAGCAAGGGTCAAAGTTTCACATACTAATACCTCCCCATACACCTTTCATTTCATTCCTGACAAACGTATCACCTGCTGAAGCACTAGCTCCCTCATTCACATCTTCCTGAGATGGGACTCATGCTTGCTGCTGAACACTAGCCTGGCCAGAGATGCTCTGTCCAGCAGAACAGTGTTGCTTGAGACACTCCCAGCTCCAGATTGCTTGCTTTGTGAGTAAAGAAGCCTGAACATGGGACTCAAGATACACAATTGCAGCTCAATGGCTCAGACAGCTTGGGAACAGCCATGAAAGAAGTCCATCCGTAATATCTGCTCCTCACTACAGACCAGCCTCAGCAGTAAGGGAAAGTGTAGTGATCCACACCAGCCTGAGGTAGCTGTGCAACAGCCAGAGTTGCTACACAGGGCAATAAGAGGAACCCTTATATGCATTTTTCTGCTTACTACATGATTTGGCCCATTATCTTCCTCTTATGTGTTAAAATAGCAGGTCACCCTAGAACCACATAACCATATGTCTGCACCTTCAGCAACAGAACCGATGTGAAGAAAGCCACCCCAAACTCAGAGCTGTGAGTCTGTCTGGCCACTGAGGTGGTGAACAGAAATAGTAGTGAAAACATAACCCTGCCACCTCCGACTCTAGTTCCACAGATGCTTGCTCTGTGAATATCACAGTACAGAGCCATTTGCTGGTAACATTTTTCTGAACGGAGGTGAGATGAACACTGTAAAGAAAGAAAATATTTTCAGAGAAAAAATTTCCACACCCCACAGCTATGCCTATGTGATCAGCTCCTTCATTTTTGAACCACAGAGGAAAAAAAATCCCAGAATCCTTCTAAAAACGGACCCAGGCCATAAACCTGCGAGTCACGTCAATCGCTTCCATGACAGCAAGCGCAGAACAATGCATTGCCTCTGCCAAATCTTTGCCATAGATCCTGCTCTTACTCCCACAGATGAAGAATTATTGTGATCAGTTGGATCTAAATGGCTTTCAGCACCTTCGAGCTTGATGAGACAATTCTCTAAAAGCTTAGGATGTTAATCTGCCTTGGTGCAGCAACTCTCACAACAGCCCAATAAAGCAAACTGACAGAGCACTTYTTTGTATGTAAAAGAAAGAGTCACTGTGGCCTCAGCAAGCACAAAGGCTGAAGCAGATAGACAAGAGGAGGTACAGAAAGCCAGATTCATCCTTTACACAAACACAGCAGGCAGGACTGTAAAGGACAGCCCTGGAACTGTGGAATGCTGATACAAACAAAATTGTCATTTGCAAGAATCAGCCACTCATGCTCTTTCACTGGGTGTCAGCCACTTCTTAATGTCCCCAGGAAGCATCAGCAAGCAGGTAAATTAGTGGCTTCAACCATTCAGAAGAAAGTAACTTCATATAGAGTACCAAAAATACCTTTCAAAACACAGTCCTGTCCTTCTCATAGCTTTCTCAAAAACAGTCTTTGAAAATTAAAATAAATCAAATACGAGTAMATTATTGGGTAAAGGAAAACATACAGGAAAGAAAGGTAAACACAGAGCAATAATTAACAGCAAAAACAAAGCTATTTCAAGCTGTCTGAATTCACTGTTCCAACTCCATAGTCATCCTGTAGTAGAATAGCTGACAAAAGCCTGACTGCAACAGCACCAGAAGCATGTCTTAGGAATACGGACTCACTACAAAGGAACTGGCTGAATTTGAGGCCTGGTGATCAGACTACGCAATCTTCTGACATTAAAATTGCGGAAGCTGTGAATTATGCACCTATTTTCTGTTAATTTAAAGGCAGCCCTAAGTATGTGCATCTAGAACTGGCTAGAGAAGATTCAGCACCCACTCAAGCACTGATATAAGCAGGGATTTTTCARAGAAGTTCATCCTGCTGGCCGACATGCTATTGACAACTTGGAAACAAATAAGATTTTACGGAAATTGCTGGCAAAAAAATATGGAGTAGAAGTTAAAAGCTAGAAATAAATCAACTAACAGTACAAACATTCAGTGTTAGGTTTAGACTAGATTTTTCTGCAAAACATACAAGTGAAGCTATGAGAAAAATGCATCACCTTTTGGCAAGCAAGCAGCAGTATTCTAATGGCAGGCAGCAAGGGTGAAAAAAAGGCTGATCTGACTGATGTGGTCTACTGGCCTTGGGCTTTAGAATAACAAATTCTTATAAACGGTACAGCAGTGAAGGGCGAGACAATAAGTTCTAGCTGGGAAAAGGATTCTACTACGTTTATGAACAGACAATAACCACCATCGCAGCCCAAATAACCTGGCAAATTAGTCATAGAACAAGATGTTACATAGGACTCAGGCAGTGTGGTTTATCTTCCCAGCCCTCTTAGTCATCTGTTTTGCTSGCACTCTAAATCACTTTATCTTTCTGTGCCTGCTTCCACTCCTCTCTCCTTTGTCCATTTTGTCTATGTAGCTGTAAGGTTTGAGGACTAGTCAGAGACTATTTCTCCATCTTCCCTACATTTGAGCTCATTACCTGCAGCAACCCTCACAGCCAACAGACAAACAGTCACTCTACAAACATGCTTTCTCAGATCTATTTTAGACATCTAYGGTAGAATCAGATAAATCTGGATGCAGTGTGCTAAAACTCTCCCTCTGACTAAGAAGAGAATGCAGAAAGCAAAATTCAATCTAGACATCTACAATTGGGTGGGGGGAGCAATCTCCCCTTTTCTGTCTGGATGCATGGCACATTGCACAGTAAGACTCTAGTCATACCTAAGACTATTTGAACATTACCAGAGTAATATAATTTAATGTGTCAGCACTCAGCAGAAGTCCTTAGCCACATTTTGCAGTGCAAGGGTAAGGATGTTTGTTTCCTTGATGCTCTAAATTCGGTTCTTAAAGACCATACCCTTTCATTTGGTGTATTTTGAGCAACAGTTCCCCAGTTTAACTATGAAGTGCCCCAGAAATTTCAGGAATAAACAAAACCAAGCCAAAAACAAAACAAAACAAACTATCTACCGAGTCTAATGCACGCAGCTCTTTGAGTAATGGGTAGCATTTGTAAGGCTTGTGAGTTTGGCAGATTAGGCAGAGGCATTCAGGATTTAATATACAACAAAGGCTCAACAAGACAAAGACATGCCTCCTGTACAGTGTCACTTTATTAAAAATACGCTGACTGTTCAGAAGTAGGAGGTAGTCAGTCAGCCAGGACTGATCTCAGCTGGTGCCCCAATCCAGTTCTTTCCTCAGTCACCATGGTAACTGCTGGGTAATTCTGCAATGAATTGGAGGAGGGAATTGTTGATACCTTTGGGAATAGCAGAACAAAGATTCAGAGGGTAAGCGAGAAGCAGTTTGCCAMAGTAAATTGTCTTTGCCATGACAAAATGCAAAGAGAAGGAAATAACCAAAGTAACATCTGGGGAAGGGCTGACTGAAAAACACAAGCTACAAGTCTCATCTCTGCAGCTCATACTTAGAAGATATTAGGCTAAATTGGAGAGTGGTCCCCCCAATTACAAATCACTTATGTCATCATTTATAAGAACACTGAACTTGCAGTTCCACACCCTTCCCACCCCAAGATCAGATCTGAAGTCAAGACCTCATTAAACATCACTAATTCATACATACTTTAGGAATTAAATCAGAAAGGTTTCCTTGGGTGTGCATTTTTAACCACTAATTAAGATCAGTTCTTACTTTTAGCAACTATCCATCTAAATAAATATGTAACCTAAATTCATTCAGACTGGACTGAGTGATAATGCTGTGATCTGGCTCTTCAATAAGGCTTAACTTCCTGAATGGCCTGGGCAAAAATACTTTTTTTTCCGGGCTGATGCAAAATATTTCTTTCCTTCCATGCAGATACCTCCCAGTATGTGCTGAACAGAAATACTAAAACTGACTTTCCCAGGCCCAGTATATATATATATAAAAGTAAAAGCTCCAACAGAAAGATGCTGTATAAACTGCATTTGACATCAAAACGCATGCCTGGCACACCCCAACATTTTTGAAGATAAATCTGACTTTCTCTTATAAATTCAAACATTTACACTCAGGAGTTTAAGCCATTTCACATGAAGACTGTCTGTATTTAAACATAACAATTCTACATTTTCCTGTAGAAAAGTTTCAGAAACTAATTTTGGTTAATCAAAAACCAAATCTTGCTGATCAATTCAACTGCTAGGAAAACAAACCAAAGACTGCAATCAGGAGTTATGCAAGATCACCGATTTTGTATGATACCATTTAAAACAGTCTGTTAACTATCTGTACCTGTGCTTCCCAAAGAGACATTTTACATCTTGGTAGAAATACAGAAGACATGTCTTCTAGTCAAATTTTTCTACTTATCACAGTGAGAAGGATGCTTCAAGAATCCTCTCAGGCCTGATTTAGGCCATGGTTTCACAGACTATAATCAAGAACACAGGATGCAAGTATAATAGACTGTATACTATTTCAAGAGAAAGACATCCAGTCAAGCCTTCCAGAGTGCCAGAGGGCCAATATTGCTCTGCTGTAACAAGAGCAAAGTCAGCGATACCACACTAGAAATTAATTTGACTCACACCCCCTGAAACCCATAGCTGCACATTTTACAACCAAAGCAATTTCTACATCCATAAAAGCCTTCTTGCTACGTAGGATGTACTGCGTCAGCATTTCTTTTACAAATTTGTCATCTCCAGAATATAACTTGGCTATTAAAAAAAAAAATTACCTTAGTAGAATCTTGACACACAAGCAACTTGAATCTAAAGCATTAAGGAAGGCAACTAAACGTAAGGTTAAAATTAGCAGTGGAAACTTAGCCCCGGAGAGCGCAAGTGAGAGCGCCTAGGGAATTTCTTCTCACAGTGCAAAAACTGAGGAAAATGTGTGAATAGCCACCAAAGGAAGTGTGTAAAGACTGCTAGCCTTGGAGTATACCTTGCCAGAACAACTGGCTCATAATGTGCATGCTGGAGACCTTGTTCAACTGTCATTAGTAAAATAAGGGTATGTCAAGGGAAGTGAAGCAGCCAAGCTAGATTGCAGCCACCAATAAGCAGATGCTGGCCAGCTAAGATAACACTCAGGGAACAGAGTTTCCAAAAGGTGATTCCTGATCATTCATCAGTAACAAAACAAGCAGAAATATGTTGACAGTTAGCAGGATCCCAGAAAAAAAGAGAGATGTTTTTAATAGTAAAGCATAGATAGAAAGAACAAGCACTACAGATTTATAGCTGACTTCTCTATACCAAAAAAAGGAGTTATCACTATTGCCTTAAAATCTAATATTGCACGATTAAACAGTCCCTTTTCTCCTCACTTTTKTAACTGCAAAGTAAACAATGCCTTCCCTTACACAATGTTCTCAGTGTGATTTTGCACTTCACAGTATAAAACTGCACTGAAACAGTAAAAGATAAGGGAAAGCAAAAAACCCAAGAAAATATGTTAGCATTTGTGAGGAAATCCTACATTAATGTCATTTTTTTCCGAAACAGCACAAGAATGCRAACAAAGCCATACCTCTAATTATTACACAGACTTCTAGCATTAAGGACCTGCATTTTGCGGCCACTAAATCAGAGGACTTAGCACATGGGGAGCTGTAGGAATGCGCCTGAGGGAAATACCACTTCCTTTTATTTCCACCTCTCAAACTTCTCCATTGCAATGCATAATTCCCTGAACTGCCACAAGGCATGAAACGTGACAACACACAAGATGGCTAAAAGAGTTCTGCTGGTTTTAGAATTCACAGCAGGTTTCTTTATCACACAGCTTACCTCACCACTGTCTGTTTTTGACACCTTAGTAGGTCAGCTGTAAAGRGGGATTTGAAATACCAGACACTGTATGCAGAGGTTATCATCTCCACTCGCAAATTCATAGCAAGATCCACTGTTCTGTTAATCTACTGCTAAATTCAGCCAGTCTTCTAAATTCAGAAGATTAGTCTCTTCACTCACAGGAAGTAGCCTGTAAGAAAGTCAGTATCAGCTACCTTCTACCACACATTAGCCTCCCGATATATGATACAGTTATTACCATTCTGGAAGGCATCCGAAGAGAAACCAAAATCTGAAACCTTGAAAAACAAGCTTCATAACAGGCTCTGCAAAACGGTGGCATCTCAGCATATCTGATTCTGAAGAGAAAAATTTAAGCAAATGCTGGGTGACTTTGAGGAAAAAAGGGAGCTGAATTCCAATTTACAGAATCTGAGAAATAAGGAAAAGCATGCCTGCAGTGAAGGAAGAAAGCAGCATTGCACACTTGAGATCAGCATTGCCACTAACCTGTTGCATGAACTCAGGCAAGCCACTTAATATCTCTAGTCAGCTACCCCACAAGTGAGTCAAGAGATATGACTGAAAGCACCTGTAATGTTTCAYTATAAAACAGCTGCATGAAAAAACAAGAGAAAAGGGGAAAAGAGTGTGTATGGAGGGAAATAATTTTCATATTAAAGGGGGAAAGTGCTAGCAGCATTTCAGGTGTTCATGCAGAACACAGCATCAACGCTGAGGCAGCTGTTTGATGGTTCCATTAAAAGCAAAAAAAAAAAAAGCAAAAAAAAAAAAAGCAAAAAAAAAAAAGGCAAATTCAAAGCAGTTGCATGTCCCTGAAATCTACAAGTCATCAAGTCTCCCCATCTCTTGAGAATGTCTGCTAGGACCTGTTAATACTACCTCAGTACTGTGCAACACTGTAAAGACAGAGAGAGGCATTTACAAATGTGGACTGACAATAAGAAAGGCACAACACAAAAACTGAAGTGCACAAACATACTAGAACCACCACTACATACTTCTAAGGATTCCTTCATCCATCCTCCTTTCAAGTTTTCAGCCTTTTGGCTTTTATAGCATCCGTGGAAAACCAGAAGCAAATATAACATGGCTTACAGCTTTGAAGGAGACTTGTATAAAAGCAAGATGGTCAGAAAAACCATGGTTTGCAACAGTTTGTGTTACTCCAAGCTCTTTGGCATTTAGCCTCCTTGTACAATTCTAGTTTTCAGTTTATTGTTTTTTCCTGTCTGGAGATGAAAGACCCAAGTAAATGATGGAAGTAAGCAAGSACTTAGCTGATGAGACTGGAGACACTGCAGATTTGATCAGAAGCAAACTCAGGCAGCATGGATTTTGTTCTTCAGCTCCTTCAGTTAAGAGTGAACTTGTTTTGGGACAAGTGTGGATGTGTTAAGAGTGTTCTAGTGCCACACCAGTGGAAGCTGGAGCCCTACTTTCCATGTGAGCACAACCACATCACCACTGAACATACTCAAAACCCCTCTCACTATTCATTCTTTGTACAAGCTTTGATGATGCTGAAAAGGCCAGYCTCTCTCTGTTGAGCACTGTCACAGGATAGAGTATTAGATACTTCTGGGAATTTGGTGACTCAGTAAATACACTAATGCCTACAGAAATAACACTGCAATTTGTGGGTGGGATGTGATAACATTTTAACTAGTGTATTAACTGGAAGACCTTCGGCAGCTATCGTATGGATGTAATCTCTAGAATTTCAGAAAACCTTTAGGAATATTAGCATCATTAAGGCATCGTTGCCTTGAATAAAACTTAAAGCATTAGTGTAATGAAAACAGAAGCCAATAGATTAGGCAGAATAATATGCTAATACATTGGCCTATTTGCTTTACAGGTATAGGAATGAAAAGTGCCTTTGGGYAAGAGTGAAATGAGTTTGTTTACTGCCTCTTCAGTTTGCTGCTGAACTGCTATTTCAACTGTGTACTCAAGTTAGAGTAATGTTTCAAGTCACAGGCTGTAAGTCACCAGCCCTTCTCACTCAGGCACTAAAACACACAGGAGGCGGCCAGTTTACTAAAAGAAAAATTTAGAMGTTCTTTACAGATAAGAAGCTTAAGAAAATAAATAAATAAGAAAAAAAAAAAGTCATCCCAGGGAAGGGGAGAAAAAAAACACCCACCAACCTCCAAGCTCCCCAGACAGAATACTCAAACTTGGCTTCGCACCAGCTGTGACTGATAGGATAAACAGTAACCAAATTGCTAGGAGGCAAGACAATGCAGGGTATATTCTCCTCTAGAGAATCTCCTGGAAACCTAGCAAGAACTCACTACAGCAAATACAAAATACCTAATTCATGTTTGAGGACAGGACAGTGGTTCAGTTCTTCTACAGATGAAAAGCTATGCAGAGGGTGATTCAATTACATTCACACTCCAGCAACTTTTTGTAATCAAACTCTAGAATGCCCAAGTATCTCTACTGTACTTTGCTGGAGACAATAGTTTCTGAGCAAGAAAGGGTTTGCTTAAACTATTCTAATTACACAGATCAGTAAATATGCAAAGAAATACTCAGTATCTCCACTGAACCATCCATACTTGTCCCAAAACAGGTTCGGTATCTGCATCCACCTGCACGCAGAAAGGAGATACTTTAAGTTCGTACGGCAAGAAAGCATCCCAATTCCTTGATAARCTCAGAATTTTACCAATGTCTCATGAACTCCACCCTAGAAGTCATTCACATCAACATTTCATTCCTGTGCAGTGAGCTAGTAAAGCTGCAACAGTTAGTGCCCAGTTATGTTCCTGCCCACTACAGAGGAGCATTCCTGGGATTTTGTCTACCTTAGTTTCTAAAAGGATCTGAAAAGTTTTCCCCAGGACTCTAATCTGTACTGAAAAGAGTTAGGTATTTCACRTAAAATGGGAATCTGCAGCAAGGAGAGCAGTATGGCGCCAGACTGTGTGTGTCACCCACACCTTGAGAAGTGAAAAGTTTGCTCCTTGTTGTTTTAAAGACAGTTCATYAGCTTTTGAATCGATCTGCTTGAAGAGACAATCCCAGTAAAGCAACAGCAGACTCAGAGTTCTCCTCAAAGGGCTTCACATTCATGAACAGCACCGTGTGCATATCACTCAAAAAAAAAAAGTTTAATTTGTTTCAGATTGGAAGAAAGTTGAGGAATAACCATTCATTCTTACATGTCCAGAAAATGCATGCCAGAAAGGATACTGCTCCTAAAGCAATTGCTGTTTTCAAAGCATGAAGTCAGAGTTGTCCAAAGAGAGACTGCCAAAAGTTGGCTTAAAACTGGATACTGAACCATTCAGCTYCTTCTCAAAAAGAGTCCTTCCAATTGCATTTGAGTTTTGCTTTCCCAAATACTACAGCCAATCTGCTATCAACCAACTCATCTGCCAGAAAGTTTAGTTGCGTTATTACTGATAATTAGTCTGCTTTAGGTAGCTTGGAGTGTTTTCCACAGTTACCTCAGTTTTAAAAAACACACCACGGCTAGGTTTCCTTTTACTGGAAAATAACATCTGATAAAAGGGTTATACCTGGCATCAGGAGCAGCTTATACGAGTGMGTGCTGATGCTGTTCCTGGGCATCCACAATCTTTGCCTTGCTGTATTTCTTTTTTTAATCTCTGAAGTTTATAAATTATGCAAGTCAGACAAAGAACATTTTAGCTGAACATTTGTACTTCAAAAAGTAAGTGAAATGGCAGTGTTAAGGACTAAACCTCTCTTGGTTACTTACAAGAAATGGACCGTGCTCCTTACAATCAGATCAGCTTTGGACAGAGAGAGATTAGGTGCTCTTTTCTCATCTGTTCGCTAGTGGACCAGATTGTGTCTTCAACTTGCAATGCCTTCTCTGTGTTCTAGGCATCAAATCAGATGGGACAAAGCAGAGCTCTCCATCTCGCATTCCACCTTCTGTAACCTAGGTCCAGATTTAGTAAAATTACATGAGCAATGTATAGGAATAAAATCTCTTGTCGTTATTTTTTCTTGCATCTTTTCTAGTCTGTCATGAACTCAGATACCCACCATTTTATCTTATTTAAATGCCAATAGCAGATCATGGTCACTAGTTATCTAACAGTGGAACTACAGACAAAACAAGCCTGGCTCGAGTAAATGGATTTCTACTAGTAGGTGACAAGTGATATAGAAAGGAGATGCAGTTCCTTTCCCCTCTCATCCCCAACATGAATTTTACTGGTTACTAAATTAGTATCTTGAAACTGATTTTAACATACAGAGGGAAAAAAAAAAAACTTTAGTTTTCCTAATAAGCATAYGATTTAAGCATATGACCAGTACGTGATTCCTTTTTCAAAATAGATAAGCAGTGTCACAACAAAACATTGTATATGGATTAATTCTAGGATCTCAGACAAGTGTAACTTGTTTAAGACCATTCCTTAGAAGAACAGCTGAATAAAAAGCCTCATAATTGTCTGGTTAAGAACAAAGCAGTTTGTTTATTTTTCYGTGGGCGGATGTGGAACATCAGAGGAAGAAAATAAGACTGAGAATTGAAACAGTTGAAACTTTCTATACAATTTATTTTTGTATCCATGTAAGTAGTCTGATGGCAAGATCCATCTTCCTCCTCAACAGAAAACAGATTCCTTCCTATCTCTGTAACAACTACAGTACACAAACACCAACTACAATTCTAAGGCTAGATGCCTCTTGTGTCCTTCTGGTATTTGAAGGATGAAGTGTGCACAGATAATCCCTCCTTGTTCCCTTATCAGGAGACATTCTTACCCGCTCTAACACTGGTATGAAGACTGTGCGCTTAACAGTGGTGCATTCCAGACACAGTCCTAAACTCTTGTTACCCTTCTGCTTCCCAGGAAACAACAGAAGTAAGTGTGAGCAGAGCCACAGGCTACTCAAGTTAACACTGGAGTATGAAACCACATGCACAAATATAAACGTCACAGGTGCTAAAGTATTTTAGTTTACAAGCACTTCCCTTCCACTATTTCCAATCCAATTACAGGAAAGAATCCTGTAAAAGCCAAGAATCTTTATGCTGGCTAGTATGTCTGCCACTATCAAGAGGAAACACGTTGTGACTGCTGTTAGTATCTGCACAGCTTTTAGGTTCTGAGGAACAGCTCCTGCAAGATGAACCTGACTCAAAGCAGATTTACTTTTCAAACTCTAGCCTGCAGTTTTTCCTGAAAAACAGATCTGTTGCACTACAGAATCAYTTCTTCTCAAACATGGCACCAAGGATATAAATTTATCTTCTGTACACATAAAGTGGTTAAAATACAAATGCTGGTTGGAATATTCCTGCTCATAGCTTCAGTGGCTGAGAAAGTGGATGAAGTAAATATAGGTCACTTTAAACAATATGTACCCAAGATGAAGAAAGGAAGAGAGTAAAAGYATGCAAAACAGCTCCTAAGCAAAGCTATTGTTATTCCACATGCTACTACTGGGCTTCTCAATCAAGTCCCAGCAGAGTTTGYAGAGTCCCTGCTGAGCAGGCCTCAGACCACTGGCATAATTGGGTGTATCCAATATTTGCTAGGCTCAAAACTTAAAGAGCAGCAAACACATTCCAGACACACAGGAATCCAAACCGACTTTTGTACAAATAGAGCCCTTAACGATATGGCTGATTCTCTCTTGTTCTGGATTCTCCTTGGTTATTTACTTGAAATGACTACCAAGAATGCCTTTGGTGCAGTCTAATGTCCTTTAACACCTCTCCCTGTGCAGCCAAACACAGGATGACAGGGAACTAGACTCATGCTGCTCATGCTGACTGGTAATACAACACAGCRCTTTTGCTACAGCAGTTTTGATGGGAAAGAAAYTAACAGGTCAAGATTGTTGATTATRAAAACTGAGCCTAAGCCATAGCTAATCACCAAAGAGTCAGCCTTATACTAAAACCATAAATGTTTTGTAAAACAGGACCTATCTGATCTGTGCTAAAAGCATTGCAACTCTATCAAAGTACCTGATAACAATTTAATCTCAAAGTGATAATCTTACGGAGGCAAAAACAGCCTGGTCAAGCCACACGCATTTATCTATCATTTATTTCTTCTAGCTTTGCACTCACCTACACTCAAATTCTTTGTTCCGTCTCACTCTGCCCCCTCCAGAACTGCTCTTTACAGGAGGATAATATCYGAGCAATTTGGCACATGAAGTTCGCTGCCTGTCACAAACAACACGATCCTTCTGTGTTCTGCAGGAAACTTCTGTACAACACCAGTACGCTTCTCTGCCCATTCTGCTCTCTGAAGTAGGCTATTGTCATTCTCTGTGCTACTCCAAGTCTTTCCTASGATGCTGTGTTTGTTTCCATAGTAATGTTAGTTGCTTACTCTCCTCCTCCATTGATTTACACCAATGAATGCCTCTGCCTTGGCTAAACTTTATCTCCCCAGCATAATAAAATCAGCACGAAAAACAAGTCTGCAAATGTCTTGAGTACTGAAATGATGCAAGAGGCCTGTGGTGTCCTTAACGAAGCTGCCTTATAGTTTTATTTAGCAACTGATTACTACATTTGAATAAAGACAGTAAGAATCCAGCTTAAAGCTTTCCTAAGAAGTAGAGTTTACTTTTAAATAGTTATGCCTTACATGTAGAAAAAGAAAGAACAGTTATCAGTTATCTTCCAATAACTTCTGAAAATTCAGTTCAGTCCCAGCAACAATTTTTGCCCAGTCTGATTGCAAAAGTTTGAAGATAGTGGTAATATACTTCAATGTAAAGAGCAAAATATACCAGAGCAGCATCCAAGATTTTCAGAACACAGGAGCTTAAATTAATGGTCACAGGCAGAGTTTCTCTAAAGAACACTTCCTCTTTCAGGCTCCATGCAAAATCTCAAACCTGAAATCCCTATTTAGATTTGCAAAGGCACCTGCTAGCCACTGATTTCACACTGAGCACCCAATGTCAATATCTATTTGATGTCCCCTTTGCACTTTCAAAAATGGTACCTTTCTATAGAGATGTGTTCCCTAAACAGAAAAATAGGAATCGTCAAAAAGAACTACACAGACTAGAGCTGCAGCTAAGCTCTTTAGGGCAAGAACTGTTTTTTCTGTTCCACATTCAAAGAGCACTTAGCCCAACAGTATCCTAGTCCATAATTGTGGCCTGTACACGCTATCACAAAATGGAATACAGCCAGGTCCAGGTGTTGGCTTCTAACAGTACATACTTCAAGCTTTTGAAGTATAAGTAGGCAAGGTTAATCCCTAAAATAATATGTATCCAGCAAAAGGCTCCTCCTGCTCCCTGTTGGCTAATGACTGGAAGATACCCTGAAGCACAAGGATTTATCAGTCTTCTAAAACTGTGTGTATTAATTTCCATATTAATCCTATTAAACTCTCACCAGTATAATGTTTTTTTTAAATCTATATTTGATTAGAGACATATGTCTTTTTCTCCCCCCTCTTTTTTTCTTTTTTCTTTCTTTTTTTTTTTGAACAAATAGTACGTTTTGACCTGGGAAAGGAGTGTGGTAATACCACTGGACAACTGAAAGAACATTTTCAGTTCAACACTTGTTGCAAAACTCTAGGATCTAACTAAGCTTTAAAGCCCAAACAGTAAATCGAAGTGTTTCTCTAAACATAGTAAGTTTCCTACTTAAACTATCCTTTCCCTTCCCTTCCTCCCTTTGCTTACAGCCAACTATGCTTTTATTATCAAAAATTTGAAGGAATATTAATGCAATCAGTCCTGGCTTACAGAACAGAAGCATGATGCTGTTAGGCTGTAAATCTGCAATGCTAACATTAATAAAATTCTGTTTATTGCTACTGCTTTAGAACAGTGCTTTGTAGGACATTTTCTGTGTGGCAGAGATGACACTTTGAACTTACTGACATTTAGCTAGAAGAATTTTTAATAGAATCTGTTTCCTGTCTGCTCTGCCAGCTCAAGGAAGAAAATGCCAAACAAATGAATTCCAGGTGAAGAATTCATTTCAGTTTACATCATATTAATACTGCTTCTCCCACCAAGGTTAACATTTGTATTTGTTTTAATACAGCAATTTCTCCCAACTCACTCTTCTCTTCAAAACCTGGCAGAGCCAGCAAACATCCCTGATACGCTGATGCCGTTTAGCAGTGCAGGTGAACGGCCAGATGCTAGCACAGACTAAGATAAGAGCTCTGTAGGAACAACATAAATTCAACTTTCACCATGTATTTGGTAACCAGAAACAAGCAAGACAAAGGAAATGTATTTCTGGCTAGTGCAAAGGGAAAAATAATTAGCCAACCAATTCCACACAACATTTATGCGGGTGTATAGCAACTGCTTAATCATCTTACTGTCCTACGATGTCCATTGTCAGTGTAGTGGTGAATACACCAGACATCTCAGTCTACACTAATTCTTTCCAATCTCTGCATGTACAGCTTTAAGCTAATTACTCACAGCCACATTAACTCTTCACTCTACCAGTATCTCACTGAAATCAATTAGATGCCAATGCATCTAGGGGCATCAGCTAGGGGCTGATGTATTTTGGTTGACCACATCTTATTACTACCTACTATGTTTGTAATGCAAACATAGTAAAATAGGAACTACACAGTGAAAGAAAGGAGGGAAGAGAGGGCTGAAGGAGWTTGCTGGGATGGAGCATTTTGACCCAGATGGCCACACTGACCTATGTGGAAACACCCAAGGATTCTCCACTGAATAGCTTTCCTCTCCTGTGCTACTTTCCAGAGTATGAAATAACAGCATAAGAACACCGTTATATGCTACACAGCAGCAGAACAGCAAACGCAGAAGAAATAAATGTCCTTTGAGAGYACAAGAAGAATAAAAATATTCCCAAGTTGGAAGGAAGGAGGAGTTAAAAAAGGATGGGAGCAATATAAAAGACACACAGACACACACAGAGAAAGAGAGAAAGAACGTGTGAGCACGCACGAGCAAGCAAGATAATCAATACAGAGGGCTGCTGAAAAGAGTAAACTTAAGTATCACTGTACTGACACGATTAAAAACAGCAAAAAATTGTGTACCACTAAAAAACCTTTTAGATTCACCATTACCATGATTAATTGCTCTTTACTATAAAATGTCCCCAGTGAACAGTGAGATGGAGCACAGGCAAATGCTTAAGGCTCCCAGATACATTATACTGCCTTTTATCTCCATCTTCAAGAGCCAGTATTTGTTTTTACAACCAAAGTCTCAGTATTTCATTTCTTAACCATACCCAGATCCACAGCTATGCAAATAATCACTAGCAACATTAGCCACAGATTCACACAGTTGTACCAGCCTGTTAGCTGCATTTGGCTCAGACTGGAACAGCTGATCAGTAAGGTATGAAAAGAGCTCTCCAGAGAGGACAGGAATGAGAGGTGTCTCTCTCTCTCCCCTTTGAGGATGATGAACTATGTAAAAACTAAGTGGGTGCAATAAAGCTGTCGCAGGGTACCAATGACTTCCATTACCAATCTTCTTTAAAGCCAAAATGACAGCAGCTAGTATCAGTGGATGGCTAACTGAGTCCCTCCTGCAATAAAGCCAGGTCTTGGGGTTCAAGCAGTTTCAATCTCTACCCTAGAACTATGCTATATGACCTAAATGTCTCCAGAGATGTTTCCAGTGATCTACAGACAGAGAAGGGACCTATTTTATGGAGACGGCTGTGAGGACAGACATATATGGAAGCAATTACTCRATCATTAAAACAAGGGGAGGTAGGTAACTAAAACAAGCATTGGAGATCTTTATGCAGGAGCTGTACTTCACCATATATCCATTTCATATCCAGCAGCAACAGGCCTTGTGATCTACCACATTAACCAAAAAACAAAAAAAACAAACAAACAAAAAAAACTGCAAAGGATGGATAGTAATCCTGCATAAATAACTGACCTGTACCATTCCAACATCAGAAAAAGCTATGCTGGAATTCTTTTTTAGAGATCCTACACGAGTTGCTGTATTCTACACCTAAGYTTTGTGCTAACTGTTGGAGAAACATCAGAAGTCTTAAATTAAACGAACAAAAAAGTTTCTTGGCAGCAGAATTAAGTCAAACAGGAGTAAATCTACTTTAAAGTTAGGAAGTAAAAATTTCCCTTCTAATGTAAGCTAACCAACTTGAGACTTGAACCAACACAACACGAATATCACACCTGAAGATTAAACAACAATATAAGCTCTGCATTCCCTGAGCGGTGCATTCTAGCCCTTSAGAAGCCCTTAAAAGGCATCTGCTTTGTATTCTATAAAACTCGTAATAGTACGACTTAACGTTACAGGTCAGCAAGATACAGTTGGGCCCTAGTCASCATACATACGAAGACTAGCAGTTTGAAAACTAGCGTTCTAAAGGTTATATACATGCTTAAGAGCTCGCATGAAACTGAAACACTATTTCTAACAAGRCGAGGCCTGTTCCTCAGTACCGACAGCTTTTTACAGCACATTTACAGAGTAATACAATAATAACGCTCAGTTCATGGGGCTACAATCTAGGAGTAGTTCCCAACTCCAAAAGTAGTCCACTTGAAACCAAATGAAGATGACACTAATCTAAGGGAAAAACAGAGTACAATACGGTCGTCTTTTTTTTTCCCCCCGATTAGAAATATTATCATTAAAAACTTCCAGAGYCAAGCAGCACTGGCTGACATCTTTACTGAGAATATATTTTGCTCAGCTCTCTACTATAGATAAGGATCTTCTGGGCAGTTAGCRCAGCAGCTATCTCCCACTGAGAGTCGCAATTAGAATGTCTCCACTGCATGCATATAATTGGCCAGTACGGATGAGACAATAATCTCTTTGGAAAGGCCTTCAGAAACTTAAGTGCATAATATGCATTTCATGGTGGGCAACGTAGAAGTTATTTTAGAAGATACCAAAGAAATGTTTTTATCACTTTTTTTCCTAAGACAGAAGTAATATTTATCTAGCTTGTTTGTTTGACTGAACAATAAAAGGTAAATGCACTTACTTATTCGGGATGGGTTTTTTTTAAATGCAAAACAGACAGTGGCATAAAATTACACCAACTAAGGTTCATCCACTACTGAAACACCGTGTACTTATCCATGGGCGCCACTGTGTGATGAAAACTGCTGCTGACTGGCTGGATGACACTGCTATGGAAAGAGAAGTATTAACCTGCAATATGTAGCACCACCTAGAATAAGCCACAAGAGGGAGTGTGCAGCCTAYGGCACAGGAGAGAGGACAGCCTGATACATAGACTGCTGCGAGAGAAAATCCATTATTAATTAATAAGCACTATTAATTGTGGCTAATTCTGCCTCTAACATATAAAGGTACAGTAATYTCATCCCTAGGTTGCAATCAGCAATTATGAGAGTAATACTCAAGAACCAAAAGGGAAAATAAACCCCAAAGCTGCATATCCCCTACAGYTGCACATCCCCTTGATTAGCAGAGGAAATAAACACTTCGGAAAGGGGAACACTGTTAATGTCACTTCCACAAATAACTTTGTTTTCTAGTACAGCTCCTTTTTTGTTGTTGTTGATGGTGCTTCAGCCAACTGCTTATCCTGCAGRTCCCTAATTCCCTCAGACACCAAGACATCTGGGTGACACGTCATAAAACACTGAGAAAAYGTCAGACTTGCTACCATTTAATTTTGCACATAGAAGTCACCTACTCACAGATGATGCCACTCAGATTCTACATGACAAAACCAACTGTCTTAATTTCAGTAAGTTTAAACTTAAGTCTTTTGTCTACAATTACTTCTGCTGTTTTGCTAGTCAGTCACTCGTAACATACGTGCATTGCATTTGGACAAGACTCACTATCTGCACAAAAGGGGTTCTCATTTTGTTCCGTCACACGTCCCTGTCTTTGTAAACTGGGATCAGAATTAATACGACACAGACTGTAACTAAAGAAAATCAAACATTTCCTTTAATATCTGCATGGTGTAAAGCAGTACAGAMCTTAAAGCAAATGCCATTACCGTTTAAGCAAGCTACTAGCTTCCATTCCTCAATGCAACCAGCATGCAGTTTTCTTTCACCTCTATGCATCACGGATTCATCAAATCACACCTGTAAACTTCAACCTCGAACAAAGCCTGGGGAGATCCTTCTATTGAAAGGCCTCTCGAGTGCTTCCAAAATACTCTCTGCTTCAGAAATGACCTAGTTCAGCAGCTAAGGCTCTCTGTCATGATTCATTTCAATAATGAAGCTTTAGATTCTAGATCATCAGTACACAGGTGATGAAATGATCAGAGCTTTCTTGTCTTCCCAGATGACAACATGAYGACCTCACTGATATTTCATTTAGACTGCTTCCTATTCTGGAAAGAGCACATGCCTCAAATGCATTTCTGCCCTCCTCTAGGATGAAGGAATACTAAGAGGAAGTCCCTTCAACTTCCAGGCTGTTTCCACCAAATATTTTCATTATCATCTTCTCACTTCCTCTCATTCCATTGCTAATTGCAATCTTGCTCTCTTTTGCCCCGACAGAAGTTAAGTTCTTCAAGAATATCACTCTTATTACTGTTCCTACATTACCAACGCACATCAAGGCTTTACCACTGCAGTCAAGGACAAGCATATACTTTTATCCACCATAATTTAAACAGAGGTTTGTCTCAATGAGACAGCAGAAGATTAATAGTCAAGGGATGGCAAAAAAAAAAAAAAAAAAAAATCTATTTACATTTCTACTTAATTTTTCTTACATTTCTGTTTTCCACCATTTCAAAATCCCTTCATGTAGAAGGATGAACTGACATCAAAACTAAGCCAGTGCAATGGAGAAGTAATAACTTGCTCCCACTGAAAGTAACAGGTTCTACATGTCTACTGCCACCAGAAAGCTTTAAAACTTTCAGAATAAGAGAGCAGGGTCTGCAAGCTTTCTGGCTCAACTACCCCTGCCAAACCCCAAATGTAAGACAAATCACCACAAGCTATTCTTCAAACTTTGCTTAGAATGCCACTATCAAATATGGTTCCACCTACAGGATGGCAAATTATCCATGGGCCTCAATTTCAGAACAGCTTTTCTATGTATCCATTAATACTGCTCCTCTTTGTACTCCAGACAGCAAATGTTGAATTCCTATGA
>NW_028186623.1:5500477-5504077 GCF_003343005.1 Rhea americana | reverse complement strand
TGCCTTCCCTCCCCCTCTTTAGATATATTTTTATCCTTCATGGGCTTTTTGCAAGATTTGAAAACAAGACCTAGTTGTAGCTTACAAAAAAAAGCACAAGATAGCTAGTAAGAATACACTATTAGTGTCACTATTATGTGTCACAAACTAATCATCTCATCTGGGATCTGACACATGAACTTTGCAGCTCTTTGGGCTATCAACACACAAGTTTTGTAAAACCTCGTCTTCTATGTCATCAGYTCTGCTTCAGTGAATGCATTATTTTTCAGATTCTTGCAATCTTTCTAACTTTGGTAACCAAACGCAAGCTTCCCAGTTAYCCCTCCCTTCCCATTCCACTTGAGATTGATTCCCCTGTGATTAACTATGCCAATATTATGGGTTCTGAGATATAAATCTGGAAAAAAATGAAAAAAATAACTTACTGTTCATTCACCACTGCATACAAACAGTAACTTTCACATGAAAACAAGACTAAGAAGAGTTTTGAATTTTTCCTTACAAGGACAATCTCATTGCCTGATGCCTTAAGTCACACAGATTTTTAATTGCTGTATAGGTGAAAAAAGTTACTTTAAAACTCCCACCCAACCTGCCTGGCTGTATCTTGTGATTGAGTATTTTAAAAGGTTAAGTAGCAGACAACTGATCTACACTGTTCATATGTAGAAATCAGACTGAACCTGTGTTAAAGGCTACCGCTCTGAATGTTACAGGGGTTTAAAAAGCTTCTTTAATGCTTCATTTCCCAGGAGGGCAGTTACGCAGTATCATACCCTACAAGTCAGTTTTCAAATAGTGCCAGAGCATAAACAACAAGGATCTTAAAAAGAAGAAAAAAAAGGGAGAGAAGAATTACCATATCTCTCCTTCCTCCTCAGAAACTCACTTCTTATCCTAATTATGGTACTTACAAAAATACAGAAAAGAGGAGAGGGGAACTCAGCAGSAGGAAACTGCTGGGACTGGCCTCCCCAATCTGCACTACACAACTGCTCCTGCCTGCCACTTCTGTGTTTTTTCTTCCTGCATGCTTTATTAGGAACAGATGGAGCCCATGACTAGTGTATTACCAGTCCCTCTACACAGCTGCACAACTCTGAAATCACAGAAACAGCAATCTTCTGAATAAATTTCTCCCACCACTAACAACTGCTTTCTTTTCTGTAATGAAGACCATAGTGAGTCTGGAAAGCATTCTTCCAGTGTCAAGGGTCATGGTTGGATTTAGTTTGAACCACAGTGTATTTCTGTATTCTACAATGAAATCCCATGGACACGTGCCAGATGACTTCCCCCATGCTCAGAAGTCACAATGAAAAGAAGCTAGCATACAGTCTGCAAGAAGCATGAGGATGACGGGCTCAGAAGCAGACCAGAGAAGTAAAATACGCCCTTCTTATCTGGCAGTCACTTGAGTGAAATGAAAAACATGTCCAATAATCCTAAATTGTTCCTGTTCTGCTTAGGTCAATCAAATAAGGGATATAYACCCAGCAGCAGAAGTTTCAAGAACAGAAATTGAGGTTGCAGTGCTTTGGGTCCTTAAAGCAAATCAGCAAGCTCTCTCTGCCTAATAGCCTTATCTTGCACATAGTAACTCCCAGTGGCACTGCAGCAGACCTTTGCTAAGAACCAGCAACACAGATCTGTATTCGCAACACAACAACAACAAAAAAAAAATACCTGGTGGAACTACAGCTTCCCATTCACTGGTGTATCTGCTTGTTAGTTGTTCTTTGCTATATTCAAAAACCCAGGTAACGCAGGCATCTACTTATACTGCCCTATATCCATGGCCATACTCAGGTTTACAAATATCTCCATGAAGCTGGTACTCTGCAACCCATCCCTATCTAGCACTGGGAAATAAGTTTCACATCCTTCTGAGATTCTGAGAACTTTGAAAAAAATTAATCTATGAAGGCCTAATGCCAAAACAGAATTTGCTAGAAAAACTCCCACTAACTTTAATAGCCTCTAGATAAATATTTATGGATAACTATTATTATCAGTTAAAATAATGTGTCAGTTATCTGGAAGGTATCCCCATAGCTCTCATTCCCCTCTCTGATGGTCTAGTACAAGTCAAATTCTGTCCAGAAGACTCCACTACATGGAATTTCCTTGAAAGCAGTTATGCAGTAGAGGAGGTAGGCAAGTTGATAACACATACAAAGGGAAACAGGGATGACTCTCTCACTCATTATTAATTGGGACGAAATCAAGCATCATAAAAGGARAAGCAAAGTACCAAAACCAAACACTCCAAATTCAACAGCAGTCACGAACAGAGACTAGAACCTCAATTTTGTTCCTATTGTCCATGCATCAAAACAGACTGCATTCCAGAGGAAAAAAAAAGGCAATCTATGTCAGTCTGAAAATACAGCAATGCAAAAAGCTACATCACAGAAATAGCAGCGCCTATACAAAGAGGTCTGCGAAATACCAAAGACTTATTATAATGCAGCATTCACGACCTCTCATCTGAGAACAATCCTTTCACAGGACCTCAGGAGTGGAAAGATTTACTRTCTTACTTGCTGACTGAACATCAAAAGTGCTTCAAAAATATCACGTTTCTGCCAGAGCAACACCACCTTCTTCATCTTCACCTCAGAGTAAAACAGATACCCTAAAGCAGAAATGAGATAAAGGCTCATTTTAAACATAGGACAACACTCTGAAACAAGGATTTCAGGGGCTATATTTACCTGAGAAAGGAGAGGAATAGCTGATGAGTGCCCCACACGGCCCAGTTAATGAGCTCCAGACAGGAAAAGGTAATTTATAGTTTTGTCTCTTGCTCTGCATCATTTGCTAGGATGAGTGAAGCTTTAAGGTTTAAATCTCACTCCTCCTCTGTTGTCCTTTTGGCTCCCATTACATTGAAGCAGAATCCCACACTGATAAATCATTTTGCAATAATGCAAAAGCTCCTCCATTAAGGAAGTGCTAATTTAAAAACCAATTTCCTATAGAGGCATTACCCTACTTGTTTCCATTCTCACCAGACCACGGAGTGTTTTTTGATCTTCAGAGAAGCAGAGATGGAAGAAGAGACACAGCTAAAACTGAAATTCAGTAGATGAAGATGCAAATATACTGCAAATGTTTTAAAACAAGCAGTTCTGTGAGGAATGGAACAAAGCCTTGTTGTCAGCAGATTATGTTTCAATCCTACATGGATTTTCTGATATACAAAATAAGGAGCAAGCACAAGCTGCAGCTTTTCTCTCAATGGGGAGAGTAAGTCTCTCCCTYGCATAAAGCTTGTTGGAACACAGTATTTTTGAGATATTTATCTCCTTATCAAAACTGGTTAAAAATAGGTCAGCATGTTAAAAAGTGACTGGAGGGAACTGGTACAAGCATCCAAATGCATTACTTCTGTAGGAAACAAGGTTAAAAACTCTATAGGGACAGAAAAAAAAGCACAAACCAAAAATCTGCATTACTGCATTTGTACACTATGTACATTTTAACAGGGCTCCTCACACAAAGACTGGATATTACTTTACTTGATGCAGAATCAAAGGTTCAAGTGACACATCTCAAAGGAGAAACCAAGAATAAGAAAGGAAGGAGAGAGAG
>NW_028186623.1:5457494-5500447 GCF_003343005.1 Rhea americana | reverse complement strand
TTTTTTTTGAGTGACTGAGGTGGTGAGCAGCTATCTGTCAGTGAAAATATTAACTGCTAATGCTGCCAACTAAACCTCTGAGAAAAGTTGTTCAGCTCACCCCCCCCGGTTGTTCCAAAGCTCATCTAGTACATAAATATTTCTCTATTACATTATTTATTTTTAAAYGAATGTCTCAGTACAAGAATTACTCTGCTCTCTCTCCTCTTGCACAAATTGCATAGTGCATATGCTGCATTGAGGCTTGGCCAAATAACTGTGATGTTCACAACTGAGCTCTCTCTCAGATTAATGTCAAAGATCTTAATCATCGCCCCTCCCTCTTCTCAAATTAAACAGTTAATGCAGCAATGCTATCTGCAGCAGAAATGCTGCCTTATCAGAAAACAAAGGAAAATCTGTTGCACAGAAATTAGCATAGCTGGCAATCAACTATGGAAGTAAGAGTAAGCCTCTAATACCTTAAGACTTCATCGGTCCATTTATTCTGTGACACTTCAAGGAACAAAAGAAAAAAAATTCCCTGTGAAACAACTGATGAATATTTTGGCTTTACTCATGCTTGTGAAGGTCTTTAAAAGATTTTCCTTTGATCAAATGATTCTGCATCTCAATTTTCCTCTTTAATTATTGCTATTTGGTTACAGAGCTGGGGAGGAGGGAAGAGGGAGGACATGGTAACTGACAAAGAGACATAAATGAAGAAATTAAAAGAAACATTTCCCAGTAAGGTTGTTCTCAAATCTAAAGCACCTATGTTTCTTGATGGATATCCAAAGATTCCCTGCCTCCCTAAAAGACCTATATTGACCTTGCCCTTTATTCATCTGCATCTGATCCAGTCACAGCTTGTCTATATTCCACCTCAGAGACCTGAAGCACTGTCCTTCCATGAGACAGAATCACTTCACCATTAAAACCTGGAAGACATTTCACCTTCAGAGCTGTGGCCCCCATATATGAAGAGCTAGAACATTTGTTTACATGAATTGGTGCATTCACGTCCACTTCAGTAGAGCTGCTTCAATTTACGATGGTAGAAAATAAGCCCACTGTMACATCAGCTTGTACTCAGGAACTGACTGTTCAAGCTATCTATTATAGGAAGAAAGCAGGAGCACGAGAGGTAGCATCCTGTGACTACTCTATTCCCACATTCATCTCATCTGGCTCTGCTCTTAATCAGGCTGCCCTCTTAAACCTTTTGCATCTTTTGTGCTCCTGAAAGCTAATCACCACTGGAACCATACAGAAGGCTGGGCTTATCTCCTAGTGACATGTCCCAGTATGCTTCACTAAGACTCAGGATCTGTAATGCTCGAAAAACAGTGTAAAGCACTATACATTTTGACACCCCCCCTTTTTTTTTAAGCCTGTACAGAAAAAAAAAACAAAAACAAAAACAAAAAAAAAACCTCACACAAAATGAGGCTGGCTCAACTAAGTAGCTGGATCTTATGTGCAACCTGCACTCATATTTATATATTACTGTAAAAAAAAAATATATATATATATATATTTTTTTTTACAAACTTAACCGCATCTCCTATAGCGGTTATGGTTCTGAAAAGAAATATTACTCTACAATATTATATGATCAAGCTGAAGTCCTGCAACAAGTCCAGGAATATGGAGAAAAAAAATCTGCCACTGAGTCATCTCTGGCATACTCAAGAGAAGTGGAAGCAGCAGCAAGATAATGCCATGAACTTCACACACTATGTCACCTGGCTGAYGTACATTTCCATTTTAGCAAGCTTTGTTTGGCAGCTCAGCCAGCTAGTGTCTYAGTAGACAAGCACTTAGCCAGGGGCACAGCAAGCATCCCTAACAGCAGGATGTCCAACGCCAGCAGGAACTCCGTTTTGCCAACGGGAAGGTAGGTTTCAATCCTAAGAACAAACCTGCTTTGCCTATCTTGGTGCGTACTGTATTTTCAATATATGTAAGATACCACCATAAATCCCTGGAGCCTACTTGTGCTCCATCCTGCTCCTCTAATTCAGATATAAAACAATGCTTTGATAGAGTTTCCTGGAAATTACCTGGTTTCACTCAGCAGAAATCAGTAATATGCAGCAGACAACGCAACCAAGTTATGAAAGCGAATGGATTATGTTAGCTACGTATGTGCTGCTAAAGCTGGRCTGCCTTATATTCACTGTACATTTGCCCCCTGAATTTTAAAAGTGCTTTGAGGCTCCAGTTAGGAGCTTACAGTAGGAAAGATGTCTGAAACCAATGACAAAAAACCTTTATAGGATCCACTTAAAGGTAATGACAACCAGTATTCTTAAAGATATTACAGAATCCAACTATTTATAACTCTGCGTGTGTGCTAGAAGTGTTAATGCAAACTGAAATCACAAAATGACTGTGAYTTGCTTTCAAGGGCCCTTTATTTCTTTCACAATGCACAACAAAAGCAGTARAGCAAGCCATGCTTCATGCGAACATGTAGTAAGCCAGAGACTAACATAACCAAATGAGTAGTCCTATGAAGGAAACCTGGGGGGAAAGGGGAGGGGAAGAGGTTTCATTAGAATGTTAATGAATGCAGCATCATTAACCCTAAATTAGTGGCTGCAGAAGTTAAACACAGAATGTGAGTACACTTTGAAGCAAGCCAAGCAAGCTAATGGTTGCATCAAACAAGGTCAAACATTCTAGTGTCCCAATGATTACGCTGAGCATTCTTGTTACAGGACAGCATTAAGATCAATTTACTGTCACTTTCATGTTCTACATTTACTCTTAGAGCACTACAGTTACTCAAACTATCTAGCATGCTGCGCTTACAGCAACAAGGAAACTTTTGTTTCTTGTAAAGCAAAGGACAAGACAGATGACAAGGACAGACAAAAATGAGAGGAAGAGAATGAGACAGAAGATGACAAAGCAATGCAGCTGTAATGCTACACTGAAGGAAGCATTTTACTTGATGTTTGAGTGGAACACTTCTTAGAACAATGGCAAGCAACATGGACTTGGTGCACAAAACGAAAGAACTACACTGTCAAGGGTAATTCCATTATTTTTCAGCACAGTCAAGTTCATAGCGTATGACAAACATAATGAACAAAAACAAGATAGAAAGAGGTATTTTCAGSTAGACCTTTTCTGTTGTCTCTGTGCTACACTACCACACCGATTTATTTACAACCACACTCTGATAAAGGCTGTTTTTACTCTGTTTTACTTCTAAACTAATCTAGCTATAGGCTGGACAAAATTTCAGAAAAACAGCCTGACTGTCAACATTGGGAGCTAGACCCAATACAAACATGAGCATGGTTAAAGGAAAGAAAGATGGAAAAAATTATATTCTTTATTTTTACTATGTAAGTTCCTTTAATTTATTATTWTTGATTTGTACAATTCTGCAATTAAGTGGCTTCCATAAGAGGTATCATGCAATTTCTTACAAGTAGATTAATTAATAAAGATAGTCACCAATCACCCAAACAAGGTCCAACAGGAATCTCTACTGAATTTTCWCTGGAGCCTGGCAGCCAGCCCAGCCTTCCTCCACCAACCACATCATCACCTGCTAGARAAAACGCAGATATCCACCCACTCCCCCAAATCAGACTCCAAAACAGCGAGTGAGTTCCAAAGACCTGAACAGCAAATACCCTGCCAGTTGTACCCTTCTCCTACTACCTGCAACATTTAGGAACATGCCAAGTTTCCCACAATGGTCACCCTGAATATGAATGTAACTCACAATGGTGTAACAGTTTGCAAGGATCAGCACTGGCCTCCTGTGGGAGTTTTAGGGCTGAGATCCTAGTTCACTCTGTTGCCCTCTGAGCTCCACATATTTCCAAGAGGGAAACTCAAAGGGATAGGAATACTTTACTACACTAAGCTTACAGTGCTAGCTATCTCATTCTCCGAACTTACTTACTCAGGCCACTTATGGTACAACAGGAAAGATATTCAAGAGTGCAGAGTTGCTTATGAGTCGTCTACTAAGACAAGGTGATACACATCTCAGTTCTCCCATCTTTTATCTCCATCTGATCTCCCTTCCGCCAGCATTTTGACATACACCTGCTGTCCATGCCTGTGCTGCTTCAGGATACTACGATTAGTAGTATCGTGTTTCATGTGAAAAACATTCCTCAGCTTTCCAAAATAATCACCTGTTAAAAGAAATATTYCAAGAGGGTGAGGGAGCATTGAAAATGCAAGAAGTCCTATATTGTGCGATGTTCAAAAGCTTCCTGCCAAATCCCTCTATAAGATGACTTCCCTGCAAGAAGTCGAACAGGTCTCAACACATGTTCTAGCTAGTAGTCTTATAG
This sequence comes from Rhea americana, assembly GCF_003343005.1. Taxonomy (NCBI): domain Eukaryota; kingdom Metazoa; phylum Chordata; class Aves; order Rheiformes; family Rheidae; genus Rhea; species Rhea americana. The sequence goes on along the minus strand of NW_028186623.1, from coordinate 5,496,137 downwards.
AATAAAAACGTTCTCACGCTATATCCCATGTATTCAGGCATCATCTACATTGCAGAGATTTTTCTGTAGTTAACCTACAGTCTCCTGGGGAGGGGGGGGATGGAACTTAAGGAGGTTAGTGTGTTCAGCATAAAAAGAAAAAAAAATAGCAGAGACTTCTCAATTTAAAAGGCATTAGCTATGAAACACCATCACTTGTTTAAAAACAAAAAACAAAAAGACACCCACACACAAACAACCCACCCTTCTTCAGCTATGAAGAAAGATTTGGAACATGTGCTTTTTGGGTCCACCACTAAATGCCACAAGGTTATGTACAGAATCGCAGCACAGGCATGGCCAGCAGGTGTATGTCAGAAGTGCTGGCGGAGGGGAGAGCAGATGGAGATAAAAGATGGGAGAACTGAGACGTGTATCACCTTGTCTTAGTAGAAGACTCATAAGCAACTCTGCACTCTTGAATATCTTYCCYGTTGTACCCTAAGTTGTCTAAGTAAGTTCGGACATACATCCTGAATTTTGGAAACACAATTGATACACTTCTAAGAAAGCAGAGTGGAGTTATGACCGTTATTTCAGAACCTGTTCGTGAGCCTCCAATACTGACCAAGTCTTTCCGCTCTTGCCCTTCACCATCATTTGAGACCCCTCTATATATAGGAAAACGTAAGATAAGCCTATGTAATAGTCAATTTTAAAAACTGTCCTCTCCTCACTTAATGAAAAGCAAAAGATTTCAGTATATAGGACAGAAAGAAAAAGGGGGGGGGGAACAAGGAAAACAAAAATGCCTACTTCTCATTTAATTCCACCCAGTAACTCCACTAATCATCACTGAGCTATGTGACACAAGCCTATCCGTCATATATACTCCAGTACGTTAGCATAACTAAAGCACCCAGAGAACGAGGCATGAAGAAAGAAGCTATAAACAAGAGCACTCAGGTCACTGCAGTAAATCACAGCCCTTAATTTCATGTGAAAGAGGGGAATGTTAGACTAACACAGGACTCTCAAAGAGTCCTTTGTTGAGGCGAGGCCTGTGCATAAATAAGTTCCCAAAGAAGCCCAAAGAAAGGAGGTTTAGAAAGGAAAATGCCTCTAGATTATTTGCCTTATTTTAATCACCTTTTTAGAGAGTAAAGAAACTGATAAGCAAGCACTGATAAAGCTGACAATTAACTTTACTCTTTAAGCACGTATGAGTAACCACTTCATTTGCAGGGTCTCAACAGCAAAGAGTTCCYCCAAAGAATCCTGCCACACCTTTAAAATCACAAGAACATAGGGGGAAATGCACTAAATCTTTCTACCTTTAACAGTGAGGATCACATGATTACTAGTCAGATGATCAACATAGTTTAAAATCCCGGCCTTGCTACTCCATCAGATATATCCCTAATTAGCCAAAAATTAGACAATTAGACAACTGCTGCACACTGCACTTCTGCAGTATCTTAGGTTGTTGGTTATTCCCCCCCATACACCCAATACTGATAGCAAGCTTTTTTACAGCACTGCATATCTTGTCGTATGTAAGAATTACCAGCTTTAGCAAGTTTAGTTCAAAAACCTCCATGTGAATGCCTGTGATAAATTGGAGAATGTTACCAAAGATCTCCAGACAGCACTGTTTGTGAAAAGTGACTTATCTCTTGACACTTGACCATGACCTTCTCATTACTTAACTGAGAAAGCCCTGAAAGGTCATATTTGACCGAAGAGTAACCCAAGCAGCACAGCTGGAACTTCCCCAACATCAGTGCTGTGTCCTCCATTGAACCACAGCTATTGAAGTATGTTTGAAAAAGAGCCTTCAGACCAAAACAGCCCAAAAAATCAAGCGCATTAGGATAGAGCTGAAATAATTTAAAACTTTATGGCAAAATACCGTATYGGAAAGTAGTGGAGGGATCATTAGAACAAATGGTTTAGTTTTTTACAGTTCATTAATGTAGGAATTGAGAMGGGAAAACATTTCCTTTCCTGGGCAGTAATTACGCTACATGCAGAATTGATACATGCTTTTCTTCTATCAAGAATTGTAACAAAGACAGCAATATGTACTGTCCCCAATGAGCTCTTCCAAAGTAGATTTCACATCTGACAGCTTTTTTTTCTCTTTTTTTCCTAAAAAGGAATAGTCGTGTGAGAATGGGAACATTTCTAATAAGAACTGAATTACTCTATTCTCTGGCAGATCGTGCTGATGTCTATAATTAAAGGCCTTCAAAATGATGCAGCAGTTTTCTAAAATTGAATCCTACATTAATTATATCATCACAAGCAGATACTGCGTTGTTATGTATTATAAATGGAACTGTTATCAGCACATGACACGACTGGTCATTAAACCACGCAGGAGAAAAGTAGCTGCACTTGTATTCCATAKGCACCATCCTCTGTTTCTTTCAAAAGGTAAAGAGTGCATGTTCAGAGGGTAGTCATAAGTCTATTAAAAATCATTTAATTATAAGCTTAGATTGTTTGTTAATGGATATGTCAGACTGCAAATCAAACCCGTAGGATATGCTCAGCTACTCTTCAGCCCCTCTCAGACATGCTGCCAAATGCTTGTGTTAACAGTATGATACAGCAATGCTTTCCCAACTGAACCGTTAGCCTCTAGAAAAGCTTTCGCCCTTAAGCTACCGTAACTGCCTGCTGCTTCAGGAATGAATTCCATTGTCAAGCCTTAAGAATGACATCATATAGTTACATAAACATTTGCTCTGTTGAAAGGGCATCATCKGCAGATGACAAGCAGCCTCCTTCCAAAATTCCACCACTTCCTTGCTTGCCCAAAGACAGTAACAAAATGGTGGTGCAGAAATAAAAATGCATTTTAGCTCTTTATAAACACCTCAGATGTAGCCAGGCCCTTTTCCCAGCCACACTTCTCCCACTGCAATTCCTTTTCTCTTTAACAAAGAGGCCAGTATTAACACACAAAACATTAGAACATAGTGTTTCTCTGCAGAATGAAGGAAGTTCCTTTGCTTCAATATAGACTGCAGTCCTAAAAGATCATCTCCAGTCCAAGATTAACTCCTTAGAGCAGGTGCCAGGGAATTTCACAAGTTTGAGTTCCTTGGCATGGTATGGTGGGGAGTAAAATTTTCTAGAAGAGCACATTCATAACAGGATTGCTGTGATTGTAGTTATATCCCTGAGGCAGAAAGTAAATAGATGGGCTAACCTGATTCAAACTGCAGGTCCTAGTCAGACTCTGCAACACCTCCTTCTAGAAGAGAGATCAGTGTCTGCAGAGCTGCTGGACTGTATTTTCCACAGTAACATTTGTGCTGAGAGTAGTAAGCAAACTACACAATCTCCCATTAAAAAAGAAGTTGCTTGTACAAATACAAATGCTACAATTTATACTTCCACATGGCTCTACAGTTCCTTTATTAGAAATCACACCTCTGTAAACCCAACTTTTTTTTTTTTTTTTTTTTTTTTTTTTTTTTTTTTTTTTTTTTTTTTTTTTTTTTTTTTTTAATTTACAAATATTTTTTTTTTTTTTTTTTAATTTACAAATATTTCCCCATCACCACTGTGGCTGCATCCAGCCCTGGAGCTAAGACACGAGACATGCAATCTACCTATAAAGTATACCTACACTACAGCGGAAGTGCCCAACTGCACCACTGTAAGTGAACTATTTCCATACTAGGGAACATGGGCAGTGGAAGTACAGCAGCATGGGAGCAGCTTGTGCTGCCAACCTGGCAATTACTCAAGGTCCCTCACAAGCTCCAGCTAATCACTTATTTGTTGCATGAGAACAGTCACTCCTAGATGAGGTGTTCCTCAGTGAAGCTGAGGAGGAGAGTTAATACAAGCAAACCTTGACACAGAGACACTGGAAATATGATACACCATTACCTCCGTCTTTGCAGTTGCCAGTAATTACTAGTACACATCTAATACTGTTTTTCAAATGTCTCTTTTCCCTCAGTTACCAAGACCTGTACACTCAGTTACAAAAAATAATTATGTTTGATTATAGTTGTTTTTCAACCAATTTGAAAAACCACATTTCAATTCATTTAACCAAAGCAACACACAAAAGACTTGGTGCATCTCAAACCCCTTTCTACACCTTTGGCAATGGAAATATGCCAAAAAAAGAGCTTCTCTTCTGCAAATCACGTTTTCTTGCATTTTGTTCAGTAACAGTAAAGATACTTTTCTTGATCCTTGTAATATGGGTCAATAAAAGCGTAAGTAACAATCTCTGCACTGCAAAGTCACTGTCAATGTTACCTCAGATATACTGAAAACAACTGATGTATCTTGAATCACAAAAACTTGCCTAGGAAAGAAAATGCAGAGAGCTTATGAGAACACGGGATTTTTTTTTYTTCTTCAGTGGCTGAGAAAAGCAAACAGGACATTGAAATTGCTTAACACAGCTTCCTCAACAGTTGTAAAGCACTCAATAAAATYTAAAAGTTATGCCGTTCACTTCACTGGAAACACAGGCTAAAGGGCTGTGACACAGAATTGAGGTACCCAGTCTTAACAACTTCATGTAAGAAGTAACAGACTGCACATGCCATTAACCCACATACTAGCTAAAATTGGTATTTTACCCATCACAGAGGTTTCCCATGCACCTTTAACAAACTAAAAGGCACAAACATCAATTAAAATGGCTCCAAATGTAGCCCACAGTAACTCGGTCATGTTGGAGCCAAAAGACACTGTCCTCCAGGCCAGAGAGCAGTCAGTAGTATTTATGGATATTCGGGAAACAGAGTAAGATCCTGAACCACAGAACAGGAATAGTTCTGGAATCTGCTACTATGAAAGAGAATTTCATCTGGAAAAAACAGTCCTTCTTTCACAGAGTTCCTTCAAGCAAATGTTTCTCTTAATCAGAAACAATGTTCATACGCAACTTACAAGGAGAAATATCCATGTTGCACTATTCACTTAAAAAGAAGCACCTAGCCAGTTGTCCATTAAAGTTAAGAGGGTTTCTGCTTGCTTGCTCTTTACTTCTTACTACATTGTATAAGACAGTGAATTTAAATCAATATGCTAACTGGCAGTGTACCAATATATGATTGATAAGAGCAGAAGCAAATTAATCGGCAATAGTCTTTCTTTCAATCTGTTTTACATTGTTCTAAGGTCCATTATCAAGTYACTCTAACATATCATAGACTTCCAATCAATAGGAAGTCATACAGACCACGTACTTCCATCTAATTACCAATAGGCCCTTGCTGAGTAACATAAGGAACAGAGAAATACAATACRTCCCTCTTATTACTGAGCTTCATTACAAACATTTAGCCAAATACGTCAGCTAAGTGGTCTCATCTCCAAATGTGGAAGGAAGACCTGCGTATTTCACTGATGAAATCTGAAAACATACTGTGATGTCCTTTTCATTCCCAAGAAGAGATCATCTCCGTATTTATCATTTTTATGTGCTTTATGAYCAGCTATGTCAAAGTTAATCAAAGCTACAGCAAGAGATATAATAAATAGTGAATCATGGCATTTGTGTTGAATTATCAAGTGCATTTCACAACAGAATAGTGACTACACTTTCACAAACAAACAAGCCTTTGAAGATACTAACTCAGAAGCATGATGAAAAGCTTCATTTTGAAATATCAACAACRCACGTTAAACTTATTATAAACAGCTTTATTATAAACATTATAAGCAGTTTACAGGATATTAAGTAAACCTACTACTGTTGCTATTTAAGACTGCAAAGGACATTAACACGTTTTAGTAAATACAAACAGATGAAAACTGCTTTGCACTACAGGGTAGTTCAGTGTTATCCAGAACTTGCTCTTTAGCTGTGGCACAAAGTAACAGTCTGCTATTCTTGTAATAAGGCACTGCAAACTTGTGGAGCCTGTAACTGGTCAAATCCTCACTAGAAGCAAGTTCAGTGGCATGAAGTTATGGGCCTTTATACTCTATTTTAATAAGCACAATAGCCCTTAAAATAAGCTACAGCTAGAATTAAAACACAAGCACTATCTCCATATTAAACAAAGTGAATTGGCAGAATTAGAAGAGAATGAGATATGAATGGSTGGCCTATTTAAGCAACACAATAAAAAAACAATATTATCAACAAGCAGAATCAATTCTGCAGAACATGTTCTTGCTGTACAGACTGTTCATGATTGGTTTTGCCACAATGGACAAACCAAACACATTTGCCTCTCAAAATTAATAAACATCTACCCTCACCATATAGAAACAACCAAGAAAACTGTGTGCTAACAAAAGCCAACTCTTACAGACAAGGACTAGAACTGGCCTAATTACAGATCAAAAATTGCGTGTTCTGTAAGAAGCAGAATTAGAATGCAACTGTTGTGTATGCAGAAGTGTTAGAACTGGAACAAGCTTGTTATTAAGGAACCGAAACAATACTTACTTGTTTTACTAAAAAMAACAACAAAATCATGTTCCTCTAACCATCCAGAGGGAGAGCTGAACAGACAGTCTGGAAAACAATCTTTCAAAAGACCACAGGGAACAGATTACACATGGCTTAAGCATCTAATCCACTTCTAATTTCTGCAGGTCAATATAAACAAGGCTGAAGTATGTGTTAGATAAAAGTCTTATGAAATTTTCATGTAAGACAATATAGAGTTACATAACTAAAAGTTCCTCTAAATAAAACCATTTCCTAAGTGGTAAATTTCACAAAGCCAGAGTGTTTTAAACAGAAGCTGTGGAATAATCTTAGCTAAAGAGCACGAACATTGAYGACAACTGATAACAATTTCTATATAAACAGGTGTTTAGACATACAGACCTCTGTACTTATATTACACTGAATTTTTAATATCTGCAGGAGTCTATGAGCACAAGAGAAAAGGACAAGCAGGGAAACCCGGACTCCCCACTGCAGGAAGAAATAACGGTGAGTATGTAAACAGTTCCAGGAGAAGCAAARAGAGATGACTGACAGATTAAATAAGTCAAGCCGGCACAGATTTCAAGGCAAACAGGAATTGTATTATGTCTCCTCTGACTTCTAACATATTTTACCCAAGTCTRCCACATGACAGAAATATATTGAACTACTTTAGTTAACCGATTACTAAATCGCAAGATCTGATCACAAGAGCAGCAATGGTGAAAGCCAACGATGCATAATGTAGGAATGAAAAGACCCAGTTAGAAGAATCCCTGATCCAGCACTACGGCATGACACATTTCATTCGTTCCCAGCCATCCCTGAAAAACAGATCTCTCAAGTCAGTCTCTGCTGTTTCTTGCAGTCTATCCCAATGCCTAACCATTGCAGTTAGAATAAATCAGCAGTTTACAGCACTGGCCCTGCTTACACAGTGCCCAGGAATAATCAGTGAACTGGATCACTAGACTGCCTGAACATGCTATCTTTCTTTTAAAAAAGTAGCTTGTACAGTAGAGTCAGAACTTCATTATGGTCAGGAAATAATCTTTTTTCTCAAAGTCATCTCAAAATGTTGTGGTGAGAAGGCAGTGACAAACATAYTAAAATCTTTCCATCTTTAGCTCATCATCATTTGTAGTTCTTTTTAAGAGTCTAGAAATCAAATTGTTCAAGGGATTATATACTTGACAGAGTAAGCTGATGTCAATCCATACGGATTAGAAAATGTCCATCTCCTTCCCTTGTCTTTTTGACACAACTATTTATCACTGTGCTCAGTTCACTTTTAGCGTGCCACCTGTCTCCTCTAAAAGGTCTGAATAACATATGCAGTTCCACATGCAATCATCAGCAGAAGATACATGCCCATGGAAGTATTTCATCATTAGTGTATTAATGTAAAAAAAATAAAGCAAGCTGCACTTGGTTTGGTTTACAGCAATTGATCAATGGATTTTACACATAAATGTGAAGAGTAGGAAGTTGTTCTGCACCACGTTTTATAACTGCTAAGCTTAAATCAGATGTAGGATTTAAGTACTGACAGATCTAATTAATTTCATTTCTTCTCAAGGAGAAGCCTGTTAGTCTATCCTATGGCTACATGATACCAGCCTGCAGCAGGAGGCATGTTATTGATCCATTGCTATCACTGGAGCAACTTCAAGGATCTACATTAGATGGAATTCTACATTGTGATCTCTTATTCATTGAGCTCACTTTCTTCAACATGCTCACAATTTCAAGATCCATAGCATAAAATCAAAATTAATAGGAACTTTTGAGAGAAAAGCTAAGCAATAGGTTTCAAGGCATAAGTTGGTCTCTCTGCCTCTCTGCCTGAGGGTTCTCAGTCAGCCTGAGAGCTTCACTTACAGTGAGGTCAAATCAAGCCCTTMAAAAAGGACAAAAAGAGGGAAGCAAAATGTTAATGAAATGTAAATTTCCTTCCTCAAGCCCTTTTCCCAAGTGACTCCTACTAAGAGTTGTCAAGAAGGTACATTCACCAGTAACACAGACATTCTTTTCTTTTACTCCTTTTTACATGTGTCAATACTATTCTTCATTCAGCTGGTCCACAGAACATGAACCAGATGTGAAAGAGGACAAGGATTACAGAAACAATTACTTCCAACACACAGCAAAGGTGAAATGAGCAAGGCAATGCCACATGTTATTATCTTTCACCTTTATTCAGAGCCCACAGTCCGCATTTCAGACACCACTTCCATTTAAGCATCTCATACTTGAGAACAAATCACTGGGTAATGCACACACAGAACAAAGACCAGGAAGGAGCTCTAGGATAAAATCCCTTCCATTACCATACAAAACATACGGCCTGCACTATTACTGAAAAGGGTTGGGTGAGGAAGGGAAGGTTCTTTTACAGGTAACACACATGCTATATACAGTGAAATATGGCATTTATCCAATCACTTTATGAAAAGAGAACTTGAATCCAGCATTCATCATCTCTCAACTTAGTATTTTACTTGAGATATGTTTTACTGAAAATTACATAGTACAAAGTACCTATGAAGCCGCAACTATACCTAGCTTTCTGTAATCACTGCTCAATGTTCCACACAGAACAATCATTTTATTAGCAGCAGATGACCATACAGATATTTTAAAGACAGTTCAGATGCTGTTTACTGAAAATCATGATGATGTGTTCTAGAATATTCAGCTAAAAATATTAYGGATCTTTTCTTGAAAATAAAAGTGCAGCATAGGTTAGATGCTTTCTCTTTTAGAGATACTTTTAATATTACTCAAATATACAATCATAAATTGAAATGTCATCACAAAAATCATTTTTACATGCATCATTCCAGCCTGGAGGATTACAGGAATAAAAAGATGATGAAAAAAATACAAAAACTTAAGTTTGATTCACCTTTTGTTCACTATATAATACCAGATTTGGTTGAAAAAACATTAGAAAAATAAATGCACCGGGAAATTTTTACTCCTTATCAATTCAGCAAACAGAAACAAAGAAAGCAGACAATGTATTTTTTTTCCTCGTGACGGGCAAAATAATTGTAGTGAAGTGTTTATTTTAAACTATTGATTTTAAATAGGGAAATAAAGAAGGAAGTGCTCTAAGAAAGAAAAAGGGCCACCATATGAAAATGAGAAGCAAAATTCTAAGGAAGTAATAATCCATGCAGACATTTGCTTTCAGTTGTTGATAAAAAATGATTCTTTCTCACCCCACAGATTTTTTTTTTTTTTACATCTAGTTCTTTCAATCTTATTCTGTAAGATTTACATTAATAGACTGCTRTATTTTTCCAAAATTCAACAATTTTAGGGCCTTTTTTATTCATTATTCCTCACAGTAAACAATACATATAGCAAAGTTTGTTTTGCAATGAACTCTACTGAAAATTCCTTTTCAAAGGCATGTTTTTCACATAGAAGTGATAATCACAAAGCAGCTATACACTGACATACAAAATTGAATGAAATGAGAAAACTGCTTTTTTTTTTAATGCTGCAATGCAAGCACAATTAGTAGAAAATAGMTGATTTCCTAACAGCAGTGCATATGTTGCAAAACCTTCAGCTTCAAGTCTCATGGCCGTCTGAGGTTTCCTCACACACCTTAAACACAAGACACCTATTCATTGTTTTTTTTTTAGAATTAGCTACTTCAGATCATTTGATATTCAGCAAACAAAACAACACATGTATCCAAACGATCTCAACAGTGTAAAACAAAGATTTGTTTCACCAACTACACAGAACTTGCATTCACCAGCAAAGGGAGCTCACAAGCAAAACTGTTCTTAATGGCTGCAATAGCAGCCCCACAAAATATAGATATCAATATATAATGATGTATATATACGTATACATACACCTACATTTCTGCCTTAGAAAACTTTAGTAGTGTTACACAGGATAGACAGCAGCACACAGAGTTGCTTTCTAGACTAGTTTCTTTTCTAAAATTGAACACAATCTCTTTAACATATGTAACATTCAACTTCAAATAAAAAAAAAAAATCTTCTCATGTACATATGTGAATGATGCCATCCCAAGGGAAGCAGGCACCAGCAGAGCTTCAAAAATACACAGTATTTGACTCTGAATCCCTTTTTATCACCCTCTTCTTTTTGCTTAGGAATTGTTGTACCAGCTCATATGCCTTATACTTTGGCAGTAAGAATGCAGGATTTCTCTCCATATTTTCCAACATATTATCAGACTCAAAAAACCTGCATCCTCCTATCATACTAAGCACTTGCTGTCATTAAGCATCATCTGCTTTAACCTAAAACCTCAAACTGTATCTTCATCTGTTTTTTATATCTCCACGTTTGTGTATGTGAGACAGATACATCAGTACTGAACTATTTTGTAAGATGAAGGACATTCTCGCAGTTGAGGCCATCTACAGGGACTCAGGAGTTTGGTAGTTTCTAGCTCTTCCAAGGGTACTCCATACTTTCATGGAAGTTGTTGGTTTGCACTTAGTTCAATTCTTCCTCATTGCAATTACGATAACACATTTTCTTTCTCCCAATTTTTATAATGCAAAATCTTAATCTCTCACTATTCCTGGATACAATGATTGGTATAATACAGTCCCAATCTTTTTGGCAATACTGAAGAACATAAAAATACATAACATACATCTTTAAAGAATATAATGCATGTCTTGCGAGTGACCCAGAAAAGTATATGTACTTTCCCATTTCCTGGATGGCAAATTAAGAAAAAGTCAGACATACCAAATACATTTTGAGAGAAGTGGAATCAGTACGTGTCTGTTTTCCGTATTTGCTCCTTAACAAAACTATAATAAAGGATAGCTCTCCTGTTCATTCTGGAGCATCATGAAGCATAAGCTTCAAGTCAAATCCTTTAAACCACTTAAGCTTCAACTGAGGTTAAACAACAAAGAAACAGTTTTTTTCTTTGTACTACACTGTCCCCTTCATTATAGGCACAGTTACAATACTGCTGCTAATTACAGGCTTAAGAACTCCCAAAATGCACTCAAGTAAGTTCCCCTTCAGAGCAGATGTGCAAAGAACCTAGTTCACAAAGAGAATGCTTTGTCTAGCAACACTTACTACAAAGAAAAACCACACAGACATTAGTATGAATGCCTTCAGAATTATAACAGTATTTATACACAAATAATACAATCTGTACTTCCTAAAAACAGAGTGAGATAATGACAGGTCTCACTGACAGTACTATCAGTGTGGAGAACTCCCTTCAATATCAATCCCTATGACACATGCTAAACTAATGATACTGTACTCAACGGAAAGAAAAAAAAACACTTTTACATGACACTAAATTAAATAAGAATAAAGAAATCAACTGCCAATGCTAATGACATAAKTAGAAAAAGAAAAAAAARAGAGAGAGAGACATTTTAAATACAATAAAAAAAMCCCTAAGAGTATTCCATATGGATGCAAAAGGGCACAGGCTATAGCAATAAGAAAAAACCCAAACAAATCTACAACAAAACAGAAAACTAAACATTTGAATTACCCATTAGGAACAAATGTGTCCCCGTCCTTAAACAGAATCCTTCCTTTCCTTAAAAGTGAATGGTTATTTTCTTCCTACATCCATCATTTTAAAACTACAATTCATACACTTCTCTCTGGCAGACCTCAGACATCGAAGAAAGGCAGTGTGGACTCCCCCACACCTCACAGGCAAACAAGTTTTTCCAGGACTACACTGTCCCTGGTTCACTCCCTTGAGGTTGCAAACAACATCCTGCCACTGAACAGAGAAAATACTGCTTCCAGTAACTTCAATGACCATCTAACCACACAAGAACTTGCCTTTCACTACTGCAAACTGGATAAAATCAGTTGTGCCTCCGATCATAACATCCTCCAAGTCTCTATACTGTCACAACAGAGACATCTACAAGCTTCCTGGAAGCAAGCTACAAACCCCAAAACATTGCTGTTGCTCTTCCCCAGAATCAGAGAGGCTGGAAGGGGCAGTGCTATTCCAGTTGACTCACTTGCCTCTGCATTTTACTCACTAGAGCAAAGCCAGCAACTTTTTTCAATTATTTTAACAGAACTTATTTTCCCCAATCTCTTCACTATGAGTACCATTTTGACTATTTTTACATAATGAAATATGAGGATTATCTCTTCCACTCATGAAAAATCTAGTACCATCACACTCAGTGAAACTGTAGCAGTAACAAAATCTTGTCTATGATTGCGAATTCAGGTGTTTTTATGCTGCTCACACCAAGTAGAAAAGATCTTGTGTTAATTGCTTTGAAAAGCCTTAAAACAATAAAATTTAGCCAAGATAGCTTTCAGCAGGGCATTGTCATTTAAATGATTTGGGGGAGGGGARAATCAAGCAACTGCTGCCAAGTTGAGTCTTGGCTTTAACTTCTTCTGGAAGTGCTTTGTGGGTAGACAGATGAATGGATTGCTATACAACTTGTGCTGCTGGCATTTCATTATTTCCGTTTTTCTGTTCTTTGGCTGCATATGATAGTTTTGCTTGCACAAGAAATGTCAGCCCTGTAAAAGGGAATCTGTACGGAACAGTGTTTTTATGTTCATTTCATATCAGCTGTGCACATTAAAAAACAAGTCTTTCAGTAAAGCCTCATTCTAACTGCAAGATGGACAGAACAAAAATCCAGTCATAGACTTAAGGTTCCATAATGGGAAGGGTCTTTATTTACTGAACAGYTGAGGATGAGTAGAGGACCAATATATTTTCACTGAAAACTAAAATATGATTAAAGGAAATGCTCTAGGTTGGGCCTCCAATCTGAAGGATACTTGTATCTCCAAACTGAAAATGAAATAAATGTAAAGATAGTAAAAGATACTCTTTCCTAACCAAATCATCTCTGGGGAGAAAAAGATTGACTTCAAAGACATGCAAACTATTGTCTGATCTCCAGTTATCCAGAGCTTTCTGCTGGGATATAAATAGTAAACATAAAATAATCGGAAACTAAGACAACTTTTCATCCAAAGGCATGATCTAACATCAAAACACCTTTCTTAACTTATCTTGCATTGTCACATAGGCTATGCAACAGTGAACAAACATACAGGTGGTGATACACACCTGCATCTTTTAACTGTCTTTCCACAGTTAGATAGTATTTTTTGTGCCTTTGTATAAAAGGCTCTTAATCTCCTTCCAAAGGGTGTGGATATGTTTAGTTTCACAAAAGTCATGCCATGCAGAAATTTCTTAACAAAGCTGAACTTGGCTAGGAACATGCTAGGCTCTCTATGAAAACAGAAACTGGAGAAATTGCAGTTTCTAAACTTCATAGAAAAAAARTATTTACCTAGGGGAAAAAACTTCTGCAGTCAGGAGGAAGGAAAGTTCTATTATGAATATCTGTGCATCTTCTAGCAACCTTCAGCGGTCTCTAACTGGTCTCTAAAGCTGGTCTATGAAACTATGGCGGGCAGAGAATATATGAATCTTGTGACACTGTGAGGTGAAACCTGTCTGGTCAGCATCTTTGACACTGTACCAGATTACCAGGGCTGGACTGCTGACTTTAATAAAGCCTAAACACATTTACAGTTGTTCTGAAGAGGGATCGAACTGTCAGTGCTCAAGAGAGCTCTGGAGTTGAATTACGAAGGCTAGATTWTAAACTGATTTTCTTTGGGAAAGCACAAAATCATCTGGTGACACAAAAAGTCAACAAGATGAGACTCATCGTTTGCTCTTTTCTTTACAAAATAATTATCATCTGCCTTTCCTGAAGATGACAGTAGTTCTCTTCAAAAATGTGTGTGTCCACGCATCATTATGTCATGTCATTTTAGGTGTACCAGGAAGAAAGGACCTTCCTTCCAGTGTTCCATTATTTGAATGAAGTAACACTAATAAAAGTTGGGGGGGGGGGAATGCAAAATCTGCATTGCTTTGATGGTGACATTAGGGAGGCTATGCTGTCCAGTCTGGCTTTTATTTTGCTTTCATATGTAGCTGAGCATTCTATCATCTTGTTTCTCTAGTGTAATGAATATGTAGCAAAACATTTAACAGTTCCTCCTACAAATTTTTCAAACAAATATGAGCAAAGCTTCTCTTTTAGAAGCTCAAGAATTAAAATAACAAAGTTTTACGTAGTTACAGCTAAAGCAAGCAAATCCATACTGTTTATAAATAATAAGATAAAATAATGACGCTACTTTAACAGTAGCCTTCTAGTCAGTGGTACACTTTCCACAGGAATACTGTGTTGATTGTCATTTTCTGTAAAATACATGGATAAAAAGCAAGAAGATTTGGAAATGRAAATAAAAGGTTTTGTCTAACAAAAGCTTGAGAAGACTAGGATTATTCGTTTTATGGTGAAGACGAATAAGACAAGTGAAGCAATACAGRATAACTTACAACAGGTAAAATGTTAGACACATCTATTAGCCTTCTTTGTAACCGGAGGAAAAAGGTATCAGAGGAGAGAAASACAACATATTTAATGCTGATGAAAACATTGTTAGTATTTTGTTAGTATTACAACATCAATCTTTGCACAAAATATTATGGAAGTTCAGAATGCAGCAGGTTGCAAAACAAAGTTATTTTGCAGCAGTACTTTCAAGCAATACTGACGACATCTTCTACAGAATATTTCCAGTTGTAAATTACTATTTTTTCAGAGGAAAAAAAATCCATCTAACACAGTAGCAAACTGCCTCCAATGGCAAGTAATGCTTTTATCATCCAACATAAGATGTCTGTCAGCTGCTGCCAGATACAAGAAAGTGGACTATATACGCTCAATTTACTTAGGCATACCAATTCGTACAGGGTGAAATGAAGTTCCTGCTTTGCATCATACTAAATCAGCTCAGCACAGACTGCGGCGCTAGTACATTTCCACACCTTAGGAAAAGGTTGTTATTTAAGAACTATAAAGTGTAGCCACTCTGAAGTATTTAATACCACTGATGCATAATATGGACAGCAGAGCACAGGATCCTTTCAACACCACATCCTTAGCATACCATTACTGAAGATAGAGAAGAAAGCTACCATAGTACTGAGTAACACTGCAGTAAGTTGTTCTTGCTCTTCTGAGTACTTCACAGCTCTGAGATGAAGGATGAGCACCTTATAAGCATATCAGTAAGGTATGCAAAAGTATCTTCTACAAGAAACAATAGAGGAATAATCGGTATCAAGA
The DNA here is from genome assembly GCF_003343005.1 of Rhea americana. Classification (NCBI taxonomy): domain Eukaryota; kingdom Metazoa; phylum Chordata; class Aves; order Rheiformes; family Rheidae; genus Rhea; species Rhea americana. Next base: position 5,480,531 of record NW_028186623.1, on the reverse strand, counting down.
GCTTGCGTCTCTTCTTTGTTAAACAGCTAATAAAATTCCAGACTATGACTTCAATATTGAGATCACCAAGTGATGAACAATAACCATCATCTTTTGAACAATTACACAAATTATTTTGTTTTGACCAATACTTTTACTTACGACCTCTTGCACCTTAATAATACTCAGTTTGTTCATATTACTACCAGTCAGCACTGTTTTCCCCAGACTGCAGTAAGAGCTGTCACTCTTAGATTGGTTGAATTCTTTTACTCATGCCATTCCAATAGTTTAAYGACATTCTGGCAACTATTATTATTATCCGTAAGGCTAGCAAAACAAATACTCAACATAATCAGTAAGGGCACAATATATATAAAAATATTAACAAAGACTTCTAATACCACGTAGAATTACAATTCTCTTTGAACATATGGATTAACCAATACATTTGGAGGTAATTAGAAACACATTTGTACGAAAGACACCCAAGCACAGCWAATCATGAAGCAGAACATCCAAATCTTAATTGATATGACTCAATCAAAAATATGCTTGTTTCTGGATATATGCTGACATATCAGTTATGCGAGAAGCATAAAATGAATAATTTCCATCCTGCTTTTTGCTTAAGGTTGCAAAAACATGTGAATGAGATCATCCAGAAACAGAATAAATTTATTACTCCTTCTAGGTAAAAACGCAACACTAAGGTAAGACAAAATGGTTATGACTGTGTCGATGGAAGAAGAGGGCAGCGTGTASCCAGGATTTAAGACACTAACTCCCCAACAGTCATCACATTGTTCAAGTATACAGTTCCAACTTTCTAACTTTATAGAAATGAACTGTTTTCCAGAGTTTACAGGCAGAATTCCTAAGAATACCCCTCATGAGTTTCTGATCYGTCTTTCTCACCTCTGGTCTCTCCAGCAAGCAAAAATCCCTCACACAGGGCTTCCCTGTAGTTAAGTGTTGTATGCTCTGGTTATATGAAAGAGCAAAACAGTAACTGCAAAAACAGCAAAACCAAGACACTATAATTGTATAAAGGGAGTATTTAGGGAGCAAGAAAATTCAAGATTAAAATTTTTTTGCATTCTTACTCTACCTATAAAACACTTTCCACAAGTCTCAATTCATGTSCTAAATAGAATAGAACAATATTGATATGAATTAAGCCCTCATTTCCAAGGACAACAATCAATGAAGTTCTGTCAGAGAAGCATAAACTGCAAGCCTTTGACAGTTAGAGAYGCCCAGTATTTTACTATGTAAATCAGAGTCATACTCAGCATTAACAGGCACTAGAGTAAAAGGTACAAAATAAAGTGTCAATGTCACTGCATTTCATCTGCAAGTATATCACACTCACAGGGCCTTGAATAAGCTCTGGCCTTTCCTATAGTCAATTACCACGTTTCTCCTTCTGGCTCCATAGCTGATGGAGAAGTAATTTGTGAACAAAACTGACAGTCATCACCCAGGGAAAAAAAAAAGAAAAAGAAAAAGAAAAAGAAAGAAAATCAGGGTTTCAGAAAAGTATGATGAGAACAGCAAGGAAGTTCCCCGCCTTCCCCATTACTCTCCACTTTGGGCAAAGTATCTGTCTATGCCAACTGGCCTTTCTAACCAGTTTCCACCTACATCTTCTGCTAGAAAAAGTGCTATCTTATGTCTCCAAACTGGTACTGAGACCTTATTCCAAAATTCCTTTGGAATCAATAGAAAAACTCATAGGAGAATGGCAAGGTACAATCAACTCTAACAAGCAACTTGAGAAGGGTAAGTCTGTATCCAACTGTACCATTCTTTATCAAAAAAAACAAACTCAACTCTAACAAGCAACTTGAGAAGGGTAAGTCTGTATCCAACTGTACCATTCTTTATCAAAAAAAAAAAAAAAAAAAAAAAAAAAAAAAAAAAACAAAAAAAACAAACAAAAAAAAAAAAACAAAAAAACACCACTTCCTGCAAGACCAACACGATGAATCAGTACCACAACCAATCTGACTAAATGAAAATATCAAAGATGTTATTTTTTAATCCAACACACATAAAATGCAGTATCCTTCATTAGCACTGCAAACCTAGAAGAGGTTAAGGACAGCAGCAGCACAAAATGATTGAAAAGATCAAAGCTGCAGCATCCTCACTCATTATGAGCGCACAGTCATATTCCATAATTATACAAAATCTTTTGCTCAGCAAAACTTCACTTAATAATCAGGTTAACCCTACTGTTCTTAACAGCCTGCCATAATTCTCTTGCAGTCAACATACACTCTTTTGCAGTCAACATACAGCCAGTAGAATAGTTGATGAAGTCAACTAGGAAATGAATTGCCGACTAGTGTTTCAGTAACATCAGAGAAAAGGTAAAACCCCTTTTCCTCTAAGAGGACAATGACTGTCTATTTTCTTAATTTCTTCAGACTTTCATTTCCTTTTGATAATTTCTGATAGGAAAGATTTGTTTAAAATATTTTGTGATACTTAATCTTTCTTAGATTTAAAAATTGCAAAGCAGAATGTTAAAGCTGTTGTGTGCACTGATGGGATAGTTCTATAATAGGAACCATACAGGAGAAATTCTGTCTGGCTCTTAGCTCCATTGCACTTCTCACAGCTTGTCCTCCACACTTGGCTAGTCCATCCCACACATCATCCTTAYGTTCAGTATCAGTCTCTTCAATTCTACCAAACATTTCTCTCATTTGTCAATACGGAATGAGAGAAATGTCCTCATGCTCCCTCCAACAGGACTGTACCTATTCACCTTTCAATGGCTATGTATGAAATAACTCCTTACTTCCCCTCCTCTTCCTTCTTGCACCCCCAGGCAGGACAAACAATTCAGAATTCGCTCAATATATACTTACACAAGAAACACCTAAGAATCTAAGAACAAGCACCTCACATGAACAATATTATTCAGGTCAGAYCAGTCTATGCCTACTGAAGATTTATTCACCATTTCAATTTGAACGACCTACACAGTGTAGATATAGGTGCACTACACTGTGCGACCCACAAGCGTCAACACAGAACTGGACAACCATATAAGCCTGATCCTTACCTTAACTTTTGGTGACAAATTATTTCATATGCATACTCACTTAGATTGCCAAAAAAGAAGGGAGAAAAATGATAAAGTCAATGAATCTCAATCACAAGCAAAGTTTATCACCTGAAATGAACTATCTTCATAATTTGTAACAGGGGACAGGGAGATAACCATACAGTGGTCAAAGGTTGCCTTTTGAAGTTGCCTTCTTGCTACCTTGTGCTCTGCACTCTACGTTTGTTCCCTTTTTCAAAGTTTTTCCAGTCTACTTCACCAAACACAGAGTAGAACCAGAATCAGCTCCCCATATTGCCAAGTTTTGTACAAATATAATACAGTAAAGACAATCCTCACCTAGTATACAGATAGTCCTCTACTGTTTTTAAATACAGGCGATTGTCATCTTCGCAAATATTTACGGGATATAAATTGGGACCTCGTTCATCGAGTCATTGTTTCTGAAAGTCAAGAGCTGCTGTTACTTTCTGTCACACTGTCCATCCAGATCTCAGAGTTATCTTCACCTTTTTCAATCTTTTCTCTTGTAGGTACTTGCAAACAACAAAAACCCCTCTGGATCTCGCTTTGCTGACTCCATTTTGAAGCAAACATCTGTCACAATTCTTCGATACATTAGGCAAACAAAGAGAGCATATAGTTAGAGAAGAAAAAAAACTTTTACCATTGTTTTTACCAACCTAAGACTGTAAACAAAACCACTGTGATGGTACCTCTGTTACCCTCTCCTTCATGATGCTCTGTAAAGCACAAAAAGTCCCTGAGTGCAATGAATAGCAACCTCCTGACTTTTACAAATAAGTGAATTGATTGATTCTATGTATTCTGCCTTATCTAATTCACAAACATACCACAGAAAAAATCTCTAYCAATTCTCCAAAATACCAGACAGAAGGGTTTTTCTTCCCTTGCATAGCTGAATTTTGACAATGCACAAGCAACGGCACTCCAATTAGATTTTTTTCCTGAAACCTACCTTTCAACTCTCTCCATTGTACTAGTTTTTTCCTCCATCAAGTACACTTCCCTCTGAATCAAGCTGGATTTTTCCTTTCAAGAGGGGCAGTTTGTTAYCCCTTTATCTTCTCATTTATTTGTCATCATTAAAAATCTGCTGCTTCCAAAACCCATCTGTGATAGCAATCTGACATGGTACTTAAGTTAAAATGACAGAATTTCTAAGTGATTTTATTCCAAAGACTCCTGTTAGGTGTTCTTCTTGCATCTTATGCAATAATCTACAGTCAGCGGTTAATATAAACAAAAACACAAAAATAAAAACACCCATCACAGCAATGAAAAACAATTTAAAGTTAAAACAATGATCCACCCATCCCTACAAGACAAAGCACATCATGCAGCTGTTTGTAATGGGCAAGTACTCAAGGGAACACAAAAGCTTTCACCTAAATTTGATTAGTTGGAAATGACATCATAATTTATAACACAATTTTCTAATTTTAAAGCATTAATCTATAATGAAATAGACATGGCTCACAGGGGACCCGATTAGTTTTTAACTGGAAATAACTGCATTATGTTTTCTCCCCCTTCTTTTTCCATTTTTATGCAGAATATGGGGTGGGGAAGGAAAGAAAAAAGAAATGTGTCCTCTCTTGACAGAAAACGGAAAGAGCAAATCAGAGCTTGAGAAGTTAAAAAACCATTAAATGATGAAAATACACTACAAACAAGCATGATGGAGCATAAGTGGTTTCTATCCAAGCCTTTCATTAAYACTTACATTTATTCTAAATGCATGAAGACATCATTTCCCCGTTTAATCTATTGTTAACACTCATGCTGTGCATTCTTCTTTCAAATTAGAAAAAAACAAAATCCCAGGAAACTGAGCTGCCTCCACAGCTGTAAATTGTAATCTTCAGGTCAAACACATTTCTGATGCTATTCCATAGGCATAGCGTTTTCCATTTGTTTTCAAAGAATGTCAGATAATAAATCACTATTCCACCTTCTGTTCTGGAGAACAGACCTTGCATTCGTCCCATGTCTCCACCCACCTCAGCCACCAGTCTTGATTGATTATCCCAACAGAACAAACCAAACAGACCCCGATATGCTCCAGTAAATTTCTCCTTTCCGGGCTGATTTACATTTAGATATGTGGTATGTCCAAACAGGCATTTGGTCCCCAACTAGCCTCAGAAGACGAAAAACCTTCCCGAGCACTTGCAGCCAAACTTAACATTTAGACACAGTTAGTAACAAAGCATTTATATAGCTGTTATGAACAGTAGCATCAAAATCACAAATCAGTAAATAGTATGCAGCAAACAGGATGCAGTAATTGTGAAGAACAGAAAAAGGTAACAGTGGAAAAAGTTACTGGAAAATATACTGATCGTGACCCAGAAGGTTAATTTATTTTCACAAATTCTATAAAGCTGTTATTCTGTAATGCATGTCTGTGTAAGATTTAAGCAGTTAACCAAAAATCAAACCACTTGGACTAGCATACAACTCAAAAATCATGACTGCCACCTCACAAAAGTTTATAATCTGAAAGCACATTAATTTTTATAAAATATTATGGCATTAAGACAAAAGCAAAGAGAGAAAAAACCTTGTCAGTTTTACAGGACAGAGTCTATGCTAGGCCAGGTAAAGAACAAGTATAATTATATACTGGGAGTCAGACTAACAGCTGAGTCTGCAACATAAGAGAAAAATAAAAAATATCCTAAATCTTATGAAAAATATCAACATATAAATCACACTGCTTTACTGCATTTACAAAATAAAGGCCTGAAGGTAGACTGCCAACTGAACAAACAAAAACGTATTTTAATTCCTTCATGTGCGTCACTGTAGCATCGTGTCTGATTAGATTACTATCAGTACAGACATCCCGACAGAGGTCTTGAAGGGTTGTAGACCTGTACTTTGGATTTTAAACCAGCCCTACCACTGTTGCAATGTTAACTTCAAACAGAGAGCTGGCCGGCTCTGGATTGATCCRGATTTTCAGGACTGAGATCCTGAAAACTGGTGTCAGAAAATTCACAGTACTGCAATTCACAGTACTGTGGAAAAACCCCAATCCAGACAGGAGAACACAAACCCACCAGCTGCTGGAAAAATATCTTGATCTATCTCAGCAGCATAGCAGGCCCCAGAGAGGTATGTGGTTCTATGGGTGGCCAACTTAAGTTGTGCACTCAATTCCAAAATGTGTAACACAAACACTATTGAAGGATCAAAAGCCTTTTGATGTAGTACTATTTAATGCTTATAGTACTCATAATGGCTGGGGATTTACTACTAGATTTGATACTTCTGAGACTTGACATTCTCACGAAAGACTTTTCTCCTTTAAATACAAGCCAGACAGAAGACAGATATTGTCAAAAGCAAAATAATGAGACTCTTTCCTGTGAAAGAGCCACTTAATTGCAAATCTTTTGCCAGGGAGATAGAGGAGGAAATACTTAGTCTTTATATAGGGAAGGAGACTGAGAATAGACCTACACAGTATGAGCACAACAGGAAAAGCTCTTGATTCCAGACAAAAATCTTAACGGGAACCCCATTTCTCTTGTGCTGCACTGGACAGAAATAGTAGGTACTTCTGGATTTCGAGCCAACAGAGGCAAAAATATAACATTGCTTATATGCCCCTCAGCTTGATGGAAAATAAGATTAGATAAAAGAATTGTTTGTTTGGCAGAACAAAGCATTATTTAACATATATTCTCATATACATGCCCCTAAAATCTCCCCTACTGGCTTGAAAACAAGGTCGACACAAGGCCCACATATTTACAACGCCATCAAAGCAGTATCTGATGGGAAGAACAATGCAGGAGAAAGAGACAGAGTTACTATATGTCCTTCTCAAGTACCACCTGTTACGGAGCAAACTAGTTAATTTTCTACCTTGCCACAACTATAACCAGAAGATTATCTCCAACATTTGCAGACAAAATGCACTATCCCAGCTAAACAGTCTACTGAAAGCAATGAGAAATTCTGTCTCAAACAAACCTAAAAATGATCAACTGTTAATTGCGTCAAAAAAGATACCAAATGTCCTCTTTAAAATAAACTTTTCAGGGATGGAACATAACGTAACAGCCTAGCTACTCTGACCAGGCYGCTATCTTGGAACTGTGAATATACAGCTTGACTCAACATGATACACAGAGCATTTGTAGAGAACTCTGCCTATCAGTGACTTCACAAGAACAGCATTAATGGCCTTTCCTACCTACCGTATTAGAATAAAATATGCCCAYGTGCCCTTAAGCACTATCATATTGTCACTAACAAAAGGCAAAGCCAAAATTTGTGTGATTGTAACCTACTGGAAACACTCTTCTATTCTATGTATCAGTCCTATCTGCCTGTCAAACACCTGGGATATGCTGGAAGCAAAGAAATCAAAAGAGCATGCAGCTAAATTCACTCATCATCCTTTCAGGAGTAAAGAAACATTACAAGTGGGTTTTTTTTTGTTATTACTGTTGACAGCCTCAAAGTTTTTCTCCTAGCTTAATTTTGATGATGTGTTTTCACCTCACTGTGAAATCATTTTTGTTTCAAAGCAATATTTTTCCAATTACAAGGCAAAAATGTCTTATTATACTAAACTTTCTTTGAACTCTTCTCTCTTCAGGTAGTCAAATATAAGCTATTTCAGAGACATTTTGTGAATGATCTGCAGTGCAACTTATGGCATCATCATTTTGGGAAAGATTGGTTATTTAATCTCAGAAATTACTGTTTCATGTCAGAAAATGCTTGCAACCTCTACTAACAAAAAAAATGATCTGCAATTACAGTTGCAGAATTAACAGAAAATTTTGAAGCAAAGGTATCTCCACTCTAAATCACAGATCAATCATTTACTATCTTATCAAAGCAAGTATTTAAGATATTCCTTTGGTATGGCTCAAAGTTCATCTAAGACAATCTAAACCAACTTGTTTAAGAAAAAGGATGTTGAATAAGGGCACAGAATATTCAATCACTAAATTCARTTTTTGGTTTTCCCCTTGTTGTTTGGGTTTGGAATGTAAGAACTGCCACACCCGGTTGCAGAGAAGAATCATTAGCCAAATCTCTTGTCTTTGACACCAGTAGAGGATGCTTAAACAAGGAGAGTAACTGGGCAAGTACATCTCCTGACACATCCTTCCAGTTTTAACAACAATTTTCTCATCATTCTGCTATCCCATTCAAATCATCAGTTTATTATTCCACTATAAAAGTACAGCACAGTAAGGGATACCATATATGCATATACAAGGTAAATAAGTGTGCATTCCTGAACTTTTACTTTAACCTTACTATCCCAAAATTAACAGCTCCTACCATGATTCACAAAGTGCACTTGTTTCAGAGAAAGCATGTTACAAATCGTACAATAAATTAGTGCCACCTAGTGGAGTTGACAAAGTTAACCTGGACCAGAGCTTTCAAATCTCACCTGCCTTTTATTACACTTTTCAATTTATGATGTCTACAAATATCAAAACAAAATAAAAACAGAAACATCGTAACAGAGCTTCCCTGCAGTGCACAGTGATCAAATGTACCAGTATAAAGTGCACCAGGGCTTTAAGATTTCTCAACTTCTAGAAATCGGTATAAACAACAAATGAGTACTGATACATGTCTTTAACTGATCAGAAACTTATTTTTAAAGCTACAGACCATGCAGCCAATAACTCTGCAACCAGTTATAGTAACTATGGACCAAAAATTAACAGAAGTGTTCAGTGATATGGAAAAGAAAATAATCAATTGATAACTTTTTTTTTCCAAAAGTTTTGAAAAGAATGCGTAAGTAGTGAGACTTACCATAGTTGTATCACTACATCTTAAAAAAAAAAAAAAAAAAGACTACACTGCATCATCACATAGCTCCAGGTTTCAACCCTTCTGCAAGCACACTAGGATTACCACAGGCTACTATAAGTTCTGTATACGCTTGCTGTTGTTTGTTATTCCAGCTGGGCATAGTAAATAAATTAGTAAGCCTAGCGTGTAGAATACTGCTGTATTCTCTTCTGCTGTGTGAAAGGAAAAACTTTTATAATTCTCAAATTAGGTAAGATTGTGTTATTTATCCTTGTTCTTATGATCTTTGTCCTATTACCACTAACCAATCCATCACAGTTACTTCAAGCACCATTTATATGAGCTTCCCTACCTCTGCTAAGATTTAGGGTTGTTTCTATATACCCAGCAGACTGAGGGTGCTAAGCCTAAGAAGGTTAACACGCAATGTTAGCATTTAAAGTTTAAGTTCAGAATGTTTGGGGGAAAAAAAGTGCAAAGAAGTATCATTATCACACATCCATAAAGCATAAGGAATGTTGAGTCATCATCCTTCCCCAGTATTCCTCACATGGGACATAAACAATGAAAAAACACTCCAGACAATCTGCTGTACTAATAATTGCCTCTTAAACAAGAAATACATCTTGGCACATTACGCAACTTCCAAGGCTAACTGCACAAAAACATCCTATAGAACACTCTTGTCTCAAGTGAAAAATAATCAATGCAATTTCTTCTTCCAACGTCTAACGTGTTCTGTAGAGAAGAAGCATCAAAGCTACTCCCATTCTACGAGACCTGTATCCGATTCGCACAATTGTAAGCAAGGCAGTTATCTGGTATGAGGTATGTTGGCCACAGTATCTCTTAATATAACAAGACCAGATCTTGCTTACAAAAATGGAAGACAATTCAATGGTATTTGTCCAGCAACCAAAGATGAACGTGCTTTTTCGTCTTAGGACTGCGAAACTGAATATAGTCCAAACAAAATTGAGGCACACACTGGAATCTAAAAGACGATCATTTGTGCCAATGAAAGTCAAGGGGTTTGGATAAGCACAAAGTATGGTTATCTCATTTTTCATAGGCAAAAACATAATTGAAATTATTTGTAGCACTACACTCATCTCAGGCTAACAGCATCAAGCTTTAACACACCATCATTTAACAAAACCAGGAACTATGGGTGAAATTGTTGTCACTGGAATCCATCAGTAAAAAGAAAAATGACTTAGAAATGCAAACTTATGTTTTTCCTCAAGGAAATTACAGAATTACAGTCAAATAACCACCCACCCATTTTTTTTTTTTTTTTTTTTTTTTTTTTTGTAAGCTATGCATTCTTTCCTCATGCATCCACATTTTACTCATCTTGTAGCACTACAGAAAACAGTACAAACACAGGGTAAGGGCAGGAGAGGCAGTTACCTCATAAGTGTAAGCACAATGCACAGTTATGCACAGTTATGCATGAAAAACTAACGTTAAAGACACTGAAAGATACCAAACCACTTGAAAGTTACAATAGAAGGTTAATTTTTCCTAAAGCTTCCACATATATGAAGAGTAACGTTACACATGCTGCACATAAAGACTAGATTCTCTTTCTGAAACACTTATTCTATGGGCTACCATTTCAGCAAAATACATAGTTAWATATTTATTTTCAACATTCAGATATTCCAATATTAACACTGACTCCAAAAAAGCTTGCATTTACAAAGTTATCATTTAACTCAAATGTGGAATTCTCAAAATTTACATCAAGTATGTAAGTGCAAATACTTTAAAATGCTTCTGGATCTGATGCAACATCAGGCAGAGGTATTTTTAGTTCTAATCCATTTAAAGTGCTAAATTCCTARGGAATCAGCAGCATTGCTCTCACTCATCACTTCAGCTAAATTCTTCTGTGTCTGTACTCATTGCAGTCTTCAAGAATAAGGGCATAAGAAAAAAAAAATTCATCTGATTAAAAAGAAAGATTTTTCTTAATWTTTGCAGCTACTTCAGTATGCACCAATATTTATAAATTACAACTGCATTTGCATGCACAAGACACTGTAGAAATAAGTAAACAATGTATGGCCTTAACACAATATAATTTAGCATTCCGATTTGCCATTTTGATCTCGTCTCATTTGCATTTACTAATTTAAGTATATAAGAAACAACTGTCAGGAATGCAAAAATGCTTCTAGATACAGCACTAATTGTTCTGTAAATCTGACACAGTGACTGTATTCCAGAACTCTGAGCTAGCTACAAAAATACAAAAAAACCAGAATCTTCAGTTCACAGATAATACCAATAAAAACAGCCAACAACTTGCTTCCTCTTTAGCCTGTGATTTGATTTAAAGGTAAACTTATATTCATAAAAAAGTATCCTCCATCTAAAGAGGGTTTCTTTTAACCAAAATTTTAAAATAAAGAATATAGTAAGCATTTTCATCTATAGATAGATGGCACATTCAGTTGTTTCTCTGGAGATTAACATTTTCAAAAGGTAGAGACGACCTGAAACAGAGGCTGCTTACTGGAAAACTTAAGTGTACATACTACAAAAAAAGTAACTGCTTTCATTTATTGATACTATGAGAGCAGTACAATATTTTCAGTTTTCTCATTTACCAGAAGTTATTATTTTAGCAATAAAATGATGCAAGAACAGCATGCTTGTGCCCAGGATGTTCAATGTTTATTTTTACTATTGTTCTTTACACAAATATCATTGATGTGAATTAGACATATTTTATATTTTTATATATATATAAAATATATATATATTATATATTTAACATATATATTTGAAGTGTGTTTGTGCTGTGACTATACACAAAGTACAGGAAAAAATGTAAACATACTTCAGATATTTATTTCATTAGCTTCTTCTCCAAGTAAAAAGTAAAAATCTTTTCAACTTTGCACTAGTAGAAATCTTTCAGAGAATGTATACTGGAAAACACAGCAACAAAATGTCCTACCAAAACAAAACACTCCAATATACTGCAAACTTCCTTCCTGGGGAAAGATTGAGAGAAAGAACAAATCATATGTGACAGGTATTAGTTTGCTTAATGCCATTAGCAGATAAGGTTCATACTTCCCAGTGATAAGAGGAGGATTTTCATTCTTACCACTGGAACAAAATACAAGTGTAAAATAGTACAAAATGATGACAGTATAAGTGTTCTAATAACTAACACTACTACTATTTAAAAGAGGAGATATTCAAGACCCACCTGGACACAATCCTGCCTAACACACTCCAGGTGACCCTGCTGAGCAGGAAGGTTGGACTAGATAATCTCCAGAGGTCCCTTCCAACCTTACTGATTCTATGATTTACTAAGATCATTTTATACATATATTTCTTATAACTGTTCCTAAACATCCACTGCAAATCACTAYTGGAAACAGAACATTAGCTCAAATGATTTTTAGTTTGAACAGTAAGGAAAGTCCTGTGTGGAAAAAATGCTTCCTAATTAAGCTACTTTCCCCTTCACCCCATTCCAGCTAAGAAAAATCCCTATCTTTTCAGCAGGTGTAGGAAAGATTACCACAACTCACTCTAACTCAAAGGAATGCTCACTTATGTGAAAAGCATGTTCTGTGGCCAGTCTGCAGATTTATATTCTTCTTCACCCACCTGAGCAATTGCTTTGAATCCTTTGTAGTAATCATATTGACAGAGCAACCACTTTACAAGATCCCTCAGTACAGTACCTCAGAACAGGTGAGACAGCTTCCCTCCTGCTTATCATGTATGACTTCCACTGATGTGGATTACAGTTGAATACACATGCCTAAATGCAGGATTTGCCTCCTTAAGGACTGTGTGCCAATGCAAAGTGAGCAAAACAGGGCCATAAAAAGGCACTTCTTTGCTCAGAATAAAAGCATCCAACTGAAAGAAATACTCATTTTCAAGTGCCTAGACAAAGTAAGTTTCATTCCGCAAACAGAAACAGTTCACCACATAGCCTTAATCTACAGCTAACATCCATGCTAGCCTAAAGAAGAAAATTACAGCCTTCTCCTAGCTGCGAGTAYGAGCATGTCCAGCAGTACTTCACTCTTGGCATAGTTTTTGTCCATAAGCACAAAACGCTTTATATTTGCTTGCACAAATGAAGTATTCTATGAAATACTAATTTTACAATGTTACAGAAAAATAATGACTGTCTAAAACCACACCAAAAAAAAAAAAAAAAAAAAAAGGCAAAACTAGGAAGCGAATCCGCGCATTAAATTGAATTTCTACTCCACATGCTGAATTTCTTCCCAGAGACTACTGAGCTTTCTCAAGCGAAATGCAGCTTGAAGACCAAGGCTGAACATATTCGACAACCAATCAGCTTTTAAGTTGCAGACACAATATCCCTACAATAATAAGCAAGCAACCCATAAACAACTAAGGGATAAACAGTGAGATAAGCAGTAGAAGAGAAGGGGCTTGTTCTTTTATTCTTATAGAATATCCAGCTGTGAGAAGACAAAAGCTAAAACAGAAAAATGTTAATGAGCTAAAAAGAAGCCAGATGTCAGGTAAGGTATGTATCAGCTATGGTTTGATTGTGACACTAGGGATGGAGAAACAATCACCTGGAATGATAGTGATGATACCAGAAAAAAAAGCTACACAGCATTCATACTCCTCATAAAGCTCTGCAAGATTGTGTATTTTCAYTTATGTTTTTCTAAAGAACTATCAGAACTYGCAGACTAAGCATCAGTAATAAATCCTGGTGTATACATACACATATTTTCTTAGTAGTATTCCAGTATGCTCAGGTCCTTCTAATGAGTATCAAACCACCAGAGAGTACATAGTAATTGCTAAGTGCCTTTGAGTTGCATTCCACAGATCATGAAGAGATTAAACTCCAAAAGGATTTAGGAGACTATGGAGTAATTCTGTATGTCAGTTCACAATCTCTAAAACCATGTTATACTTATAAGGCATTATCTTTTGAAAACACCACAACCGAAATACATTTACAGTATTCTACTCTTTTGAATTTTGCAGGCTTATAATAATTCATTTAATAAGTTACTCGGACAGGCAGCTGCTGATTATATTTTCTACAACAGCATACAGAAGTGTCTGATGACTGTGATGCTCCTCCCAGCACTAAGATTTTAAAAAACTATCAAGTTCTTCAAAAATTATTAGTCAGTAGTGTCAGCATACATTTCGCATGCTAGATCCTGAAGTGCACAAACGAATGTTTTAAGTACATTGATTAATGTTATGTAGACTCACAGCTGCAGAAAAAGTTTCAAAAAAGGTTACTTAAAGGCTCTCTAAATACATAGTTAGCTGCATAAATGCACTGTTTTGTCACAATAACGCCACAGCTTATACAACAGTTCAATGACTACATGTAAGGTAGCTATAATTAAAACAACACAGATGCAAATACAACATCACTATTAGATGTATACATTATTTGCTATTACACTAAACTTCTAAACACTGCAACTGTTAAGTGCTTCATATAAACTTATGAAGAAAATAAGTGAACAAAGTAGGGAAAGTATATTGCATGAAGGGAGATTCTTTTGAGTACAGCTATGGTAATTGCAACAACACAGGTACAATCTCAATACGTTATGAAAAATTTTCCATCTCTTCCCTAAATGATAGATATATGAGAGCGTATGTATTTTATCTACCCATTCTCACTAAAAAAGGACAATTGTGGAAGTTTGTAAGAACTGCTTCTCCTCCAGTCGTCTTATATCATGACTAAAATTCTCAATTATACTAAATTATACCAAAATTCCTCACATATTCACAATAATAATTGTATCTGTTCCACTTAAAAAAAAAAAAAGCATTTTTTATTATTAGAGACAACAGTGAAAGCAGCAGAAGCTCAGCTCATTTGATAAATTTCTTGAAAGACTTTCTCAATTTAAACCAACTTCACCCCAAACGAGAACAACAAAGGCCAGGATTTTTCTACAGTTTTTACTTCCAAGGACAAAAGTGGTCCTAAAACTCTTACTGATTTATACTATTCTATGTGAAGCCATGCAAATTTCACTCTAAGAGGGAACTGCTTGATTTTTTCTAGCATAACACAATTTATGTCAGTGTATGTTAAGAGGTCCAAGTGAATAATGCAAGGATGAGCAAAAGAAGAAATCACTCCAAAGACTTCAGTAAACAGTAGAAGTTAATTATTATTGATTAAACACAAATATGTAACAACAACGTTGGATTTGTAGATACATAGTAATGATGTTAAATGTGAACTGCATTTTTTCTATTCAATAGATATTTTAATTTCTTCATTGCTGTCAGTAGAAACAAATCATTATAGGAATAGATTTGAATTCTCCTGTACTTAAAACAGAAGTTTTTGATAATGCCACTTAAAATAACTGCAATCACAGATCCACTTGCAGACCAACACTTTGATTTCTCACTGTGCTATAGCTCTTCTGAAAAATTAATTTTCTCTGTAGAGTAATTAAAAAAAAAGATGTTTTTTTTTAAATCTATACGTCTTCTCATTTGGGATAAGTAGTGAATTAGTTTGGGAGCTATCACTCATCTAAAAATCTCTATCATTCTCCGAAGTTCACATTTCAAACTCTCACAGTTCCCCCCCCAGACAGACATGTCTGCTCTCAACCAGATACCCTCCTTCCTTCTACAAGGATGTCTAACCTAAAAGTTACAGGAAAGCTCACATTTTTCTCTCTGGGATTTGCAGTCAGAATAGAAGAAAAAAAAAGTACCTACAAAGGTAATAGCACTCATTAGTATGTTACCCTACTTTGCTTCACAGTAACAGCTGCAGTAGCGTTAAACCACATTAACGGATGAGGGTACTAGGCCTACAAAAACTTCTTATTCCAAAAATTATCCAACCTGAGAATTTCCCAAATCTTTACATCTCCAAACTGTTTTCCCGAAGTATCACAGCTAAGAATCCCAGGCATTGTATTCACAAAAAACCACGAACATTAAACATTGTACATTTCAATAATATTTTAGTTCTTAATTGCCCAATCATCTGAAGAACATTTGTACATTTCATTGAGAGTATCTATATCCCTGTAGATTACATCACAGAATGATGAGTCACTCCCCTCTCAACCCTACCCCAGTATTCGGGCTCCTTACAACGCAGGACTGCTCCACATGAAATGCAGTGACCAAATGGGACCGTTCTTCTACAAAACACTGCACTAATTCTCCTGCATTCAGTCTTTCCACTTGAATAGAATAAAACCCCTTTTCAGAACAACAATTCCAAACCCCTCTTTTTTCCCCCCCCTCAGACACACTATGGGACTCCTCTGTGCCTGCACAATGCAAATAAGGCAAATTTCCTTTGAAAGAGTGATTAATATGCAAAGACAGCCTGCTTTTTAGTAGGATACGAAGAACCACCAACAAGCATTTCCAAATTCCGAGGTTTCTTCAATTACTTCCACTGTTTAAACATAAGATTATGTAGTAATACCACATATTAGAACCAATTTGTCAATATTGTGTAAACAATTTCAAGTTGGCTGTTCATCCTTTGTATCATATTTAAATCTAGGCATGAAAATCCTAGCTATGAAAGCACTGAAAAACTTAGGGCTTGAAATTTTGATTCCTCAATAAGTCTTGCTCTTCATGTTAAAAAGACTGCATTTTAAACTCCAAGTAAACAACTGGGTATTGTATTTCTTGAAAATGTGCAGAAAAACTTTTAAAACCCCCAAACAGAATACTATTACTCTTCATTATAAACTGATTTCAGAGACAAGTAATTAACGTCCTGTTTCAAAGCAATAACAATAACTGCTCGGAGTTGTTTCTTCGGAGTTGTTTTGGAGACAAGAGATGAGAAATCTGAAAAGCCCATTCAGACCTGGACACCTTTTTTTCCTAATTTAATCTATAATAGTTTCACAGTTCTCTACTCTTCATCACTTAGCATCTTGTCAACAACACTTCCTCTGCATAACCGAGCTAGGACTCTTCTATGGCATGAACTTTCTACTTCAAGTGCCAATAAATCAAAATCTGCCCMAAATGACCTCAAGCTGTAGCCTATGCTATTTAAGTCATTTCTTAATGGTTATTTCTAACCTTTTAATTCACACCTTTCCTAATCTTTTCATGCATGTTTGTGCATAACCTCCCTCCCTTTGGAAAGGGATTCAAGTTACTGAACAGGATAAGTCACGATTAAACTTTAAACAGTAACCAATAATTAACATTCCTGCTTATTTAAAAGTTTTCAAGGTCGATAAACCTATCACTCAATATGAACAAATAAAAACGTAAATAAGTGCCCATTATACCTATTTTTATAGCAATAACCTGTACTAAAATTAACCTGTCTTGTGTACTTTTAAATCAAAAGTATTCTGTAAAATCTATCCATCTTGATTTCCAAAGACCTAATTGTTGTAAGATTCTTAAAAAACTTGTCTCCAAATAGAGCAAAAATATTCTGAATCAAGAACTTGTAGAACTAACAATCCTGAAATACTTAAATGAAAATATTCAAGACTGCTGCCTTGTTCTGTCCTTGTAAATGATAACCTGACAAAATGATGGGATTCTATGCTTTCTCCATCCTAAGTAGTAAACTATTTAATTTATTTTTATACACTGCAAGTATCCTTTTGAAAAACTTCAGCACCAGCAAAGTTAAAAGAAATGTTCTGAGACAAAAGATATGAATTGTTATCCAGACAAGTAAAAGGCAAGGAATGTTTCTTAGCTATTCAACAATGAAGCAAATCTCAATTTTGTCAAATGTAGGAAAACTAGTACCTTCACAAACATATTTTTATCGACTCCATTTTAGTAAATCATGTTTACAAAAGATGCTATTTCCAAACCGCTGTTTAGTAGGATATTCGGTTACTGCAAATAACTGTTTTCCAAGGCTTTCATTTCTCTTGCAATTTGAAACTTCATGTTTCACTTAACTGACCAACATCTTGAAAATATTTAACACTAAACTAGTTTGCACAATAGGTAGCAAGAGCTACAGCTTTTAAAACTTTCATTCCTTGCTCTATGAAACAAATCTCAGTTTACTTTGAATTCAAATATATTTTATGAACTTCTTTTTACATCATTCTACCAAGCTGAATCAGGAAGCTCCCAGTTTTCACAACACATTCTGAAGATTTCTATAGCAGTCTCTTCATAAGATGTAGGATGCAAATACTTGGAAGACCAACTATGGCAGTTATTGCATTATTGTCGCTAGAAGCCTAAATCTATTTTTCTTCCATCAGATTTACAAATTTACGTCTTGAATCCTACCCCCCAAAATTGTTACTGCACATAACTGGAGGATCAGTTTCTGTCATTCGCTGTACACAGGTCCCTCTGTGAGCTGACTTCAAGTCCACTATGTCAAATCCACTACTGATTTTTGTGTATAGTCAGAGCCTTACAGACCTTGAGTATCCCTTGAGACAGGGAAGAAGCTCAGAATTGGGACTGCAGAAAAAGTCAACAATTATAAGCTTAATTTGAAAAAAATCTTACCCTTATTTTTAAATCTAAGACTCAGTTTTGAAGCAACTGTAGAAAGCTGAGGCACATCCTTATCTTCAGGAGCAAACATTATTTCTTCGAAGAAAACATGGCTGCCTTGTTTCTGTTGCATATAAATTGCAATTGACTTGGCACTCTAAACAGGTATGGATATCCATAGCAATTATTCAATTATGTGTGATGGCTTAAGATGAGTAACTCATTCAGCTAGTAAGTTCTGTACTATGCAAGTACTCCCCACAGCRTCTTCTTCAGTGTAGCTGTTGATGTATGATTTCATGGTATCTCTCTTCTCTGTAGAAAAGCATGAAAAGGGTGACTGCCCAAGAAACTGAAAGAAGTATTAATGAAAAGATGACCACTCCACTGTCTGCTGTTGTGCATTAATTTCATTTGCTCCTGTCTCAGGCTCTACAAAAATGACACTTTTTCAAATTCTGCAACGTAAGAAATGTTCTTAAAAAGCAATCTGCAAGAATTCCCTTCCAATTCCAAACTGTGTTCCTAAAACCTACATTTTGACTCACTGCCTTTCAAAACAGTCTGAAAGAACTAAACATTTTTAGAAAAATGTGTTGGAGGTCACCTCCTAACAAAATGAAGTTCAGAATCTCCAAACGCCACCATGCAGAGAAAGGAACTGTATCGCTGAATCCAAGCCACATTCACCGCCAGATTTGTCTTCACAGAGCAGAAGAGGCAGAAAGAGAAATATCTATAGACCAAATTCAACGGATGAGAACATTGGTATTTCAAATCAATTTGTACTTCCTTAACAGTAGCCTTTCACTGTTACACATTCCCCCAAAATCACTTTTATCATTAGCAGCTGCCTAAAGATCTTAAGGGCCATTAATGTTCTGCAATTAGCCAAACAACAGTTTTGCAGAAATATCATTTTTCAAATACATCAGGGTCTCCACTGTATACCCCAGTATGTTTTGGCATAACCTTTTCATTCATTAAATACTTGGAAGATTTAGAAGCTGCAAGTATGAATCATTGTATGGCTAATAATTACATTATTTGTCTTCTCATCTTCTTTTAAGACTTTCAGATAGATGCAGCAAAAACTATTAAACTTGAACTGTAATAGAAAAGATTATTCCAGTCTGTAGTTAATCCTTGATCTTTTATCTATTTCACTTCCTTTAAGCACCTATATTGTAAGTTAAAAACGACACATAAAAATCTTATTCTCGGCATTGGTAATAACTGCCTCAGACACTTATAAATGCAATGCATTAGAAATGCCTGAAAGCCCTCCATTTGGCTCTCAGGGCAACTTCAAAAGGTAATGTTACTAATGAGCAGCTGCAGCAGAGAGGCTGCATTTCAACACCATGAACTGAAAGGGCATAATGGCACTCCTGCCAAACCCACCTAATTTACATCCCTTTGCATCAGCAAGGGCTTTAAACTTTTGTAATGTGTTTTCCTAAACAAAAGCCAGAGCCAGCATAGATCTGACCTTCAAACTTGCTTCTGTGATTTTAAAGTCTAACAAAAATCTATTTGCCTGGTGGCTCTTTTTTCCTTCCTCCAGGATTTGCTAGTATTGTGATGAAAACCAACACATCAAGTTCTCTGAAAACATGCGCAAAAGGAAGTGTTCAGAAAAAATGGAGAAGCCTGGGAGCTGTAGTTCCCTTCGCAGCCACACCCTCAGTCAAGTTATTCCCAGATGCTTTCCCTGTTACTGAAAGGTATCATAGAAAGATAAAAGACTCTTTTTCCTGTTTTCAAGCTTTTATATTTACAATTGAATTTGCTTACTTGTCTCAGTTTTCAGATCTTCACGAGGATATAAAAATTAGGAAACCAACAAAGGCTTGTTTCTTTTTGCTTCAAGTGAAGAACACTGCAATGGCCCTACTTGAATTTTTCTGGTAGTTCCTTGTATAAAAGCTATGATACACTCTCCCAAAGAACACAGCTTTTTCCTAATTTGGTTGCACAAATATTCTGGTATGTTCATAATACCTACCTCGCTATTTGCCAGTTATGAGTTACAGTGGAACAGCACTATTATTAACAGATCAAATTATATTACCCTGCAAAACCAATATTTCAATAGCCCCACCAGGAAACAAGACAAATAAACAAAAAAATCCAGAATCATGCATTCTCCACATAAATACTCCCAGAAGATGTGTTGAATAATCAATAAAATGCAGGATAGCCTTTTAAACATGGAAAGAAAATGTGCTTTTGTCTCTTAGTAATGCTTTTTACTGTTCCTTGCAGATGGATGGCAGCAGGTGCAGTATCACTGCCTCCTCCCCCATCAATTGGTTCTGCTTTCCTGCCAGCCAGCCAACGCAAACCCATGGCATTACCAAAAAATATATATGCAAATATATACATGTGTGTGCGTGCACATATATAAAATACACATTTCTTCAACAATAAGAAACCAATCACTTATACCCAATGCCAGGAAGGTCTCTGTGCAAAATAAATTTCTGGATATGAGCCAGGAAAACACGAAGGCACTTTCAGTCTGGAGAGCAGCCACAATCTTTAAACACTCCCAAAGACTTAAATATAGAGAACTCATTAAACAACTATTATATTAAATGTTCTAAAAAATAAATAAATAAATAAAACGAGAAGCAGATCAGGGCTTTTCAAGTCCATACGTCAAGAGGATAAAGTTTATACAAAATACTCCCCATTATTTTAGAAACCATAGTTCTAAGGATGTAAATGAAAGGAGATGAGCCATCTGCTGTGTCTATAAATCAGCTTCTAAGTTACAAGAGAACGCTGTTTCAATTTAACAATAAATTAAGTCATCACTATCACAGGCCACAGAAATACACAGAATAATTCCATCTTTTGTAAAAGATGTGACGAGTCACTTTTCTTCTCAACCCACCAGGTAACCATTTCTCAGAAAACATCCTGTTCAGGGTTTCTTCACTAATAAGCATCTATCTCTTGCTCTACATCTACGCTACTGTAGAGCTGCATTTAGGATTTATTAGCATCCTTATAGCTGGCCTCCCCTTTTATTGACTTCTCCYTCAACATGCCAGCTTCCTAAGCCCATGTGGTAATCATCAGTCAGTCAGTCTCTCCCCCCCTCTATCCCAGAAACACAGAGCGGGGTGAGGTCAGGGAAAAAAAGAGACACAAGTTTCAGAAAACCAAAGAAGGATCCTGTACTGTGGAAAGCATGAGTGACATGCTGAATACTGTTTTTACTMTACAGTGCTTCTGCTTTGCTCTGGCTTTTTAATATTTTGGGTTTTTTTTATAGTCTCCATTTTATGCAGATTTAACAACCCAATTTCAGTTGTGCAGCTCCCTAGGCACTCTATGCATTCATAATTATTATCATTGAATAAACATGTATTTGAGTGGGGCAGCAGGTGATGCACAGCTATTTTTCTTTTCTTCCTCCAATTTGCTTCTAAAAACAATAATAATAATAAAAAACTCACTTCCTTTTCTCCTCCCAAAGCTGAGAATGCCTGTGTGAATGTTTAATAGAGGTTGTAGCTAACGAATCACAGATCTCTAGTCAGGCTCTCTAAGTGGCTAGCCAGGCATCTGATGATGGCTGAAATGAAGAATGTATGCAGTGATGGTGATTAGGGAGGGCGTGGCTGAGCCAAATGCAAAGCTGGCTACAGAGGAAGTACAAAGATGATCTCCTTATTTATATATAAAATGTAATCATCAGTAACACAGATTTTAAAACATGTAATAAAGAGAAGCTATATAGGAGTGCTTTTGACACCAGAGCTGTGTATCAGGAGTGAGTGTCACGCTGATGCTAAATAGGTAGCTTTATTTGGCAATGGACTAGAACATACTGGTGGCAATGGTTTGGCATAATGGGAGCTGGAACTGTTCTGCAGAACAGTGATTGTTACTACATTAATAGACAGAGGTATAGTAGCAGTGACTGCTTAAAGAGATAAGATGTCATCAATACAAGAATAAGACAGTGAGGAGCTGTAATAGCTAAGAAGGGCACTGAAGTGAGGGGGTGAAGAAAACTGGTACAGCAAGGTGTGTAATAGCAGTGATGGGTGTAAATGAATAAAGCACCAGGATATATTGCAAGGACACAAAACTGGGCACAGAAGCCCAAAGCACAAAGGAGCACAAATCTAGACAGGGACAGCTTTGGTATGATCACAACAACAAGCTGGAGGTAGTTACATAACAGCAGACTGGGAAGGGGTCATAAGACATAAAGCTGGTAAAATAACTGTAGTTTTGGGCTAAGTGTAGTGGAACAACCATGGTGTGGGGCTGCAGGCCACGACGCTTTCAAAGAAACAGAGAGCACTGAAGAAAGGTTGATAGAATGGATGTAGGGGAGGACTAGGATGCAACAGCGACACAAGCAGGAGTGGAGATAACGGGCTTTGGGAGATACTTCCCGGCAAGCACAGAGTGGGACAGCGCACTGCACTACATTCGGGGCAGGGAAGCCCCCTGAAGCGCGGAGGGTGGATTACCGCAGGTAAGGGGCGCCGCAGAGCAGGCCATAGTCTTGCTAGCGGTGGCAGCGGGGCCAGCACAAGCGTGGCGAACGCGGCCCGTCCGAGAGACGTCGCGGGCCGGCCGCGGGACGCCGGCGGGAGGCGGGCGAGCACCGGCCCGGCCCG
>NW_028186623.1:5445397-5456449 GCF_003343005.1 Rhea americana | reverse complement strand
CGGGTACCTGCGGCTCCGAGGAAAAACAACGTCCAGGGCAGCGCCGTGGCTGGCAGCATTGCAGCCGGCTGGAGAAGAGGGAGCCGCTGGCGAAAYAGAATTTTCCCGCAATTCGGACGAAAGGCGGCTCGCTCGCCCTTTCCCTTTCCTCCTCTCCCCGCTCCGCTCCTTCCGCTCCCGCTGCTCTCGGCGTCCGCTCTGGGCGTCCCTCGGCGCGGCCCCCGCGCGCCTCGCACCCTGCCCGCCCGGCTGCCTTCTGCCGGCTGCGCCCCGGCCGCGTCCCGGCGCCGCGCCGCGGATGAGTGACAGCCGGCCTCAGCACCGCGCGCGCGGCGCAGATCCCTGCGCCGGCCGGCCTCGCGCCGCGGGTGGCGCCGCGCCGTGTTCTTCCACCCGCGCCGCCCTCAAATAGTACAGCGCGGCGCGCGCGCCGAGGGGGCCTGGCGGCGCGGAGGGGCGCTCCCGGCCGCCTGCAAAACGCGGCGCGGAGCGCGGCCCGAACTCGGCGGTGGCGGCCCGGGGCGCGGCGGCCGTTTATTTTCAAACGGGGAAGCGCCTTCGCGGGTGGCGCGGCGCGAGGCGCCGGCTGGGTGCGGCTTCCTCGCCGCCGCGGAGCCCCCTGGATCCCAGCCCTCCTCTCGGGGCGGCGGGGAAGCCCCTCCGGGCCGCGTTCGCGGGAGCAGCCCCCCGCGGGAAAGCCCGTTGCCGTACTTCGCTCCCCGGTTGAAGGCCTGGTGCAGCTGGCGGCCTGGGGCCTGGTCAGCGGGCACGCAGAGGGCTCTCAGGGCTTCCCCAGCCAGCAGGCCTTCGGGGCACCGCTTCGCCACACGAGGGGCATGTGACAGAACTCGTAGGGAGGGAGGCTGTCCTGAGGAGATGGGGCTCAGGGACTCAGCTGTGAGGGAAGGAGCTTCCCCTGCTCTCCAGGGCTCTGGGTCCTGCCGCCCTCCCTGGCGCTCCCCTCCCCAGCTCACACAGCTGTCACACCAAAACCTACCCYGTAAAGGGCCTGTACTGATTCTGTTGATGTACTTCTTTCATGTATAAAGAACATATTCTCACTGTTCACCTTTCCTCAGCATCTACTCTTCCTTCTGTCTGCTTTACCAACACCAAAGTCAGAAAGTGCTATTCTTCCTTGGACATACGAGATGATAGAGAAATACATATTTGTGGGGTCAGCACTAGGTATACAAAAGGAGGATATGGTGCAAAAAAGTCAATCTCTRGACTTAGGCCTTAACAGCACTCTTCCAACACCTTCCCAAAACACAGAAGTTATTAAGAGGTCTCATTACTTCAGTGTAATATGCAGTTGCTTTAAGACCCCAGAACAACTCTTTAAGGGACAGAAAGTATTATGACAAAAAAAAATGCAGTTTTGTTCAGGTGTAGCCTACAGTCATTAGTATTASAGGGAAGCACTTCAGATGAAGTGGACCATTGTCATAACATGCAGAATAATTTGGTTTAGTTGATTAATTGCAATTCTTATTTAAAAAAGGAAATTTAAAGTACTTAAAATGGACAGCTCTGAACACATAAAAGRCTCCTAATGACACAGATACTTTATTAGCAAAGAACTGACAAGTCTAAAACATTTAGGCAGAAGATACCTTACTTAAAGAACACACTTTGAATACAATTTGACAGCATCAGTAATTCAGCAGTATTTTAATATAGATRAGCCATTCCAACATTTTGCTGTTAGTGGTCTAAAGGATCGTTCCAGACCAGACCATGTTCTTTCATTTTAATGGATTCTTTTCTGTTTGAGGATTCCCTTCCCCCTTTCTATTTTATAAAAACGCTTCTCTGAAAGAAACAACCAAATTACTTACTGCAGTGTGATTGAAAACATGCCTTCTCYGCTTCCTTGGCCTGCCTAGCCCATGGCCTCATATTGGAATGATTATCTCCACAGAGCAACCTTGCTCAGTGATGCCATTTGCTATTACTCTCTTTACTACCCTGCTGCTCCCCTAGTTCGGGCCAGTCCCCACTATCCTGTAGTCTTGCATTCTCACATCCCCACCTCTCATCAAGTCACTGATCCAGGAGGATGCCAATATAAAATCTAAGTTATTCAGGTGATGCATGGACTCCACTCCAGCCACTTTCAAACAGAAAGACAACAATGTGAAAGCACTTCTGTCCATGATTAAATAAAACACACAGAAGAAGAAAGGCCATCCTTTATCTTCAAAGCAGCCRCCAATTCATGGAGATATTTCAGGTACTTGTTTTTTTTACTCTAATCATAAGGAGTACCTTGAGTCCAGTATTATATAGCTTTAGCAGATGAAATGAAGTAGTGGCTCTACAAGAAACGAAGGATCTCCATCATCCATCAAACCAGAACATTTTACAAGACTCCCACCTTGTTTCTCCATCCTTTCACATACTAGTTGACAAATACAGAAAATCATAGTTGCAAGCCATCTGCTTCTCCTTTGGGTCTCCCCTCCTCTCCCCCATCAAGTTTCTTAGAGTTTTCCCTGTAAAAAAAGAACCTCAGAGGATAACAAAACATTGCTTCGTGAAGTGGTCTTTTCATACCAGCTTTACCAGCTGGATCCTTGGTGCTATGCRACTTCAGAGCATTCAAACTAAGCAGTTAGGTAACTCTTTTATATTCGGCAAGTCTGGTGCCCWATCATTTCTTAAATAGGAAAGAGACTGAGTTGCCTCACTCTTATTATTAGTGCTGTCAGAACTAGTTTGTACAGTTAGCTCCAGTTCCTAAAGGCCTTTCACAAGTGTCTGTTTCTTTCCATTCAGTTCAAAGAACATCTAGATAGATAGCTACCTTATCAACATTACATTTATAAATCTTCCTAATAAAAGCTAGTGAAAGAGCTCAGGTCACTACATATTTAATAAGGAAGCTCTAGTACTAATTTAAGTACTGTAACTGTCCATGTCAGAGTTTTCCAGAAAAATCAGAGTAATTCCTCTACAAAAATAATTATATATGCTGTTGCTATTCTTTTTCAGGTGTATTGAACTATAGCCTTATATGGGATTAAGGCAATTAGGAAGRGTTCCCCCYCTCCYCCTCCCAAAAAAAAGCTGACGTTGCACAAAATTGGAACAGAAAGACATGAGAAGAGATTGTTACATACAATAAATATGACAAAGTCATGGAATCAGTAAGTTTGGAAGGGGCCTCTGGAGGTCATCTAGTCCAACCCCCCTGCTCAAGTAGGGTCAYCTAGAGCATRTTAGAGAGGGTTGCATCCAGGCAGGCTTTGACTATCTCCAGAGAAGGAGACCCCACAACCTCTCTGGGCAACCTCCAGCAGGTCAGCCCCAGCCTTTACTGGTGCATAGGGTTATTTTGAATCACTATTTATTGAGAGTGACTGTGTCTTAGCAATACCTGTTACGTATTTATTGCTATCGAATAATACCCTATTCTATGACTTAGCATCATATTAATTCCAGGATAAGTAAAGGAACAAGTGGGAAGAAGTCACATGGAAGTTAGCAATGGAAATAACATCCCAACCCTTCTCCAACCCAGTGATGGAGCAGAAGAAAGTWGAAGGGGCRCTCTTTYGCTTGTAGTGGACTTCCAGAAATACAAGCTTCTTTTTCTTTTAAAAAGATTTCATAGAGCAAAAACACCAAAGGTCTAGTCTGATTTTTTAAAGCTAGGTAACTTTAAAACAAAATTGTGACTCTTATGGTGAAAGCGGAAGACCGACCAGTTCCAGGTACTAGTAGGGTCAACATCAAAGTTGAATGGGATGTTCCAAGGAAGTAGAGCATCTGAACTGTTCTTCCTTTTTTGCTGTGAACAGGAGTCTATGSGCCATACCCATGCAATTTTCTTCCTTCATCTATAAAAGGGCAAATCATACAGGCAAGATTTAATTGACTTTGTTGTATACTTTGCATAAATAAAAGTGAACAGGAAATTTGGACTAAGTTTTTTCCCCAGTGTTAAAAAYAGCAGCAGCAGCATCTGTCAAATAATGCTACTTCTATCATGCAAACCTGAGAACAAATGAATTGGAGTCATAGCTAGACAGGCATTTCACAGAGTAGGTGTAGCTATATCACAAAAAATTGCAAAATAACCTTTTCTATAGCTACCATTCCCCTTTTCTTGATACAGGTGTTCACTGGTTGGTGGTTGAGGCACAATTATTACGGGATGTACTGGAAATTCTTTCTGTGACATTACAGCATCATGTGGGGTTAAGGGAGGACATCAGCCGTCAAACTAGAAAGAAGCAAGAGAGCAGACAGTTATGCTTTATATTCAATCCTTGTGAAGAGAACTTTACAAATCAAGAATTACTAGAGGTCAAATCCCCAGATTCAAACCTGATACAACAGGATRGTAATAACCACTCCTATCATGACGGATGTGATATGTTGCTGATCACTGAAGAGTAGTAGTAATCATGTTTTTATCAACATGCTCCTTATACTAGCATCGTTAAGGAAGGGTAATCTGCAGAGAATTACTTGTGATTTTCTGTGAGAACTATTAAACCCAGATTTATAAAGCACAAAGCAGCTATATTACTTACTTGTAGACTGCAATATATGGGCAGGCATTACTAGTACACTGAGCCAATGTACTTCAATTTTCTCTGGTCAGAGTATTATTCTGTTCTGTGTAGTTATTTATTAGGATGGGTAACAACACTAGGCAAAATGCACCTCAAGATGATGCTCCTCTTCGCAGATAGGCAGTACAACCAGCAATATTCCCTACAAATATCCTTTGGCTTGTAACATGCTTTTCTGCAGGAAAATAAGGAAAAAATAAATGTCTCCCCTTTATCCTCTAGGCAATATGATTTACAGGACTAATTATCAAGGTTGTTCTAGTGATGTCATCAACCACAAGAATGAAGATGAAGTCATCAGAATTTCGGACAGAGTTATAGCCCAGAAATTCAAAATCTTGGCATTAAAGTTATCTACATACCTGGAGCAAACGCCAAATCTATTTCAACATTTGTCCTGCTCAGGGTTTTGCTTGCCACATCTGTGCAAGTAGGTAATGGAATGATGTTGCATGGTTCCATGCACAGAGACAGGAAAATACATGCGACTGCTATAAACCTATTCATGCAAATGTCAAGGGAAAATAAACTTCATGAAGATAGTCTGTCAGCCTGACTCACAGTGGAAGTGTCATCAGCAATCTAATGGCACTCTTAGAAATAATCTGGCAGTTATTTTCAGTGTAATTTTGGGTTTGGAAGTGACAAAATCTTCTTATCTCTGAAATAAAAACTTGAAGYTTGATGTTTATGCTCCCATGTAGAAATCCTTACACTTAGTGTGCAGTGAATGTCTCATTYTTAATACTTTTAATTCTTACCTATCCAGTTAACACTGATGTTTTAACTCAGAGAGCAGAAACAGATTCCCAGCTGATCAGAACCACAGAAAAGAAGCAGGATGTAGAGAGTACTCCAGGATGAATTGCCTATTCTTTTACACTCTTCCTATGCCATCACTTGTATTTTAAGTTGGAGCATTTTAATTAACCCAAAGCATTTGAAGTGCATCCACCCCCAGTGCCTGTAAACTCATAACAACATAGCCACCACTCTAATACCTAGCTGTTTTAAAAGTAGAACTCTCCTAGTTCTGCTTTTATACTAATTAGTAGAAACACCATATTATATGGACTAATACACGTCAAAACAGAGCATGCAAAATTGGAACAGAAGAGGCTAAAACTTTAGGTTCTCTCTAGCTAAACATTTGGCWGCAAGTAGGAAAATAGTTATCTTAATTGAAAAATCCATCCCTCAACCTGCTCTTATTTAAAAAGTATAAATATGCCTGTCAGGAATGTTCAAGCACATATGAAAGTTATGAGAAACCACATTCTATCAACATGGAGCTCTATTTCACATTTAGACCTAGGATAAACAGTTCTTTTTGTAGAAGCAGATCTGAAACATAAACGACCAGTGGGTTCTACTTGGCGACTTCTTAATGAAGATTCTTCCCCCCCCCCCATTGCCTTTCTTATAGTGAAAAAGTTACCCAAGAGACTACATAAAATGGTCTTTTTGTAACCCTTTCTTCTCCTTCCTTCTTTCTAGAAGACTTGCCCCTAMTCCTTTTTTTGAAAAGGGCAGATGTTCCTCCTTTCCAGTTAAGGCTCTAGGAGATGAATCATGCGCTCTTTGGCAGAGCTGAACTACATAAAACTTGTGAAAGCTTTAATATAAATCCCTATTTTCAGGACTGCCTTGCTAGCTAACATAGGTGGTTGTAAGCTGAGTGTGCATTTGTGCTTGCATTATTCAGGGCATCAAACACTGAGGTACCTAAATCAGGGCTGTAGAGACAACTCTGAAGTTGTTTGGAACAACTCAAGCATTACTGTTCTTCAGACTTTTCCCTAGTTGAAAGTTAACTAAATAGCACAATGCTGACTGCATCAAGAAAACAGGTACATAGTCAACACAAGCAGAAAAGGAGGAATTCCAATTAGAAAAATCAACAGAGTGTAGTTTGAGGCAACATGCAGCATTTTTCCCCATCTCTGCCCAGGCTCTTTCTTCCATTTCCTCAGCCTTTCTAATTGCAACTAGATTTTAGGCATAAAATAAGGCTAGTAATGGAGTCTCAGTCTCCAATTTTCTGTTATGCTAGCCTTATACTACTCTAAAAATATTATGGAAAKGATAAAAGAGGAAAGAAATTTTTCTATTTCTACATAATGTTCTTAAGATGGTGCTGAAATGCAATGAGTAAGAAAAGACCCTAAAAAATTCTTACTGATGAAGCAGGATCATYGTTCTTGAACCAATTTTATCCTCTTTATTACCAAAGACTGAATGTAGGCTCTGTGATACACAATATACTGGAGCCAGTTCAGGTTGACTTGAAAGGCACATCTGGGCAGTTGCCTAGCTCACAATGCTGTTTGGCAGTGAAACCTTTTGGCATCCTATTAGTATTTTAATCTTTATCATAACCAGCCTGGCAAAATATGCAGGGGCCAAATCCACCACTTGTTAAAAAAATAAATAATAATAATAAAAAACCACCTAGTGATACCAGTGCAGCTTTTGCACGTTCGAACCAGGTTATATTTTTTAAAGGTTCTCCTGTTAAATCTTTCCTTGGTTTTCTATCTTTGTTTTTATCACTGCTTATCTTGCAACATAAATCTGCAGTCCAAATTAACATAGTATTAAATAATCTCATCACTGARTAGTAGGATGTAAATAGGCACTTCATTCCTTTGCAGGGCATAGTCTGTTGTAGAAAGCACTTCACATTAATTATTGTGGCAGTTTGCATCTCTGCACCTACAGATAAATGGTCTTAGGCTAACAAATGCTAATCAAGCCTTCAAAATAGGATTTAGGCAATGTCTTGGATGTTTGGTACTAGCCACCTTCCCAGAGGGAAATTTCACCTCTACTGAGGCTGTTGTTTGGTAACACAGATGACTCTGCCCACAGTGATAGCAAGAATGAGACCAGACAACATGACACGATGCAATTCTTTTGCCAGTGTCTACGATCTGCACAGCAGCATTGCTCTCTGGAGAAGGGTCGTGCTTACCGTGAGGGGGAATGAAAGGAACTTCTGCTAACACTCAGGATCCTCCTCAAGTACCAGTTCTAGGACAACTGGAGAAAGATACCGCACTGGGCAGAGCTCCGCTAGCCTATGCAGAAGTGACCTTTGGTTTTCAACATCAAAGAATTTCCACATAAAAAGATAAAGCAATTTCATTCAGGTCAGAAGTTACAAAATTGTAAAAAATATATATAAAAAACGTACACAAAATACCAGTTAGYGCTCTCAAAGCACTATGCAGCCCCAGAGATCGGGTAGCTTTCTAAGCATCTGCTRTCTATGACATACACTGTTTGTTCTTTTTATCTGTAGTCTACAAGAAATATTGTTACACTATTTGCAATATTTTATGTGCACTGCTTGGACACAAAAAGGACATGTTTCCRAAACAGAAATTAATCTTCATTTTCCTTTAATATTTTTTCACCAGTCAGTTAGTCCCTAAGGGACATAAGGTATTTTGATATATCTCACAAAGAGCTRATTACCACACCTAAAAGCAACATACTTTGTTTAGATTTCGCTGTGCTCCATTAGCAGTATTGGCAAGCAAGTGTGATTCAACATCTTCCTTTCTATTTCTTTGTATTTCAGTACATTTGTTTACTTACTGAGCGCTGCTGATAAATTTGTGTTTCCCAAATTCCTTATTTTTTTAGTGGMCCACTTAAGAAAACTAAATTGAATAATTTATAAGAGTACAATAAAAGACAGTCCTTGCCTAAGACAGCATACATTCTAAGGAGATGAGACAGAAGTAAAGTCAACTTTACTAAACATATTGAGAAATTAAATTAAGTGATGTGCCTTGTGCTTCCATGTAGGAAATCTGTGGCCAACCAGGGAATTGAAAAAAAGCCTCTTGAGCCTCAGTTTAAAGCATTAACCAAAAGGCCAATCTTTCATTTCACCCTACACTACTGTTTTCAAGCACAACAAAAGATTGTTTCCTGCACACTCCCCCATCCACTTCACAAAAACCTCTATTACAATAATGTCAGTAATTAAGAGGCTGACAGCAGAGTGACTGAGGAGTCTTGTGCAGCCTTGCGGTCTCGTGAGAGGCTGTAGACTCACTGACTACGCTCTCCTGATCTAGCATGCTTACCACAGTAATTTGGCAAATGGGATTAGCTTACAATAGTGTCTGCTGTGCTCTGATCTGGATGAAAGAGCTGGGTTTGGTCTTAATTTAAACTATTTATTGGATCACCACTTGTCAGACAACTTGCTTTCAGCATCCTTGTAAGAGCCATGAGTCGCCTGGCCAATTTCCCTGACAGTACCTGTGGGATTCCTCCGTGATCCTTTATTTACTTATTTTTAAAATGCGTGGAGTCAAAAAGTTGTATTTGTTGTTCTATTAATAAAACTAGAACAGATGTATGAAACTTCAAGTGAGAAGGTAACATCCACATCTCATGATATTTACATATGAAAATAACTTCCTGGGGCAGGGGGCAAGCAGCATAGAACATAAAACACCCTCTTGATGGTACTCTATCAAACTGTATTAAAAAGCTATTAAAAGTCTTATTTCATGTCAGTCAAATGTAAACGATAATTTGTTCTTTCAAGTCTACATAATCTTACAAAATCTTTGAAAAGGTAGCATTTCTTTTGGCATTTTTTGGTTTGACTTTTTTAATCCTCTAGTTCCATATTAGAAGGGGTGTGAATTCTTTCTTCTCTAGAACTATCCTGCAAGGGTAGGGTTTTTTGAATGAAAATCATTCCCATATTACAGAGCATGTTCCCTTTCTATTTCCATTCTTTAACCCAAAACAGCCCCTTGGGCATCCTAAGCTTCATTGGCACAGGCACTATATTAGGGGAGGAAATGACTCATAATTATGCTAGCAATCAATATCTGCAATGCATCTCTTTCACAGTATTACAAAGAAAATCAGATACGTCCATTCAATCAGGCTGTTCAATATAGCCATTTGTAACACGCTTAAGTTTGTTGTCAGCATTTACTTAATAAACGCATAAAATGATTATGAAAAGGGTTGCACTGGGCAAGGAAGCTATACTACCAATTAAAAAAAATGAAATTTGTGTTTTTTTGACCAAGCTTCATCCTAAAATAATCTTATCCCAAAACAATCTTATCCTGAAAAGAGGCATAAGGCTATCTGGTTGGGATGGTCATTCCTTAACAGGAATAGGTTTTAAATGTAAAATGTCATACTTAAACTGTAAACAAATCATCCATATGGTAACAAATACCAAGGGCTGCATTCAAACAACCCAAATTCCAGCTACCACTGCATTCTCCAGGGTGCTTGCCACTTTACATAGTTCATCCTGGTTCCTCTTTAAAGGCAGCTGGGGACCTGTGTAAAATGAAAGCCATTTTTGAACTCTAMCTGAATTTACAGGCTGGATGTACATGTCTTACCATGCAAGACAYTGCAACTGCATCTGTGGTATTATACTGTAGACCCTTGTGGATAATACACAACTTAAAGTATTTTCACACAATTTTTCACAAGATGTATCTACCTAGACTCATAATTGGATAACCAGAGTCTCTTGCTAAGTCACTCTAACAGGTGAGTGACTGTACCATTGCAGGGCTAGTGAAGATGGGGACTCCTTGCAGTAGCCAACATACTCCTAACTATCTGGCATGATCCTGGGCTTTAGCTGTACTAACCTTATTATTCTTTCTATCTTTGGTTTGTCCATGAGTTGGAATAACTGCCAAAATAATGAGGGATGAAAAAATCTTATGAATTCCTACAAAATAGAAAGTCTGCAATGTCTTATCCAAAGGAAGAAAAGAACAGCCTCAATTCCTTTCAGAGAAAATTCAAGGTAAATGCCTACTCTTTTACAACAATATTTCCAGGGTAAGATCCTTGTGCCATTTAGGTCGATAAAAAAAGCCTACAATAATTTTAATGGAATAGTGACTTCACTCTCCTGCTTTCCTGCTTATAAGTTGCTCTCTGTTTCTGCTGTGAACTTTCTCTTCCACAAAGGAACCGAAACATCCCCAAACCTCTCCTTCCATATTTCTTGAGACAATCCACAGGAGCATAGAAAGCTTTGCTTTATTTTTCTAGACAGAGCAGCAGCTGACCCTTCTCCATTGCTAAGCAACACACCCAGTCTGGTTCAAGCAGCAGCTCCAATTTTTTCTATAAAGTAAAGGTCAGACTATTCAGCAGAGGGAGCAGAGTTATTTTATTTATTTGTAGTTCTTTTAACATTGTGTATGGAACACCCGTATTCTTTGAGAATACTTGTTGCTTATTTAAACTCTAAATAACATCTTCCATTCCAGAATTCTCCTTTCTCTACTCTTTAAAATTACTGTAACACAAATGGAATTGTATACACCATTACCCTAGCCTCCAGATAGAAACCCCCAAAATCCAGATGTGGAGAGGCTCAAAACCATCTCTAAACTCAAAGAAATTGCCATTGTTTTTCACCTACAGTTCACACTTTTTTTTTTTTTTT
>NW_028186623.1:5421019-5445382 GCF_003343005.1 Rhea americana | reverse complement strand
GGAGTAAGGGGCAAAATCAACCAAGTTGATGCTCCTCACTTACTACAAGGACTTCAATCCATCAGGCTCCTTCCTGCTTTGCCCACCATACCAGTCCTCCTGCRATGCACTATGTCTTGTTTCTTGGAAGAGCACATTTCTGAGCTCAGCTTCAGCAGGACTCTGTGGCTAGGAAGCTATCAATACTGTTTCCATGCTTGCTCTCTCAGCTGTAAGAGGGCACTGCCGACTCCTAATTCACTGTCTGTCCCTATATCCTCTCTGCCTGCCAGCACTGTTCATTAAGAGAACACACCTGAAAATGATTGAGTCACAGTAAGGAACGAATAATGTCTCTGGAGTTGTATCATTAAGACAGAGCTTAATAACTGAGATCAAGGAGTGTTACATTTTTTGCCTTTGCTGTAGCCAGTGATCCTGATGACTTCAAAAACAAAATGGATTTTAAACCCTGCATGACTCCTTAAAGTACTCCTACTCGGCAGGCTGCTGCTGAGCATGGAAGGAATAAGGGCAGCATGCCTGGCCCTTCAAAAGGAGCCCTTCCCTGCAGATGCTGGGGAAATACCTTGCAGAGGTGCTCTGTAGCAGTGGGCACAGTGTTTTTCTGTGACTGCCATAAGCCTTCCACTGCTATTTTTGCCAAGTGGCAGGACAAAAGTCAACATTGCCTTGCTCTCTTTATCCTGCTCCCACTTTGAGATGCTAGATGAAAGCTGAGGGGACTGAGRGGTCTTTTAAAACTCTCCACAGTGGCCAGCTTACCTCAGGTTCTAGCTTGCTGCTTGCAAACAGCACGTCCCATCTTTACGGGGGCTGCCTGGTTAGCTCCCGTTCTTCTCATTTCTGCAGAGATGACAGTTAAAGCCATGGACTGGGGAAACTGCACTATTTCACAGTAAGCCCAGGCAGAAACTCTTAGTCAGTACTATAAAAGGGAAAAGTATGGAAAAGCTGGAATTTAAGTAGAGGAAGATATATCTGTAATAGAGCACACTAAGGGAGGGGACAGGATTCATTTCAGCTGAGTTCGTCTCATTCAAAAGCAGGTGCCAGCAATTGAATAAGATAGAGACACCTGTTAGAGGAGTAAGTAACATAGGTGTAAATGTCTTCACTGTAGAGTTTCAAATTTAGGATCACTCCAACCTGAGCTTTCAGATACAGCTTGGCTTTTATCACAGTGCAGAGTAGGCCTGAAGTTGTTATTTTAGAAAACAGGCCATGATTTTACTCTGGAGAATTGTCCAGAGATTTAGTGTCAATAGAAATATATTTTCAGCTTCCCTATACAATTAATTTCTGCTCTTTCTCAAGGAAAGTGGTATTTGGAGAAGGTGAATACTATCATTCTTGATCTGTGGCCCAGATTCAGCTAAGGTCAAGTTTAGGTAATTAACTGAGGAAGTCAAGTCAGGCACCTAGCGCTGCCTCCCTCTCTGAAGGGAGGGAGAGGGGTGCCTCAAATGAGAATTTGTACCAACTAAAGTCAGRGTGAATTTTTTCCTCAGAAATTATATTTTTGTAAGAAATTTCCAGTTTTTAARGTTATTCCATTTTGTAAACAAAACATTTCAAAATTTGGAAAACCCCGTGAAACAGAAAATCCAGTTTCATCTCAGGTTCATTTTCTACCCACTGCTCCAATTTATCATTTAACAACATGGAGAAAGTTGCAAAATAATATGTCTCAGGGTAAGAGTCAAAGAACACTGCGTGGTCTTATTCCTAGAATAACAACAAAATCTTCCAAATTGCTTTTTCTGTATAAATCACAGAACAAATTGAGCAAATAGAAGAAAAATACAATAGCAGAAGAATCTGTTCTCATTTTTGTGGTCTGTTTCCAGTTCACAGCTCTTCAGTCTGAAAACAAAAGTGAGGCCAAACTTGCAGCCTACCAAATGGTCCCTGCATGCAGTCAAACTCTTGTTATTTGTGTATTTGTGATACTTGTAGGGTTTTATTTACAGATGACCTTTTGTACTATAGTCCTCATCACAAATGACATTAACTTGGAAAACTAAACTCACATGATTAAATTAAACTTGATCATGCAGAAGTTCTTAGTCTGTGTTTTCAACAAATCTACTGAGGATGAACGGCGCAAGATAAGCAGACTTTTCCTTCAAGATAAGCTTTACTTTCTTGCCATGTGAGATCCTCATATAGCCAGTGAGATGAGCATTTATTAAAATTTCAATAAGTAGTAATTCATAGAAGATAAGGATTTTCTACCTCAAAGTTAGCATGCCCTCCAAAAATTATTTTTGGGTAGATGTTGCTAAAGCATTAAAGTAGTCCGAGTACCAAGTACAGAATTCTTCTGTTGTGGATGTTCTGCTTTCTCCCATTGTCTCTTTTACCTTCATAACATGAAACTAAATAGCATCTATAAAGCAATAATAATGGGCTGATACCAAAGAATTGATAGTGGGAGATTCAGAGGTGGTGGCTAAGCCTCTGGGATTCAGTGACTATTCTTTTTCTTTCTGCTCATAATGATATCATGTTTTCTTGTGCTTCCCCTCTTTTAGCAATTTGGTCTGATGATACATTTATACTGCAAATGCTTTGTGGCAGGAACCAACTTTTTGACTGGTATCTCAAATATTTAATAGAATGGATTCCTGATCAGAGCTTTTAGATACTACAACAGCACAAATATTAACTGCTTAATACAGAATATTGTTTTTAACCTTAGATGAATAAAAAMTATTTAAACTAGATTGAACTGCACTTTCAGAATAATTTGTTATTAAAATATTTCGGTGATGATACACAGAGTTAGGTAYAGTGAACTGATACTTGGACACCTTTCTAGAATTGGAAAATAATCAAATTTATGATTAGCCAAATGACAAAATTGTTAACTCAGATATTTTTCTCTTTCTTTTCAGACTTCATGAGAAAAAGATCATTTACAGRAATAATTTTCCAAGTGTGTCCCCAGAACTCCTCTTGGCATTTTAGTTTGAAATAAATTTTGTGTGAAACTTAGGCTGAAAGTACATTCTCYGTATTTTTGTGATACAGCCACAAGCTTTTGCCCTAGGATTGTTTGCATGGTTTATGATCCCTTGTACACCTAGATGAAATTTCATCTTCCTAACTGACCTCAGAAAAGAAAGGATTTTGTATTTCTGTATGTCTTTGTAGAAATTCAAGTAATAGCCTGGTTTTAAAATGGTGATTCCATATGAGTAGAGGCATCTCTTCCCCTGCATTTCCCCCATCCCCAGCATTACAAAGAGCACTTGTCAGCTGTGTGGTCAGTGCGTGATGTAAACAGTCACTGATGAGTGCTTCAACACATTTCTCCTTTGAATGCTCGTCTTAGGCAAAGAGATGTCATTTGAAATCCAAAGTGGTTTTATAAACAAGGAAAGAGAGCAAAATCTAAAGGCATCCTATYTGCCTTTGAGGTGGCTCGCAAAGGTACTGGGGGCTGGCAGTTCCTAACAGCATGGCCACAGAAGAAGTCTCCAAGCCACTGACAATCTAGAGTGAACCGAGGGAGGCAGTGTCATTACCTGACTTAGAACATGACCAGGAGAATTATATCAACACTATACTTYCCATGTATACAACTATGGGGATCTTTGATGTTACTAATTTATTAGAGTCAGTTTATTAAGGTAAGAGCATGAGGGTTGTGTATTAGKTGACACCTCCGACCCATCAGTGTGACAGTAGTTCAACATCTGACAGCAAAATGTGCCACTCACACGATAATTGCCAAAATAYTTCACACAGAGAAAGATTCCCTCATTCTGATATGAGCTCAGTCTGACTGTTTAACTTGCAAGAGTGGACAAGGTAACAGCCCCAAAAGCACTGCTGCCAATATACAGGAGTGCATTTAGCTTGTGCCGCTCATAGAAGCATAGTTTCTTTTACAAACTGATTAACATATTATTCCCACCAGTTTACTGAAGGAAGGGGATTGCTGTGTGGGCTGCCTGTCTCTCTGTCTTGCTGCACATCTAGGATGTTGCCAGTAGCATTCACTGGTTCAGTGACTGATTAGTATAAATTCTTCACAGTAAACTTGTGACATTCAGATCAGTATAAAACAGAGCCCTTGAAGCAGTCTAGCCATGGCATTCCTTTCCTGCCTTAAGTCTATTATATAAAGGAAAATAAAGGAGAATGCAGCATGAATAGCAATGCTAGCGCTGGAGGCTGCTGGAACTGGCTGTTCCATTCTGCAGAGCAGGCGTTCCAAGCTCGCGGCRTGGAGAGGTGCTGCTGGGGGGAGAGCAGCTCGCTCGCTGTTCGGAAAGATCCCACCTGAAGGTCACGTGGCAAGAAGAGAGTGATGTTGTGAGACCAGATCTAGCACTGTAGCAGGGTTACGGAGCTCCTGCCACATCTGAATAAGGCAGAGCRCACATGTTGTTGTAACGTCATCTATACCAGCTCTCAAAGATTTGARTAAATCACACTCGAGTAATTAATTTTGAAAGGATCTTATCAATGGACTAATAGGCTAGAAATTTGCTCTGAAGGGCTATGGTTTGAACAATGATGAAATCTTAGGCAGGATTTTAAACCTGACCCATCCTGGAGACCCCAGAAATGGTGGCTGGTTTGCTATAAAAACCTGCAAAAGAAAGACCAAGGTGTTAACACTCATGGGTGGATACGCCAGGTACTAGGAAATCTGCAGTAATGCTAATCATGACTCATTAGCTGTTATGCTGCCTACTCTACTCTCAAAGGTTAGGGACATATGTTTGAAAGAGGGGTGATCCTCCAGTGTTAACACGCGCAAGACCTAGACCAAACAAGAACAGAAATAACCCACACCTAGCAAACTAAGAGGTCTGAATTCTGTTGCCCTGAATCATGCAAATCATTTCTGCCTGCACAGATTAGATGTGGTATAACTCTAAAAATCTGCMTTCTGCATTGACTTGCAGAAGCACTGTGTGATTACTGCAGGTCAGGAATGGAGGAAAAAAGCCCCATATTTCATACTTGCATTCCTGAAATTTATTATTCTGAGCTAATTGTCCCAGTGTATTTATGGAACATGATTGTGCATTTACACAAAATCTAGTGCAGTGGGGTCTCAGGCATGACTGGCAGCCAGGGAAGTCGCTTCAGGAATAACAATTGTCATCACCTTCCTCACCATTATAATTATCATTTTTATTTTAAGTAGTTACAGGCAGAAAAAAAAGGCACTAGAGACCTCAGGAACCTCAAGCTTCTTGACTTTACAAGCAACGTGATCCTGTGGCTGAGCTGAAGAGACCTTGCTGAGCTCGTGTGTTTACTAACCCGTTGCCGGCATTCTTCTGCTGTGACTCTCTGCAGTACATCACAGCGCTTCTGCCTGTGAAATGTTCTCGTTCCAATTAGCCAAAATATTTAATAAGGAACAAGAATATTGCAAGTCAAGTAATTCAGCACTTCTTTAGTGATGTATTGCGTTAGTGTGTGTATCACTGAAATCAACCATTAATTCAGACARTAAGTTTTCTGCTTTTGCAAAGAAGACGGCTTCCGCTGTTCGTTACTTCAGCCTCTTAGAAGCCTGCAAGACTTCCTTTAGGAGTCTAAATTCCATTAAGGTGTGCCCTGACTAAGCTGTCTGACCTTCCAGAGAAATAAATAAAACTCAACTAAAAAAATTAAAAAATAAAGGTTTCACTCTGTTTTTCTGCAGGAAGTGACATAGGCCAACTTTAAAAAATTCAGAATTTGTTACAAGCAGACTGCATCCTGGCATGCTACTGAACTGCAGTTCCGAGCAATTTGCTGCCTAAGCCAGAGTTTTGTTGTGTTGTTATGGGCCACTCAAAGCACAGAATTCGTTAGCTTGACTATAGACGTGCAAGAAGTTACTGAAACCATCTGTATCTGGCATTTCTGCCATTCCAGTATTATATAAAGTGAAGTTCAGAGATGAGATATTGACAGGCAAGTCCAGCTTTTGGAGCAGTGTAAATCTGAGGCTTTTAGCACCACATCCAATATGAAGCTAGTTCAAATTTCA
Organism: Rhea americana; assembly: GCF_003343005.1. Taxonomy (NCBI): domain Eukaryota; kingdom Metazoa; phylum Chordata; class Aves; order Rheiformes; family Rheidae; genus Rhea; species Rhea americana. The sequence goes on along the minus strand of NW_028186623.1, from coordinate 5,439,375 downwards.
CTGAAGCAAACAAAAAAATTCCCACTGACTCTGTGGAGTTTGGGGCTTCATYTGAAGATTCCAAGGTGCCTGACACAAGAGTGGAGGGGGATTTATTTTTCTGAAAAATCCTCATKGAGGCACTGAAATCATCCTTCCTATTTGCTGTAGCACCACTTCTACATATTTTGCCTTTTCTAGTTGCTRTTCCTGATTTTTTTTTCCCTGCATCCCTGAAAGGTGTTTTCACTTGGAAAATACTTTGAAGCCCTTTAATATAAAAATCTCTGTACACATTAGCTTATGTCATTCTTGGCAGAGGACTTGTCAGAGCATCACACTACAGTCTTTCTACTTGAGCTCCTGTGTATGATGCCAGGCAGTACCATCCGCCTGCAGTTCCCTCTGCCTAGTACACCACGCAGGCAGGAGGGTATCTTAGCCTTAAATGAGCTGCAGGCTCTGAAGGTCTGAGCCCACCTGCCAAGGTAAGTTTGTAAGATAGTGGGCTTGTTTTAATTACAAAATCAGCAACATGGCAAAAGGTAAAATTGTAAATGTAGTGTAAATTTTGCTCATTTGTAAATTTTYGCTTTTGAGCAAGATTTGCTTTGAGGATGGATAAGTACTGCTGGAAGGCTCAAAATCTCTCCTATGGTGGTGATTTTCCAATTCAGTTCTCAACTGGTGAGAAACACTTGCCTGGTATTTKTCCTTTGGCTTTCAAAATTATCTTACTGATATTTCTCTGCCACTAGCTATTACATCTCAAAACTAAAAACATGATTCATCCTCTCTCAGCAACCCTATGCATGAAATGGAATAGCCAGGAGCACTCTGGCAAAGGGGTCAGGGGCTAGATCTTCCTCTGCATGCACAATTTGAAACTGTGTGACTCTTAGGAAAGGCAACGATAAAACCGTTAAWGCAGCAGTTTAAAAACTGAAGGCAAGAGGCTTGTCGGAAGCCTTCAGCCATCGGCACTGCAGGGGTTGAGGGACACTCCTGGCTAAGGCATTAGCTATTAGTGTCCAGAGTCACTGTGAAAAAGAGATCACTGGACAGCATACCGAGATATACCCAGGATCTGCTTCTTTGCAGCCAGCCACATGGCTATCCTCAGCTGCACTCACTGCCTGAAGCTGGGTGGTGGCCAGAGTAAGACCAAAGATTCCTTTTGGTGAKCTAAGCTCCAGCCATGTATTTAGTTAGCCTTCTTTGCTAATTATACTGACCCTACGGTGCAGCCCATATCCTGCAGTTAAGACTCCCTCGACCTGAGGAGCTGCTTTTCTTCCCTATTGTTTCCCTTTCCCCCCGTCCCTCGTCTGTGAGAGCAAGGTTTCCTACAACTCTGTGCCAAACTCATTGCAATTTTGTGGAGCCACTCTGGATTGTTTCAGASCAGTCTCATCTAGTGCATGTTACGAAGTGTGTCTTAATACAGACAGGCCCACACATGTCAAGTGCCTTCTACATCGATGTGTGGTTTACTCACTTGTCTTCTCCTGGCCTTTGGGATTTCAGCTATTGGTCTGGGCTGGGATGTGGCAGCTGCGGGAAAGGTTACATTGCAGGGACACTGAGAGCCTGCGCATGGAGCTAGGCGAGGGGTGGCCCTTCTTCCTTCCCAACCTGCGCTAAGGACATGCTAGCGTTAGCCAGGGCTCGTTATTTTAACCACACATCATGTCTCTCTCTGCCAGCTTGGCAAGGTGGTGACATTTTTATTTCAGTGTTGCCAAACGTGCGGGTGCTGCTCTGTGTGTTTCTGGAGAGTTTCTAGGGACTGATTGTTCCAGGCTTTTGGCTTCCTAGAGAGTCACAGCACCATCTTCTGCCTACTGCTCCTTTYAGTTCCCCCACCTTATCTTGCTTTTATACTCCAAAACCTTCCTACAAAAAAATCCATCAGTCATGTTTTCTGAGTTCCTGAATGCTTTCCTTGCCACCTCCCCAGGAATTAATTAAGTCTTTGTAGCACAGGTCTGCCTGGTCTGGCAAATCCAAAAGCGCCTTAACACGAGCATAGGCTCATCCGCCTGTGTATGGACTCTGAGGTGCRTATGATACCCTCACATAAAGGTAGTGTCCTAAGCTGAGAGGAAGGGAGAGCTTTGATGTGCTGGGCAGAGATGACTGGTATTTGCATTTGCTCTGRAAATGTGTTATTTCCAAAGCCCCTTGGCAGGGAAGGGTAGTTATGATTTGCATCATCTTGCTGAAATYCTGCAGGGATACAGTGGTTTGGACTCAGATGTCAGCTTTCCTGTGCTGTTGCTCTAATCTGGTCCCCAGTTTGTTATTTGTTGTATTTCTCCCTAGTGCTCCCAGCTACTACTGGGGAGGGGTACTTAAGTGAAAGAAAAAGAATGGGGTTTTGCATTACATTTCTGCCTCAGTCCTTATTTGCTGAACCCTAGCTGAGCTATTTAGATCGCAAATTCTCTTGTTCATTACTGTTTCTAAATATCCAGCCTGAGGTATACAAGTCTTTATTAGAAGACAATATTTCAGTTACAGTTATGTTTGCTCAAAAAATACTTCTCTAAAAGCTGGGCATTTGCGGAGGGGGGGCAGGGAACGAAAGCAAAAGTTGTTAGAGCTGTTAGTTGTTACATACAGAAAATGAGTTCACGTTACTTTCCCTTTAAAAGAATGATCACTAACTTCCTGAGATTTCTGAAAAAAAGGTRTAGTTGAGGAGTAGTTAATTAAGGCATTAAGAAGAGTGAATGAGATGGAAGCTGCTCTGAGTGATTCCCTGCTGTGAGAACAAATAAGAATTTTTGTAAAGAGAATCTRGTGAAGGACCCCAAGTTCAGATATTAAAGCTGGTTCTCTATGCTGTAGCTGTCCAGCTCCCCCACACCTCCCCAGTGGTAAACAGCTCTGTCCCTTTGCTTTGCCAGAATGGAGTTCTGCCAAACTAAATGCCGAAGGGTTGACAGGACAGTGAGTGCCGTTGGTTAGTCCGGTGACCCTCCGGATATTGATTGTGGTACTGATGAGTTCTGCTGCTACAAGCCAGTAACCCCTCCGGGAAAGTCTGTGCTTGGCAGGCAGCCTATATCTATACCTCACACATAGGCTGTAGTGCCTTATTAATGTGTACCTTGGGCTAGTGTTTAGGGAGCATTCCTTTGCACAGAGCAGCAGATGATACAGGTTGCTTTTCAGCATCTCTGTAGGCTGGAATGATGTTTGCAGGTCTTACTCTTCTGCACGTTGTTTGGCTGTCATCTCTCCTCCTGCTCTGGGCCAATGCTGGAGATAGTGCAAAATTTTTTCTTCTTTTGCTTTTGCTTGAAACAATGTTTGCTAGCAAGTCAAGATGCCAGTGGTGGGTAGCAACTTTTTTCACGTGCTAGGTAGTTTAAAATGAAAGCAAGATCTCTTGTTACCGTCTAGCCTATGTACTGTCTGGCAAGTGCAGCATTGGCTCTGTTTGTTAGTTTTGGGAGGGTTTCTGTGACACAGACAAAAACAAACATGGAAACAGAGCAAAGTGACTGCCTGAAAGTAATCTGGCTTTCCTTTTCTAGGGGCTAGAAGCTGAGTTTTGTAAACAGGTATGATTCATTGTTAATCCAGCCAGATTTCCCCCAGCAACAAGGAACCTGCCCCGGCTCTGTAACATAGCTTAAAAGTCCCAGTTTCCTATTTGGAGCATGGGCATTGTATTGACCATATGTACAGGCCTGAATTTCACACCCAGTTCTGGAGCAGCTGAAGTCCTGATGAAATCCACATATTACTGGGTTACAGATTGGGGAATACTACCTTCTGACAGCTTAGCAGAATGTCTTAAGAAAAAAGAAAAAGAAGAAACAACCTACTCTTTCTCTTAACATCTCCCAGATGAAAATTTGGCGTGGCAGATGAGAATTTTGCCTGAAGTAATGTTAAATTTCTTTAGACAAAATTAGTCCTTTCAAGCCAAGTGAAGTCAATGGGCACTTTGTCTAAGTGAAACATTTTGCGGTTGACTTGTATGAAGAGCAGATTATGTCGATGGTAGATTATGTCTACCTTCCTGTTTGCTTCTCGATGTAAAAGCTCTGCTGCTCTAACTCCGTCTAGGTAACCTTTGCCCCTTCTAACATCCATAACGTCATGGAAAAGTGCAGAATGAATTCTGACAAAATTAGTAACTAGTCATTGCGCCACACAAGGAGTATTTGGGCCAGACTTTTGACAGGGATCATTTCTCCTCTATGCACCTAAATGGATGAACTGGATCTTGTGTGATCTTGTAGGAACAGCTTTTAAAATTCTACTTGCAAACATGGACACAACTCTTTCCAAAAATGAAGTCTGTATGGTGATTGTGACCAAATTTGCAGGTTCCTTTGTAACAGCAGTATCAGTAAATACAGCATCCTTCTTGTTTGTGCATGACAACACACCCTACTTCCATGGAAATCAAATTCCTAACATTCAGAATGGAATGGGCCAGATATCCAAACTTGTTAATAATCTAGAATCATCTGAAAACTAGAAAATGATTCCTCTCTGAGGAAAACATCCCAGCATCACCTGCACACTAGGTTTTCTCAGAAGGGAGGCTTTTTATGTTCACATTTCAGGTGTGGTTTCTTTTGATGAGTTCATTTGCCTTTGTGTGGGTTGTCTGATTGCAAGGCATCTCTCCACAGAAATAACATAAATACTTACATGGTGCCCCACATCAGAGGTGTCTTTTATAGAGAGATTTCACCATTTACAGTCTGCAAATAAAAACTGCAATTAACTGCAGCAGATTGCTGGCATTAGCATCCAAGAGACACATCAGATATACAAAGTTTGATGGCACAATGATTTGTAGATGCCTCTTAAGAAAGCATGCAACCTCTGCATTTTAAGAGGGCAATTCTGCACCAAATTTCTAACTGACCACATCAGCTCCAGACCAGCCAGTGAAACTAAAAAGTGGGCCCAGTGGAGTGGCCTTCATACTAGCATTGATTGGGATAGGAATGAGCATGCCAGCTGACGGGACAGGCAATCTGCCTCATGAGCTCACCCCCAGGGAATCTGTGCCTGGGTGAGGGTGATGTGAAGCTTCAAAGCCCTCTGACCCTGATTACTGTGTTTCGTTTCACGCGAGAAACACTTGTGCAGGATGGCATAAATTTCACCCCCCTGCAAAGCTTCTGAAGCGAATTGCAGAAGAAGTTACATGAGAAGTTTTGTAAAAGAAAATCAAAAGCTTGTAGTGTGTAGGAGAATGAAATACAAATGAGTTGCCACTAGGCAAATGACATCCTAGGGACAGGAGGATGTAGGAATGGAGCTTTCGCTCTTCAACTAGCCGATCCTGACAGTGCGTACGTCACGGGTGGCACAGCCTTTGCTAGACTCTGGCTTCACGGCGTGACACCATGCAGCACGGTACCTAACTGTCTGAGCGACTATCACAGCAGTGTCCAAGCAGATGTACTAGCTCAGGTCCCCAAAGAGACCTGTCTGTGTTTCCACACTTTGACATCCCAATTTTCTCAATTATGACAGCTGTCATCACTGTCCTACAGCTAGCTGAGGCTGCCCACCAGACTGCCAGGGTCAGAGGCATGGGGTTTCCTGCCCTGGTAGCTGCCAAGCGCTGCCTCTCTAAATATCTTTGCCTTGATAGCTTAAGCGTGATAGGCCCCCCACACACCATTCAAACCTTTATTTTCCTGTCTCRCTCTCATTTTTACAGCAAATTTTGGCTTTGCTAAAAAAGTGATGGTTTAAACATCATCAAAGAAAAGAAAGCAATCGGCACCTTTTCTAGCACAGTCCTTCTTGTTGCTATGGCAATGTGTCAGAGGAGGCATCAGTCTCAGAGACAAAATTTAGTTCAGTTGAACTGAATGTGGGGTTTCTTTGTTCAGATTGCTATCCACTGGTAACAAAGCCTGTTGAATCTTCTTGTAAGGGCTGTTCAGTGTTGGATGGCTGTTTGCCAAGGAGCAATAGGAAGGACACCCACCACTGCAGACATCAGTTTCACTGCATCCTTTCTCTCTGCAGAGTGATTCTGTAGTTAGTACATCATAATTTATCATGTTGATCTTCATTAATCTTAGTGGTACTCAAGCACACACTCTGGTAATTCAGTTGCTTTTTTTTTTTTAATTTCATACACAAACAAGACTACTACAGGAACAGCTGGTTTTAGGCAAAGTATGAAAGACTCCAGCAGGATCTCTTTTAGCTACTCCAGTGCTTTGCCATAGCTTTGTTACTGGCTTGTGGCTGCACGGCATGCAATGCTAGCGATGCTTTAGTAAACACTGCCTAAAAGCACCTGCTGGGAACCTGTTTATCAGCTCTAGTAAAGGCATTTCCTGCCTGTTTTTGCAGTTTCTCTTCAGGGAATAATCCTGAACAGAGGTTTCCCTGCAAGCTCCTTCATCTTGTTGGATTTCTTTGGGTAGAGTCTAACATTGGTACAACATAGAGGTGATGCTAAGTCTTCCCAAACATGGAGATCAGCCTGTGTGCAGATAAATCTGCATGAGATTCACCTCTAGTGCTAAAATAAAAGTTTTTTATGTGTCTATGTTCTGGCTAATGGACAATGACACTTTACATTACTCTCTGGCTCATCAAACTTGTAATTTCCATAAGCAAAGCTGCTCTGACAAATGTGGTCATGACATACCTCTTGCAGAGTGCTTTCTTGCTGAACCATGACTCACTGAAGACAAACTTCTTCCTTCCCACGGTCTCCGACTAGTGAACTGTAGTGAGAAGATGGGTGGGCCTGGAGTTCTTTCCCACTTGTATGCCAAGACGTATGTGGGGAGTTGCCCTGTTAGGTTTTTAGGTGACACACAGGGCTTCAAGATCAGGACAACTCGAAAGCATTGGCTAGATGTTAATTTCTCAGAGGTGGGACAGAGGGACGGACTCCCAGAATTTCTAAACTTCTGTCCTGGGATAGGACTGCTGACACTGTTTGCATCAAAGCAGGACTCTTTCCAATGACATGGTGACCCTATGGTAACTTTTAAACTCTTATGTGGTCAGACAGCTTCCAATATTTGCACAGCCTGGCTTAAACTGTAAGCTCCATTATTGCCTGATCACTTTTGCTTTCCTTGTAGCTTGTGATAGCCCAGCATGAACTCCAACTCCTTTCAGTCTTGACAAAGATAGCATCTTGTTTCCTAAGACGTGGTTCTGATCAAATCCTGTGTGGTGGGAAGAGAGAAGAGCTTTTCTTTCAGCTCTAGCAGAGTGCTAAAGAGTAAGCCTTTCAATACTTCTAGTTTTTTTCACCTTTGACAACCTGCTCCCTTTCAAATGCAAAGGGTAGATATTGTGTAAATCTTGGAAATCCTGCAATGATGTGTTTCCTGCCATGAAGCAGGATTGCAGATGATGGCAGACAACAAGGACACTGGAGCTGTTATTTCAAGTATTGTTATTTCGAGTTCACCATGACTTTCAGTTTTGAGTTCCAAATCCCCAGCTTCTGCAGCCCCCAGACCATATTACATCTCAGCAGTCAGTTTAAACTAGTCTAAGTTTCTAGCCTTTATAGTTGCAAGGTAAAGTTAGAAAAGGTGAAGCCCAGCCTACATGCTATCCCACTCAAAAGATGGACAGGGAAGTGGGCAGGATTTATTATCAGAGTAAAAGCATTTAATTATTAAATTGAAAAGGTGTTGACTTGTAAAACTGGGTTCTTAGGGCTCAAAACTTGAAGCATTTAGAAATGACAATGGAGTATACCCTCCCATCCTTGACTCCCCTCTGCGAGACACTGCAATCTGCTGCTTGGGCTGGTCCTATCTTATGTGCATCCGACCTGTGAAGGAAGCAGTAGAGTTGCAGAGCAGAGCTTCCATCGCTGGCTGAAGTCTATTGCCCTGCTCCGTTACTTCCACTGCTTCCCTCATCCACCCCGTGCGGCTCTCCTCAAGCCCTCTGCTTCTTCTAAGAAGAAAAAAAACTATTTTTTTTGGTTGAAGCCAATTGTTTCTTGTAGCATATTYTTTCAAGCCTTCTGGCACCACTATCTGCTGTGTCAAAATAAAACATGATCCCCTCCCCTCCCCTATGCTGAAGATAAAGGATGCTGGTTTGCACAGGGCGCTATATTTCCATATAAAAAGTTGTACTTGGAACCCAGCAAGAGGTGCAGGGAGGCTGTCAACTCATTTTTCACAAGAGTTCAAATACGGGCCAACAAACGGCTGCATGGGCCTTTCCAGCGTGCATCCTGCTGAATTACAGTGACATGTAGATGCATCTCCATGCTGTGAAGAGGGTTTCACTCTCCTCCCTCCCTCCAGGACTCTGCACATTTCAGCCCCTTATCATTCCACGTCTTCTTCAGCCAGTGCACTGCGTTTCCTGTCTGTCAGTTCAGGTTTAAAGCGCTCTGCATGCTTCCTTTCCCAAAGGGCAGGGGAGTTTTACTGAGACGAGGAGTCAAAAAGTCTAGAAATCCCCCTGAGAACTTCACCGCGCTGGAGTCTAGCAGAATTCCTAACTTGGAAATGACTCAGGGGACAGAAAGCTTTCTCCTTGTTATCCACCCACCTGTCCCGCCAAGGCAGAAAGKATCCAATATCAGGTGGGTGTGCTTTATGGGAAGAATGCACGACCATGAAAACAAACATGGTCTAGCGATTAAAGTACACACTGAAGAGCTCCACAGAGMGCAGGAGGAAGAGGGCTCTGAGAAGGGGAGTGGGAGCTGGCTTCTGTTACTGGCCACCGATTTGCTGTGTGACCTGGAACAAATCCCATCTCCTTTCTGTGCCTGTTTTTTTCTTTTAATATGGCAAGCAGGATGCTATTCCTTACCTAGTTCCCAGGCAGTGAAGAAAGGCAGACTCATTACAATTTCCCATACTGCAATTACTCTTGGCAGCCACAGCAGAGGTCAAATCCCTTTGCTAGGACATCTACATGGTRAGAGGCCTTGTCCTTAAGACTAGACAGGCAGAGGAATCATAGGATCAGTAAGGTTGGAAGGGACCTCTGGAGATCATCTAGTCCAACCCCCCTTGCTCAAGCAGGGTCACCTAGAGCATGTTAGACGGGGTTGGGTCCAGGAAACAGCACCTCATGTTATCAAATGGACAGAGTCAGAGAGAAGTTGTGTGCTTTACCAGATCTCTTTGCAGAAGCCAGTAGCACAGCTGGGAATGGGACTGTCGACATCTGAGTCAAAATCCAGTCTTTTAAAATATTCATCTCCTTGGAGGCAGTATCATTTGCTACTTGCTGTTGATTTTTGTTATTACTGGGTTCTCTGTCTTCTCAGGCTGTGGAATGTAGGCCAGTCAGAAGATAGGACTTTTCTGCTTCCTGAGGAGTGGAAATTCTTAGAACTTTCTGGCATATGAGATGTGTTGATATCTTTACATATGGTCTGAAAAAAAGCGAGAGCATCAACAAATTGTTTTGACACAGAACAAAGCTATGGCATGATTTTTCCTCCCTTCCTCCAGTTGCAAGGTCCTTTCATGGTACGCTGGGAAACGTAAGTGAAGTGCAGCAGGCTCCCTTTGGAGCTAGCTATCTGGAGGTGTTATCAGGGAAGTGACAGCTTGTACAAAAGTGTCTGTCTCTTGCTGCACAGCCTTTGTAACTGCCAGGGGATCAGAAACAGCCAGCTGCCTTTTGAAATGATGCAGCCATTGCAACAAGAATGGGCTGAACATGTTTTAAAATGAAACACTGTCCAATAGGAGTGGAGGAAATGAGAAGTATTTGCTGTTTTGGAGCAAGAGAAATGTCAGGACTTAGAAAGCTGCAAGTCATAACTGACATCGAGGTACAGCTCTAAAGGGGGAGACTGCTGTTTACATACACATGTAAGAGGATGAGAAGTGCTGAAAACAGTCCTATTTCCATTCTCATCCTGACTTGCAGAGTCATTCCTGTCAGGCTGTGGGCTTAACTCTTCTTTGCAGTCTCAGATGATGCATTCCTTGCTGTGGGTATTGCAAGGATTAGTCCACTTGTCAGAATTTGCTGGCACATGGAAATCCTGCCTGAGCCAGAGCTGAGATACTATTCCAAGACCTGCAACAGCTGCAGCAGCAATAGGGGAGATAGATAGGTATCTGTGAGTTTTACAGTGGTAAGAATAATTCCACTGGCAAACTGTATGGTTAGAAATGATTATTGCTTTAAAGAATCAGAAAAATGCATCTGTCTTTACCAGCAGATAAATATAGAAGTAACACTTGCAGAGTTGTATAGGACATGGAAGAACTTGTGTCCACCTGTAGCCTGTTAGAAAATAACTTCTTGGACAATATCCCCAAAGCTGTAGATGCTGGGGTGGACATGATTGAACTGAAAGGTGCTTACTTGTGCTGCCTGTCTTGAGAAATACCTGTGAGAAGAGGAGAAAGATCAACGGAGAAGACAGCGAGGTGGGAGCGCAGAGTCTTCTGTTGATGATCCAGTTAACACTCCAAATACTAAACATTTCAAATGCTTGGTAAGTGACTCCCTAAATTGTCTGTGCTTGAGGTTTTCGTCTGTCCAGAGAAATGTTGATTTCAGGAAGCTTTGTTTTCTTCTATCTGCTGAACAATTATGGGGAGAAGAAAAACAGAATTGAAAACACTTCTACTCGAGAAAAATTATAGAGTGGATGGAACTGCTCTAAATGACTCAGTAGACCCTTTCCCTGTTTGCATCTAGGAATTATAGTCATGGTTAATACACAGTGCCCTGACTGTAGCAAAAGAGAAGGCAGTTACAGAGTGAAGTGCCAGTGTCTCTGGGTGGCCTGTGCAATTAAAAAATCCTCCTTAATCCATCCTCTAGCATGGATTTATGAAGCAAATGCAGTTGTACAAGTGATTCAAAGCCATGTATCTCTCTTAATATATACGCTGCATGCATGCTATCAGGCAGGCAGAAAGCTGCACCTTGCAGTGCATTAATTTATCTCCATAGTAAAAGTGAAGTCAGAAGGGACTTGGCAACAATAGTTTATTGTTGTTTCTTTAGTTATTTCATGGTGTGCACTATTGTGAAGCTCATAAATTCATGAGTGGGGACCACAGGGCATGATTCCCTGCAGTAGCAAACCTTGATAACTGCAGATGCTCCTTCCTATCCTATGTTTCTAACACAAACCATTTAAAATCTCAAGAGGAAGAGGTTTCTGGGAGGAGRTTTCTTCCCAAAATAAACATGAGGGTAGGAGTTATTCCCTGGTTTTGCATCCTGAGCTAAAAATAACCTTGTATAGCACCTCTTCTATTTGATACAGGGTGTACATGATCTTAATGAGATAATCTGCTCTTAGTATGGTCATTTCGTATTTGTGATTGTGATGTATGAGAGTGAGTTTTACATATTAACTTATACATGGGGGAACACGTGCTCTGACACATTCTAAGTGTAATGCTTATATTACCCTTTTCCACCTGGAGAAAGAGGTGAAAGTCAGGCAGCCCTATCCTGGAGAGACTGTGCCGTCCAGATGGCAAAGCTCTGCACTAAGATTTAAGAGTGCAGAGCTCTTTTCTGGCTGTCCTGACTTCAGCCAGCTCCTTGTACCCCTCAATTCTCTGTTTGTCTTTCATATTTTTCAGTAGTTGGGGTAGAGACTGTATGTTCCGTGAAGCCACAGTAACAAGCACAACGGACTTCAAAGTCGGTTGGGACCTCTATGGGCTAAAGTAGTAACATTCCCGACCATCGAATTTATTATGAATATGTAGGCTGTTCCTCATAGGTGGGAATGAACTACCAGATTTAAGCCTGAACTCTGAAACTGGAAATACTTATTCTGGATCCAAATTCTTGCTGTAGACCAAGTTATTCATCTCCTGGCTGACAGCGATATCCCATGCCATGTTCTTTCCCAGATTAAAAGGTTCAAATATAGCAAATCAGAACTACTTACCTCAGTCCTCGGTTGTGGGGTTTGTGAGCACTTCTAAATCAGAAACATTACAGAGAARGTAACTGCTTTTTAGTCTTTTTGTGCCTTTACACCAGAGCCTCAGACAGGAGCCTGCACTCTAGCTTTTGGCTAAGTGTTGAGACTCAGATGCTCCCCCTCTGGCAGCTTGCTCTCTCCCTTTGTAGGTCATCAGGCCAAATCATTTTCTGCAGATGAAAAACACATGCACACCCTGCTTTCACAGAGTCCCTGGAAGATGGACAAAGATCTCCCCTTCAGCTTGCTGGTAAAATGACCCCTCTCTGAATCATGCTGTCACACACTGCATTTCTGTGCTGGAGGCTTTCAAAGCTTTTGCAGGTCACTTCCTCCGAAGTCACTGGGAATCTTCCCACTRCCTTCAATAAGCTTTGGCCCCTGCTTTTGGCCCTTCAAGCCACCTCACTGCTGGGGAAGGGAGGAGACGGCGGTTCCCAGGGAGTCACAATTCACAGCTTGATGCTTGCAGGTGAGCTGTGACTCTGGTCTGTACGGATCRGCTCAGCTGTTGTACTCCTCTGGCACGCTTCAAGGAGGATTTTGAAACTCTTCATGTGACCCCATCCTGGTCGTGTTACGTGATTTGGGATTGGCCTTCTCAGAGGAGGAGACCCAAGAATTTATTTTCCTTTCGTTTTCCTCTCCTATTCCTCCACCAGAKCTGCTTCTGGTCCGCAGCAGTGACAGGTCGTATTCCTGCCGGCTGGCGCTCACTCGTGGGGCGAGTAACCAGGCCCGCAGGGACTCAGCAGCCTGGCACCTGCCTTCTTCCCTCTTCCGTGTCTCCCTTCCCACGTGAATAGAGTAACACTAGACAGGAGCACAGTGCGCTCCCCTCCTCCTCTCCTGCCTGAGGAAGCAGAGGCAGCATTCATCTTGCCTTGTGCTTAGCTGTGATTTATGGGATGAGTACTCACTTCTTGCTAGCTGTGTTTTTAGCTGTGTTTTTAATTGCCTCTAGTASCACGTGATAAAGGCAAAGCCCAAAGAATCCGTTCGGGGATAAAAGCAAAGGCCTGGCAATAAAGTTTGCATTTTCCAATGTCGTCTTCTCCTCAGAGACTGCTGGTGATACACTGGCCTGCATGAATTCATCCTTCARTGCAGGGAAGATTTGAAAGCATTCAGATCATGCACACCTGGGGCATTGCACAAGTAATAAATAATAATAATCATTTGCAATTACTTCCTAATGTAATTTAGTTTTTAAAASAGGAACTCAAAGTAACCTTCCTTCTTTCTAAAGTGGCTGTAACACAGGCCCCCAAGGGGTTGGCAAGGATTTAATTGTGGCACTGAGTAATTTATCTGATGTGGAATGCCAGGAGCTGAAGTGGAGCAGGTTAGCAGGGGGAGTATCACATCGTTGCAAAACCTTTGCCAACATTCAGCTGTTGCAAGAGTAACTGTAAAATAGAAAGGTGACTTTTGTCTTTTAAGTCTACCCTTCATTCTTTGCCTCTTCAAGGAGCACTACTTTTTTTGTGGGAGAGTTTGAACCTTAAAGTATCCAGTGTATTAAAAACACAGTTTTTGGATTGTCCTACGGATGTAGGTTGATTTAAATTTGCAGGGAGTTAATGGATTTCAGAAACAGCAGCAGTACTTGAGAAGATTTTCATATTGCAATATTCTTCATTGTCCTCAGGGCACGAACCAGAAGCTGCTTTGTTGCAGAGATGTGACACCTTTAGCATGAGTCAGGTAATACTATTTAAAATGATGGCCGTACTAATTCCCCTAAAYTCTACCCTACAAAGGGAGACCCCTGCTGAACCTGCTGGACAGTGAAGGAAAACGTCTATTACAGTTCCACTGTGATGGATTGTTTCTAGTTTCTGGTTTCAGCTTTGCAAAATGTGAGTGATGGCTTAATTGTGCAGTTCCAATATTGTGAGTTTCGAATGTTCAAATCCAGTGGGTCAGGCTCATGGAGAGCAGCCTAAAGGCCTCTTCCATAACCTCAARCCACCTATTCAGGAACAAGCTGGTACCATGAATCGCTGAAACAAATGCACTGAAGCAGAAGAAAATGCCAGTTACAAAGATGTGCAATAGGGCAGTTTGTTAAACAGTTCATAGACTGCAGATACAAACGTCAAGGAGAAAGATGGAGACATCTCTGTAAGTAGAAATGATCTCTCTGATGTGGGTTATTCTAATCAACGAGGCCCTACCTCCAGCCATCCAAAGTCTTTCCGTGTTGCTGGATCTCGAGTCTCCAGTTGCGCTGTGTGCTTGCAGAGCGCAGGCTTTGATGAGAACACGTACACAGCGGCGTGTTGGAGTGTCCTTGCTGGGCCAGAGCAAAGCTCCATCTCCCAGTGTCCTGCCTGTGGGAGGCCAATAGCAAGTTAAGTCTCCTATATTCCTGCTTTGTGAGAGTTAAAAGTGCTGTGTTACGTGATATTTTTCCTTTTTTTTTTTTTTTTTTTTTAAAAAACTTTTTTTTTTTACTTTCCTATTAAACAGAAGTCACAGAACTAGTTTTTGAAAAAATAAAACTTAGGAGACATGGTATCTGATACTGAACCTCTGGCAGTTACTACTTGATCCTTACTGTGAATTAAGTTTGGGGTTTGGCTTACATACTGAACTGGAAATAGGGATACACCTGTATGTTCAGTATATCAGGTGCTATTGCTTTCAGGTGATTAGATGAAAGTATCTGACATGGCCTTCTGATTCAAAGCCATTGACTTTCTCTTATTTCTTGACATAGGTGCACTAGAGACCTATCAATTAAGTTTTTATATGATCTTGCTTTACATTTTTTTTTATTTGAGTGCATTTCTCTGTTAAAATGCAATGTAACAATCAGATAAAATTAAACACTGGTTACTACTGCACAGGTGTTTGTTTTTAGTTTATAGCCAGCAAAGCTAAACACCATGCCTGTCTCCCCTCCCCTCCACCCTCCCCCTTTTTTCCCCTCTCTCTCTGGGAAGGCTGGTGGAGATTTTAAATATCATTACAAACACATTCCGGATGTTTTGCAAATAACTAAAATACAAACATACCATCACCAATTGCTCTGAATTTCTGTTACGCCCTGAGAACCAACATGCTTTGGCCTGTTGAGTGTTATATTGATTTGGCTTTATGAAGGAGATATTTGACACAATGACTTGCTTATAGATTAATCACAACCAAGCAACTCTAGTTAGGGAAATGCTTCTAGCTGCTCTGAATGATATGTATCTTAAAGAAACACAGCTGAGGCTATTATCCAAATGAGAAGCCAGTGGAGAAGTCCATAGTGAGTGTTTTGAGGAAAAACAATCTTTAGATACTAGAGTGACTTAATAAATCAGAGAACTTGTCAGRTCCCTCATTCCATTCTTGTAGATGTAGTTTTCCTATAGTCCAAGTCCTGGATGAAGTGTGAACAAAGAGAGCTGACACAGGTTTGCTATCTATTAGGTGCCTTACTTTCACTTGAGCTTCAACTTTTCCAGCTTACTCTGTGTCCTCTTTGTTTTCCAGTAACAACTTGAAAGGTTTGCCTTTCTTGGAAGATTTTACTGAAATTCTTTATATATATATATATCTATCTAACAATTTTCTCCTCGACACCATCTCTTCTGCTGACAGCTCAGAATAAGGTCCTTCTCTGAGGAAATACTCTTATTTGCTTGGATTTTGACAGATGAACTTGTCTCTGCATTTTTTCAGTCCTAAGGACAAACTGTAGAGAACAAATTCTTTCTGCCTTCACAGCCTTTTAAAAGCTTCTAGCTGCCATCACCTATTATTGCCTGGACAGTGCAAGAACTCTGCTAATGTTTGGCATTAGACTTTTCCATTCATGCTTACATAGTAGGAAGGTGGAAGACTACCAGATAATCTGGATTTACAAAAATTAGGGAGGAAACAAGCACAAAAAGTAAGTTCTACAACAATATCCATCATGTAAGTATTCAGTCCTTCAGTGGGATCCCAGATCTTGGCTGTTTAGCAATTTGCTACAAATATAGGCTTTCATTGATGGCTAATTACAGTTTAATTCCTGGACTGGCTGAGGCTCTGCTGATCTACACTGGCTGAAGAAACGAGGCAGCTGTTACCACTGCCCCCAACTGTTTGCACTCCAAGATGAAGGCACAACTCTGCTGCATTAGAAAGTCTTTTAGCCTTGTCCAGACCTTGATCAGCTATTTTGTCTCTTTGGTTCTTTCCTGATTCTCCTTTTACTGCTTTGTGACCCAGTTTTCAGAACTATCTTTGTTAGCAAACTTTGCACTCCCACATTGCAGTRGATTAAGAGCTTATAATTGCCTTTGCTTTAAAGTCCTCGTTAAAGAGCTGGTCCAAGCAAATTTAATCAAAACAGCAGCAGCTGCCTGTCTATAGAAAGGCTCCCAGTGTTGGCAACAAGCAGTGGGAGTTTTTATAATATATCCCTGGTACCTATGGGTCCCTAGAGCCTTTCAGAGACTGGATGTGCATAAACAAGTCACTGATCCCCATAGGCCTCCATTGCACAGGATCCCGAGTTACTTTTCCGTGCACTTCGCKCTCAACCCTGAGATCTCCTTGTGAGTAAAGTCAGCAGCTTGTCAGCATCATGCCGTGTGCTCAGTCCAGGTTGTATTAATACACAGCAGACTTGACTGCATGTGCTCAGCCCCCACAGACTACGGATTTGGCCACAAACACTCCTTCAGACTTTTCTGAAAAACCCTCAATTTAAGTATTCAGCTGAGAGATTTTCCGATCTCTTATTTCTCACTTTTGCACTGAGCCCCTCCTTCCCATTGCTGCTTCCTTGTCTCTGCTGCCAGAGTGGGGAAAGACTGAGCTTCTCCCACGTTCTTGCGAGCAGTATTCAGCGAGTTCCTCCATGGAGAGCCCTTAGCAGCAATTGCCCACGACTCCTCATTGTGCTTGTTCACTCCTCTCCCGGCTGCTGCCAACGCAGAGCCTGCTGACCCACTTCCTCTGTGAGCTTCTCTCTCCTTGCGTTAATTCATAGGAAAACATTCCTAGTGCCTCACAGAAAGCAGGATACCAAAATATCCATAGCATGTGTGCACAGAAGGGAGCACACACATGTAAATGTACAGCAGGAGCTGGGACTGATGGTTGATGCAACATACCTCTAAGTGCAATGTAAATACTGAGTCAGCAGATGATTCGGGGCTGAACAAGGCAGGTTGTTCCGTTCTCACTGAAGTTTGATTCATTAGTTGCAGTTGGTGCTGTAGCAAGCCTGAAGGCAGAGAGAGGCAATGGATGAGAGAAGAAAAGGGGAAATGAGCCCTTGTTTTCCCAGTGATTACYGGGGAACCCATGCAGGGTGTCCCACTCATTCCCCTGCTTGCTCCTTTTCCTGCAGTATCTCCTGGGCAAGTYTCCATGAGGGAGAAGAGGGGACAGTTGCAGCCAGGATTTGTAACTGTAATTCTTGCCAGCATCTGTTCAGTTATTGCTATTGAATACCACCAAAGTAACTGACAGTTTCTGTGTGGCTCAGAATCAAGGTTGCCTGGCTGGCAGTGCACTGCCCTGGCCAGAGAGTCTTGGGAATCTTTGTTTTTCTTTTTGGAAGAGCACAGCAAAGAAATTCTGAAGTCTAAGCTGTAGAAGGAAACACTCTTTTCACAAAATACGCAGTGAAACTGTGGAGCTCTTCACAGCAGGCTATTGCCAAGGTCCAGGATATGGCAAGATTTGGCAAGGCAGCAGAACATGCACTTGTCAGAAATAACACTACATTTGGGGAGAGGTAAGGGGTATGAACTCTCCCGCTTTAAAACACTGTCTAATTTCTAATGACTAGGAGGACATTCCATGTGCATGGAATTCACATTCTCCTAAACCAGGATTCTTGCACTTTTCTCTGGAGCATGTGGGAGATGTAGGCTGGGCTGGCTTTAGTTGCTCTTTTGTTTGGAAAAAGCCATACTTCCCCCTCAAACAGAAATCTACTATTTCTTCAAATAATGTTATGTTTTTACAGAAGAAAAAAAAATCACACTAGTAGAATGGCTTGAAAGATCAGCACTGAATACTCTGCACAGCCCTGTAGAAAGCTGATGTTTAGGGATCCATTAACCTGTCACTTACACCAGCAGCACCATCATTTTCAATGCAGTCAAGCCTGACTTACCCCGTGTGAGAGAAGAATCCCATTTCTTGGTGGTAGGCAGCTGACATAATCCAAACATTACAGGAACAGCAGAGAACCAGACTCCAGGACCTGGAAGACAAGCTGCATTTCTTCTGTCACTTCTGTGTAAACTTCTTGACGTGATTTTAGCACCCCCCCAAAAAATAAATAAATAATAATCAAGRGCCCTTTGGGCTGATGTCATTCTTCACCCTCAGATTTCAGTGCTTTGCAAAGTCCACGCTGTGTTGTTCATTGCCTCCTCTCCACCGTGCTTGGCGCACCAGTGTGCCTGTGGCCTGTGAGCTGCCGAACAGGCTACTGGAGGTGGTCTTAGTGATACCC
>NW_028186623.1:5305654-5420939 GCF_003343005.1 Rhea americana | reverse complement strand
GGGTGAGGGCATGTTGGAGGCTCTAACAACATGATGGGAAGTCCCCTAACCCTTTACATGGGTTTGGTTCCTTCCACAGTGACAGCAAACGTGAATGAGAAAAACCTGTCAAAGCATCAAAAACAGCTTGGTATTTGAAACGGCTATGAAGGAGACTTTTGACCAGGGAGAAGTTTTAGTACAGTGGGATCTTAAAAATAAGATCTTAAGAGCAGATTTCCGTAGTTAAACAGTCTTCATTATTAGATATTGCACATAAAGCTGTTTTTCTTTCTTAGCCCTGTTTATTTTTCTCCCTCCCTTGCTCCTCTCCCCATTGCATTTGCTGATGTAGATCTCAAATCAGCACACATCAGAAACTCTCTTGACAGAAAAGCATATTTTCAGTGTCTAAATATGTTCTAGTAAACAATGAGCCATATCCTAAGCAGGGCAATAGGGAACATTTCATTGATAAAACTGCTTATGAGGAAAAATGCTCAAGGGCAAGGAAGAGCCTTGAAGCTTATGACAAATGCACATCCACATACAGACAGGGCCTAAGAGACTCCAGCCTGTAGATCTTACATAAATGAACTTTCTGGCTCCTCTGTGTTCAGGGATGAGAGAGATGCAGCAATCAGCACATGAAAACAACAAGGCATATTCAGCTTAATGGGCTTTTTTTTTTCCTGCAGTAATTTACTCTTCACTGGATTTAAATAATGCAGTTGACCTTCTATGTTATCTAAGGATGTGCCCATGGAATAGAAAAATCAACAAGGTAGAACTGCTCTCTCCAGACTGAGCCCTAATATTTAGCCTTAGAATTGCCAGTAATCAAATAATATTATGGTACCTCCAGTGGCTGGTAATTTTCAAAGCAGGGCAGACACTTTAGGAKGATTGATCCCCCATAAAATGAGTGAGGAATATGTGACAGAAACCACTCTGCTGACCTGGAAGCCCCAGCTACTGTGCTAAGGGCCCACGGGGCAAGTCGCAGCAGGTGCTGAACGCTCACAGCCCCAATCTATGGGTGCCTCCAGCACTCAGAATCCATCTTGCAGGGCTTTGGGAGGGAACATGATGTTGTCCTCCCAAAAGGTGCAGTCTAAACACAGGCCATGGAGCCTGTGGGTCAGAGCTGCTGCAAGCTGACCGTTCTAACTGCTATCAGCACAAGGAGCAAGAGCTTCACTTGCCCCAAATCAACATCAAGCAACAAGCAACCACGGCTGTATCCTGTCTGCACTCCCTGCACTTCCCGCCTCCCTGCTCCCCTTGCAGCASGGGCCACAGTCTGACCTGCAAGCTTGTCCGATCTTGGAGCTCTCCGTTTCTGTGGGAATGAAACCCAGGCCTGCAAGCCAGAGATGTAGCACTTGAGGGCATGTTCTCTGATCTGGACAGTCTGAAGACCAGCACGTGTGCACCACGTATCTGCCATGCAATTTAGATACAGCCTAACGGAAAAATTGCCCTTGTGAAAAGTTTATCATCATTAGTACGCCTCTAACATCTCCATATAAGTTAAAGTAATCAGGATTGCTCCTGCAAGCTAAGGACATTTTAGACTAATGATTAAGAGGAATTCACAAGTATCAATCTTGAGGACAGTGTCTCATTCCTCAAGACCTTAACAGTTATTCAGAAAACAGCATTTAGGGGCAGCACCCTGGGCTGACTGGCAAGGTGAATTAGATATTACCAGAGTTCAAAGGACCTATTAGGTTATTTKCCATAGCAGGGCTAGGTATAATCCTGAAATTTAAAGCCAAAGATGTATGTGTGGCCAGGCTGCTTGGCTGGCAGTTCTTTCTAGAGGATCGCCTTGGTCACTTATTGCCCTGTCTTTGTTTTGATGGATCCAATGCTGGGGCAATCAGGGCCACACTGCAGAGACTTTTGCTGATTAAAGTTTCTATTTATGTCATCTCAACTTCATTTCAGGCCCATTTTTTGATATCCTTTGCTCTCACCCAGTATAAATTCTGAAAAATATTTTATAAAGAGAGGTCTGCTAGATGCTATTTCTTTTCTGACAGATCCCTCCATCACCTGAACTTGAGTTTTGCTGCAGTGAATTAATTCACATTTCCACCTTTCTTACAATTCCAAGGTTACATTCTTACATTTTTTTTTAAACCATCAGATCAAACCTACTGCACAGCCAAAAGGGATTAAGAGACACTCACCAGGAATTAACTCATAATGGCTGAATATTTGGTAGAAAATAAGGCTTCAGCTCCAAGCCATGGTTGTAGCAGTGAGAATAAGCACGAGTCTGAGGAACAGACAGAGAAGCAGGCAATATTCACTACAGCATGTTTCTGGCTTTCTGCTGGTAGAAAATGAAGATTAAACACTTGGTGAATTCCTGAGCAAACCACTGGTAGTGCCTCTGTAGAGTTTGGGGATTCTCCCCTCACACATTCTGGTTTAGCTGCAAGTACTGTTTACATTACGAATGCAGCCAGACTGCGAAGCAGTCAACGGGGGCTGGTTTGGAAGGATGAGGATCTAAATATTCTCTAATTAACCTATTAGTTTTAATTAGATACCACAGCCACTTATTTTCTAATCTGAAAACTGAACATTCCAGATGCAGAAAGGAGCTTTTCTTTCTTTCTTTCTTTCTTGAATTCTTTTCCCCCCCCTATTCAGTGAAATGTTTAAATGCCTTGTCAAACAAGAAACAAAAAAGTGACACTTGATGAAAGATTAAGGAAAATGGGGAAGAGTAACAAAGCTTGATAGGCAGGCAATTAAAATAGAAGTGAAGGATCGTTAGTATTCATTACCAGAAAACACAGGCAGGGAAGACTGTGCAGCTGTTGGAAATCCCCAGTATCCGACTAGAGAGAAGTTATTCCAGAAAATGTCTTGCTCTTTTCCCTGGTGAAGTTTCCACTGGCAGCCGAATGAAAAAGCTGCTTTTGTTGCCTCTTCACYTTCCAAGTCTTATCTGGACTAAAGAGCATTTGAAATGGCTTTGAAATGGGGCACTACTAGGTTCCTGCCAAGGAAGCTGTTGCTTTCAGGAAGGTGAGAGGGTTAATAGCTCCCAGCAACAGTGACATCTCCCCATTAAGGTCCAGTGAGGAAGCAGTGGCCCTGGAGCGGAGGKTTTGGAAGTCAGAAAAGCAAGCATCCAGCAGCTACACGTGGGACTTGATCTCCATTGCCCCAGCTGATCTTCCTCTTTTCTCTAATGGGGGAAATTATTAGAATAAAGGAAACAAAAGGATGAAGGAACGTACAAAGTGATAAGGGAGAACCTTCTGCCTGGGCAATTATTTTGGCTTAAATGAGGAAAACAAGCTTACTGTGGTCTACCAATGAGCTTTGAGAGAGCAAGAGAGAAGCTAGAACTAGATCAGAAAGGGATCTCTGTAGCAGGGCTGCTCTGAAGTGATTGCAGAGGCCACAAAGGAGTCTGACATTGCAGGCAGGGACACGGTCCTGGACCCAAATGGGTCCCAGGAGCAAGATGCAGAAAACCTAACAAGTTTGAATCGCTTCTTTCAGAGTGAAGAAAAGCAAATCAGACTTGTTTCTCAAGGACAACTGAAGAACTTGAATTACTTCTTTGGGCTTTGCTGGGAGACCAACCAAAGCAAGTTGATTACATATTCCTGTACTTAAAAGATGAGGGGAGAATTTGTTTTTACCTGAATAGTCACAGTACATAAAGGGAAGAGAAGAGGAATTTCCACCTGGGAGCATGTTTATCCAGAGGATGCAAACATCAATCTTCTTGGCACCTATTTAATATAAGCAAATGTGTTAATCAAAAAAAGCAAGCTGATAATCATGGGCAGCATAAAGGGATAAACACGCGATTACCGCACGTGGGAGGGAAAATGAGCCAGAAAGTCCTGGGAAGTCTCTCCTTGCTAGAGGGCAACTTGGAGCCCTGCACAAGCAGCAGGAACCACAAACAAATTGAGCAAATTGCCCCCAGCAGTACCTGGTCAGCTCCTCGGCAGGTATAAATCAGCTTGGCTCCCGGAGCACCAGTGGGGGTGTTTCACCTGCTGTGAGTTACACCTGATCTGCTTCACTGACTGCTGTAATGAGGGTCTCCTTCCTACTTCCTACCCCTAAAAGGGGAACAAAGATATTTGTTTCAGGTTATTTTTCCTTCAAGAAGAGTGATCTGGAGCCAGTCTCATGGAGGAGGGTGTAGGAGGGGCTGTGGGTGGCAGCTCTGGACTGTGCAAGAGAAACCAGCTCCCTTCAAATTATTCCCACACCTCTGTGGCTCTGCATATGTTTCCTTCACATCACTGACTCATTAAACCTCTGGTTCTAATAACACCTTGTTTGATGCTTCTRTGTTAGCTGTGGTGACAGCCGTCGTGACCGAAGCCTGGGTTTCTGCTCACAGCAGAATCTTCTTCCCGGCTTTCCCGACCTCTTCACCCGTTGCTGCTTCACAACTGGGCTGCTAAGAGAAAGCAAACCCTCCCTTCTGCCATGGGAAACTGTATCGCAGTATCACCGCCTGCTTGCCCCTCGCTCCCAGCCTTTGAAGTCTGAGCTGCCAGGCCCAGTCTAACCCCGCGCATGCCTGAGCTCTTCCCCATCCCTAACTCTGGACTCTTTCAACCCAAGCATTGATTCACTTCTGGGTAACTTCAGCCTCATCACTTTCATGTCTGATGATCTCTGATCTGGTAGATTAAGGGGATTATGTAGGGCTTGAGCCCAAATCAGTGATGTTGCTGACAGGCTGAAAGGAGATGAAAACGACCCCAGGCTTTTCATCTTTCTGATGCAAACACAACTTTTGTACTAGAAGGTACCTTATACGTCATTCAAATGGAAACACAGCCAGAGCTGGTTGGCCCAACTCCTGGAGCTGACAGTTACAAAGCTAAGATCAAAACACGCGTGTGCAGGGGGCCGTGTGCACACTACGTGTACGTATCAACGCCAGACGGATCCTTCCGTGCACTCGCTGCACTGTGCAGCTCTGGGTGCAGCCCAATCCAGCCGCTATGGCTTTAATTTCATTTCTGTTCTTCCGCTGAACTGAACTAGTTCTTCCACTTGGTAACAGATCCAAGCTGAAAATAGGAGTTGAACGCTGTTCGTGCTGGCTCAGCCAGGGACAAAGTCGTACCAGCACGTAGGTCTGCAAGGCTCTTCACTGCGCGCAAGGGGTGGTCGTTTCCACTCAGTCCAGGTCAGAAAGACCCCTGCTTGCTCCTGTGTGGAGAAATGACTTTGCTTCCCGCTCCCCTCCTCTGGCTGGCCTAGAGGAGAACGGGTGGACACAAAATGAATTGCCCTAAAGGATAAAAGCACTGCTAAGGTCCTCCTGAGCGCTGTAGTTTGCCAGCCTGACACAAGTGCAGTAAGAAGTCCAGTGCGTTTTGCCATGCGTTTCCAGGCCTGCCGCAGAGCAGGTGCCAGGCAAGGCAACCGTTGTGCCTTCTGTCCCGGGTGGCACGAGAGGGCTGGAGATCCCCACTTCACACTGTGCAGTTTGTTACCCTGCCAGTACCCGCTGAGCGTCTCCCCTGATGTGGTCCTGATGCATCATTAAACTTGGCTCTTTTTGTTGGGGCTCTGGGGCTCTGGCTCTGGAATGGTGCTAGAGAGAGATGAAAGCTCAGGTGGGTGTTAGGAAAGGCTGTTATCAGCACTAGCTGCAAGGAAAGCTTCATTGCTGTGAAGAATCCTCTTYTGCAGACTTTGGGGTCTTTTAAAGGGCTGCGTTTTCCAGAGCTCTAATCATCTTGACAGTCTGCTGCTTTGCATCTGGCAGGGGCTGTGTGCTGGTACCTGAATATCACGGTTTTGTCTCTTCAGAACAGGTCAGGCTTTTTTTTTTTGAAACGTTCGTATAATTGATGAATACGCAAAGGTGAGCGGAGCTTCCCTGCCCTACCTGTCCTGCACACTGGAGAGCCACGCACAGCTCTGCCTTGCTCCGTGCTGGCCGTCACAAGCACCCCACCAAATCAGGCAGAAGGGTCGGTCCCCGCCGCCTGCGAGCGCTCCAGCAAGGCAGCGTTTGGTTTTGTTCTGCTGGGAGGGCCCTTCTGTCCTGGGAAGGGAAGAGGAAAGAGCTTGCATTGCAGAGGGAGGCACACGCTGTACTTGGCTGGATACTTTACTGGGAACGAGCTGAGCTGGTTAATGTCTGCTTTCTATTCTTTACTGCTGTCCAGTTTGTTGGAGGCCTCAGACATGCTCCACTTACAGACTGTGCCTGCAGAATGGGCGAATTTAGAGGGCCGCTTCGGGGAGATTTTAAGGTATTTTTGGCCAGAGTGAACCCTTGTAGCTCTTCCATAGATTTTGAACCTTAAATATGGAAAAAGACAACCCAGCTTCAAATGAGGCTGATAAACATTTACGATTTGTTCCATGGCCAATTGACTCTTCAGGGGAGCATGAATATATGGTGGCCACATGTGTCAGTGAACGAGGCGCTTTACAGGTTCACGGAGGAAACATTTATCTTCGCATTCTCAATCAAGTTAGAGTTTTGAAAGCAGAAATAAGGCTCACTCTATCCATTTCTTCGGGGATACTTCTCTTGTTTTGTGTGCCTGGTACCCTAGGGAGCCAGTCCCTGACTTGCAGCCTACAGACTTATAATAATAATAATGAAAAATAGACCTTATGAAAGATATAACCAAAATGATTGAATCTGGAACAGGAGACAGGACTTCACACAGCAGTTCTGGATACTTTCTAATTGATATCAGCAGAGAACAGCCCCCCAATAATACAGAAAGAAGTGCATGGTTGAAACAAAAGACCAGGAGTCAGAAGCAATGCACTTCATTCCTTACAAAATTCCTGCAAACCTGCAGACCTCTGTGTACAGCAGCCATCTCTGTCCACAAGGAGTGTGTTGATGCTGGTAAGTCACTTTGTGAGCATGGGATAAAAGGCTCCAGAAGAGACAGGTTTTAGTACTATAAACAAACCGGACACAAAGAACCAGCATTGTTGTTGCTCTCTGTTGACGCATCTCTTCCACAGCAGAAAGAGTGAGGAGTCCAGTTTGAGTCTGATTTGAACGGGGATATAGCTTACATGTTATATAAGCGTTTGCAAGTTGACTGTCAGGAATGTTATATCAAGGAACAGGAGATAAGCACAGCTTTTCCAGGTTAGCAGAGCGCTTTAGGGGCTTTTCTTTTTCTTTTTCTTTTTTTTTCTTTTGCTTTCCAGCATATCAGAAGCCATGTTAGAGTGTAAGTATAATCCAGCTGCAGCTCACCAGGGGATGAGTAACCTTGCAGTGGCCTTGCCATTAGCAGTCTTTGCTTCAGATACAGGTAGCTTTAGGTGAGTCATGCTTCTAATTAATGCCCCTGCCTGTCTGAACGAAGCAGCGCTTTGATGCTGGAGCCAAACAAATTGGTCCCTAGAGAAAAGAAGGATGCGTGGCAATGCTAGTTGCATCAGACAAACAGTGTCATCAAAACAGCCAGGCCACTTCACTTCCCACAGCACCGGCTTTTGTGAAAGGGAACTGAAAATAAAGGGAGCCCCTAGGGACTAGGGACATGATACACCTGTGAGTGTGCTGCTAGAGAGAAGGCTTGCCAGAGCTCTTCTGTGTGTATTTTGTCATTTAAAACCTCTGCCATTTCAAATCACGTCAGGCTTAAGCCATACGAAATACACYGTAGCCCAAGTAAAGAGTGGAGGCAAGAAGGGAATGGGTTTGCATCACTGCAAACATTTCAAAATTGCAAAGCTGCCGAAAGATTCCTCAGACGCTCGAAGGCTGGAATTAAAGCAAATACCCTTCYCCCTGCTGCCTTTGGTGCCCAGTTGTCAGACAGCTGCTGGGCGAGCTCAGTTCCTGAGATCAGAGGCTCACCAGAGTTTRTGCTGGTATGTGCAGTCAGTACAAACCTGTCTGGTATTCCCTAGCCCTAGACCCAAAGTGCATGGCTTCATTTCCCAGGTGGAGGTAAAATGCAATACTTATTTCACTCATTTGTCATGCTACTAGTTATTCAGCACGTCACTTCACGGCAGGCTATCCTTACCTTTTTCCTCTGGATTTATTGGAAGGCTAGGTGTCTGGCAAAGGTTTTGGGCTGGGCTTCAGGAAAGTAGGGTTCATTTCCTAAATTCATGGCAACTTTTCCTTGTGAGCCAGGACAAGTAATTTTGTGCATCTGCAGCCCAGTTTCTTATCCCTAAAGTGGGGATAATGATTTTCCTTTTGTCTAGTTTGACTGAAAACACTTGAGGAGAAGATCATCCTTAAGTGTGCATGTCCTTGAACAGGGCTGAATGTAGCAGGGTCCAGATGAATCAGCTGAATCCCAGATGAATCAACATGTATCACAAATAACATACTAACACTGAAGAATCTTCCCGTGGAAACTGGTGGGAATATCTGGCAGGAGGCCGTGGCAGGCTGTCCCTCTGCACTGCTGCCTCCTGCGCGCTGTCAGCTCTGGATAGATTGTCCCCTCGTGTGTGATCTGTCTCGTTCCTCCCATGTCCCTTGCCACACTATGTATCAGCCCTGCAGCTGGATGAACTCTCTGTTAATATCCACCCAATTAGGGTCTGACTAAGAGTGACAGATCTTAATTACATGCACTMAGTTTTTCTTTCCTAGCTGGGCCAGTCTGGCAGTAAGCGTGGTGGTGGTTTGCCTAACTACAAGCAAAGACACCGAGAGAAGGATGGCGTCCTGCCAGGTGTTGTGGTTCAAGGGCGATGTTCTTCCTCCCCTTAAACAGCCAAAGCTGCACGTTGCTTGTGTCTCCAGAGATCTTGTTCTTCCCTCCTGGATGGCCAAGCCTTCCTCACTCCAGTGTCACGTAGCAGCTACATGCTGCCTGCTTTTACCTTTTACTTGCAAAGGGTGGGATCTCACATGCCCTTTTTTTCTCAGGTTGCTTCTTTGCATCAGAATCATTTCACTTCAGGAAGCTCTGCTGCAGACCCTGAGCAAAAACCCATTACTATACTTTGTGGAGCAAATTGCATTGTGTTCTCTACCTCTKTGTTATCTCAGGCTGATACTCATTAAAAGACTCCCTGTAACACAACCTCTTCTGATCCACGAGCTTCTGTCTACCGTAGATTTTCCAGATATGTTTCCTAAGGAATTTTTCTCTGTTTTTCTTAAGGCAAATCTGGAGGATGACAGTTTTACCGGGATTGCCTTCTTGTAACGGAAGCTGGCTGTTAGCACTCTAGCTTCCAATCCTGTTAATTATGAACTTCACATACTCTTCAGAAGATGAGTACAAAGAGCTAAATGGTTTTACAAAAACAGGTCCAGCCATATTCAAATGGAAGGAAAATATAATGCCAAATTTCTATGCTGATGAAATGGACAATCAAGAACTTCTGTGACCTAAGAGCCTGCAGACTTTAAGGCCCAATTCTTTTATTTCCTACCCCAGCTAAACTCTGTAATTCAATATAATTTTCTTCTACTTTTGACTCAACTAAGAAAGAGCAGAATCAGATCTGGTAAAACAATAGACTGTGAAGATTAAATGGAATTCCCTTCTGAAAATAAATCTCCTGTGAAAGATGTCCAGTCACAACCAGGTGYTCAGAAGCAGCACAGTCTGATTTTAAAATGCATCTTGGATAAGAAGGAATGTCAGGTTTCATTTCACAGAACTGAAGCCCAAGCATGGGGTATGTGCAGCTTCCCTTAGCAAGGATGGAAGATGAATGACAGATAACCTAGGACATCGAGCCATGTCTAGATTACCTCAGYTTTTATGTTATTACAAGATAAAACTGCACTCACTGGAGACCCTGCAACTGTTAGGTGGTTGCGATAGCTAAAAGAGTCATTACCTTTTCCAAGTTATTGGGRGCTGCAGAACAGGAAACAGTGTTCTTGGAGCTAGAAGTAAGGGAGATGGGGAGAAAGGAGTACAGCTATGATGAAGAAATCATAGGAATAATCCGTGCAGGAATGTGAGYGTGCCACAGTCCATAGAACAGGAGAGGAGCCATCAGCACTCTCCATAGCTGCTGCTGCATTGCTAATTACTTTTGATAAATGCATGCTGTGGAAATCACACCTTAAGTTATGCCCCAGTCAAGCCACAGAGCTTCTGTTATTTTCTTCAGCCACCTTGTGTATAAGCACAAGACTTATCGATAGTAAATAAATGAGATCAGCTTGTTGGCAGACTCACTCCCCAAACTGAGCATGGAGTCTTTTCAGGTAAGACCTCAGAACAGGTCACYGCGTTTGAGGCTAGGTCACTGCTGACCTTGTTTGTGTGAGGAGTACTAACTACCTTAGCCCATTGTACCAATATCTTCTGTATATGCATAGAAATCCTATATGCAGCTGTGTTAACATGATCCTTGAGGTTTGAGTCTGCACATTTGGTATTTCCATTGTTTTTTACGGACTTGCCCTGTAAAAGGCTGTACGTTTACCCTTGCAGGAAATACTATCTGGATTTTTTTCATTTTCATCCGAAATATCTTATTGCTAAAAATATCAAATTTCTTTACTTTGAGAGCAAGAGACAATAAATTCCAAGGGGAAGAAACTGAAACCAGTGCGTTTTTTCCTGAGGTGTTAGAGAGAAGCTTTGTTTTCCAAAACATCCTTGTTCTCACAGTGAAGATATGCACCAGCGTTGACGCATAGTTTCTTCCTTAGACTTGTGAAAGAAAGCACTGAACTCATCACCCAGCCACGATGTCCTCCTTCGTACCGCGTAAATTATGGGCAAAGTTACAGAGGTGTGTGAGCATTTATAGCTACACCGTTCTGGCAGAGCGCTGCAGCGAGGCTGGCCAGACGACCTTTAGAGGTATTTAAAGGGAAAATATCCACCCCTTCCCAAAAATTCCTTAACAAAAAATAAAGACACTTTCC
The DNA here is from genome assembly GCF_003343005.1 of Rhea americana. Classification (NCBI taxonomy): domain Eukaryota; kingdom Metazoa; phylum Chordata; class Aves; order Rheiformes; family Rheidae; genus Rhea; species Rhea americana. The sequence goes on along the minus strand of NW_028186623.1, from coordinate 5,410,096 downwards.
AGAGATTCCTGTGCCTTTTTGTTTTCTGTCCAAGGTACCAAGCCCACTCCTCACATCCAGCAAATAATTCCACCCCCACACAAACCCAAAACAGAACTGGATTCAGAGGGGAATGAGGTGCATTTGAATCAGGTAGCAACTCYCTAATGAACCCTAATGAATTACTGAGTTTTTGTTCTGCACAGTCATCATCAGGAGCCCATTGAAATTTATACAGGAAAAGAAATGTTTGATTTACAGAATCCAATGGTCAGGSCACAATCCATTTTTACATCTCTCTCAGGGACCCTCGTGCCTTGTATAAAGAAGCCTGGTGCAAGAGAGCCTCAGCCTCATCCGGGGACAGCGAGCAGCCTTAGCAAAGCGCTGAAAAAAGGCTTCTGCCCCATTCCGGAGCCATCGAAAGGAGCAAGGGCCGGGTCTGGCTCCCAAAACATCGTCAGCTGGGACCACGGGGTCCTCACGCAGTCAGCCGCAGGTTACCGCCTGTCTCCTCGGTGCTCTGTGTATATAAGTACCCCTCATCCTACATTTCAGGCAACCTGAATTTTCAGTGCGATTCAAATTACGGTTAAGCACTTTGATGTTGTTAGTGCTGTAGCACCTGGCAAATGGGTTATACAACTTTKTTTAGGGAAAGCGATCAAGGTGAAACCCCTGACTTTGTAGCAAGTTGGCACTTTCTGTTCCTTTTTAACGGAGAGGAGGAAAAATGGTATATTCTCTTCCACAGAAATCATCATTGGTGTTTTCCTGAAGGCAATAATCAATTTTGAAATTGAGTGAAAACTTCCCTCCCTGCCCCGGTCAGCCCTTGTGTTTCATGGTTTTAGGAAACCACAAGAAAAACTGAACTTTCTGGTCTGGTTTTGGCAGCAAAAACAATTTTCAGGACAGGCTTCAAGCTTTCCTTTCACCATGGAGATCACATTTTAAATCAAATTAGACTAGTTCCTTGACACAAACCCTTTGAAGTTACCTGTTTTGTTTCATTGTCACAGTAATGATGTCATTTCAATTAAAAGTGACTACCTAGAGGTTCCCTTAGCAAGACAGTTACTGCTTATTACCAACCGCTGCACAAATTAGATCTGATTAGTGATATAATCATTAAGGCAAATGCATTGATACTGATAGCCAAGCTTGCTGAATTTTTCTACAACTGCTGGTACAAATGCTTCTCTTTCTACAGCATGAAGCTATCTTTAGCAATGCAAAATATTCATTAAAATGGTCACCTCTCCCACAACAGAAGCTTTTTTTTCATATGCATGCAGCTCAGAAATGTAATAGTTCCTGCCTCATAATGTTTCTGCTGCTTAGTGTGTTGGAAGGCTTGAAAAGCATAGAAAATAGAGTGCAGTCATAYGGAGGAGATAACTTGAGCTTGATTGAATGGCAGGCTGGGGTTAGCTGTCTTGTGCTGATAGTATGTGAGTGCAGAAAAAGATATGAAACTCTCTACCAGTCACTGCCAGAAGTGAAGTCCTGGACACACTTGTATATCTTCCACCCTGCAGCGAGAGGCCTGGTTACTTTGACAGATTCGTACTATGGTCTGCTTGCATGCAGTTCAGAGCCCCACAAACGCTCTGGAAGATCCTGGTTCTCATTTCTACCCCCTCCTTGCACAGCGGTGCTCTCCTGATCCAGTCGTGCAAGCTTTCCACGTGCAGAGCTGCTATTCACTAATGGGCAATAGCAGCCCTGTAGTCCTGCCGCAGGGAGGACTGTGCATCTAATTCTCACTGAGGAGGAAGTGCAAGGGCACCTGCCATTTTCACTGCAGCGAAATGAAGACGTTTCCTCTYTATTTAGATGCTATCTTCTATCTTTGCAAAGGTTCTGTTCTATTATTACCTGACTGGGATAGATGCATTTCTCCTCACATGCTCAAACAAAAATGAGTCTAAACTGTCATCCATGGCATAACTATTCTTAGGCTTTAGATACACTTTGAATCTGGAGAATAACTGCACAGCTCTCGGGCTGATCTTGTTCAGATGCTTCCTGTCTCATGCCTGGCCTTCCCTCTGCTCCAGCCTGCTTACACAGGTTGCAGGCACCTCACRACTCACAACGCGGGGAGGCTGTTCATGCTCACTTTCGCTAATTAATAAGAAGATAAAYAATCCATTGCTTTTTTCATCCTCACCTTGAAATGCAGTCTTGGCTTAGACTTTCAGAATTTCATCTCTTTGCCAAGGACTAGCTATAGTAGCTAGTAAGTGTGTCACTCGAAAATCCTCAACCCAAGTGAATCACAGACTTGAGAGCAACTGTACTCTCCAGAGGCTACTCCCATGAAATGAATGAGATGCTGACTCTTGCAATCCACAGAGTTCATTTTCACCCAGCTGAGCCTAGCAACGCCGGGTAACAATTTCTAGTATTCCCTGAGACTTCAGGAAACAAGGAACTAGTTGTAGCACTTTGGTGTTAACCGATGGTGACACCTYTCTGGTCCTTTATGGAATGACCTTCTCACTAAGATTTTCTTTWTTCCCTACTTATTGTATTAGACACCTTCAAATCTGTTACTCTCTGTAGTGTGATGTAAACAAGTGCACCAGTCAGAAAATGCTATCCTGGTGACAGAAAAGCTTTCAGCTCTCTCTCATGCCAATTCCCCCATCTCTAGGCTAAGACATTAGAAAAGCTACAGAGGCCTTCCCTTCTCAGCTTTTCCAGAATGTCTTATGATTTCTAAAATCCTRCTATTAATCTGAAGATATGACTAGCTTCAGACAATGAAACGTATTATTAAACATTATTAAATGTATTAATCAACTGCATTTATTAAGCTATGGTATTAGACAATACAGATATTCTTCCTTTTAGCAGCTTTTAGCTTATTTAAGAAGATTCTCTGGGTGGAAGTTCAGGTTTTTGGGATGTATAGTGCTGTGGATGACCAAGCCTGGCCAAAGAAATCCTGTGCTTGGAGCCTCACCTGGCCCCAATTTAACATGACAGTGCTGCACTTACTTGCACACACTCACTGGCTGGCTGTCAAGTCCACCACGGGTGCAGTGGGATCCGGACAGGCAGCAGGAGATTAGTGGGAGTCCACTGAGCCTTGAAATTGTTCCCAAGTGCCACTACATGGTGCTGCCGATGTGAATGACACGACCTGACACATCACTCCAGCCAGGCAGCAGCTGCTTATGTCAGTGATATGCTGACACTGACTGGTATTTGGGGAGGGAAGGAGCCTAGGCTACCCYTGCGCCGGAATGCAGAGGTGAAGGATGTCTGAGGGGCTGGTCACGAGCAACGCTATGCAGCTCCTGAGCACTTGTTCGAGTAAAGACACTTGATCTCTCTGTTGCAAGAGGAGGATGGCTAGAGAGAGAAAGTGGGAGCTGGAAAAGAGAGATGAAGGGGAAAGTTGCAGGGGTAGGAACAAGGCGACTGGACCTGGGAGTAGGGTTGCCCTGAGTTTCCCTCCAAGGGCAGCGTTGCTGGAAAGCCTCGCCTGCAAGGCTTCCACAGAGGTACAGCGTTTGGGTGTGCACATATGAGTGACCTTTCTGAAAATAAAAGGCTGATGCTGCTTAGCAATGAGAACAATCTCAACAATGGTCATGGGGTCAGCAGAAAACATCTGAATTCCACTCCATATTTGCAAGCATGGAAATGTAAGGTATGGAGAGGAGGGGCAGGACTTCCCTTTTGTTCTGTCTTTGCTGCTCTCCCTTGTAACTGCTGGGCTCCTTTGGTCATTATGAGAAACACCAGCTGATAAAAAAAGTCGCAAAAAACCTGGAATTCTTCCTTTTTCTAACACCTCCCGCCTGCTAAAACCCACCATTTGTAGCTTTCTAAAACAGTGTTGCTATTTTCCTCTTTTTTTCTGCTTCCTACTAAAACCCATGTGGCTGTATTTCTGGATTACCACCAGGACACGCACACCAAGTTCTCTCCAATCCACAGAGAGAGGGAAAGCTACAGCCAGAAGAGAACTAAGGATGGCTTAACTTCCCTCAACTGCCTGTGCCTTTCTGCACTAGGTTTGCAGAATTGATGCATTCTGCACTATATGTTCAGCATATTAATTCAGTTTATATTCCTGGGCCTACGGCAGAACTCTGACAATTCTCTAAGCTCTTGCCCCTTTGATAAATGGTGTGCCAGGCCAATTACCGTTTTTACTGTATCTTCCTGATGTCTCTTTCATGGCCCAAAGCAACCAATATATATTTTTTAATGCCTAGGGTGAACTCTATCTCAGGGTTGAACATCCCTGATCATCACTTTTTCTGGTTCATCAGTTTCAGTTTTTGCTCCTGGGAATGACACCCTAATATATACACCTACACCTTGGTGTCTGTGCTGCTAAGTTCCTTAGTGATATTGGTCACTTCATCACTGATGACAGCTCTGTGGATGGAGTGAAGCCATCAGTCAGTACTGGACAAAGGTTGCACGAAGCTTTGAGCCCTATGGTTCACAGCTCATGGTTTGCATATTGGCATAGCCACGTAGATTTATGGTTTTATGTTCTTTAGAGATTATGTACATCTGGAGCAACTTTCATTAGTTTCTACTTAACTCCAAAGTCAAGAGTGATGGTTTTCCACCTGTTCTGAACAGCCATATCACAAATATGCCAATGAATTGTCCTTTAATTGAAAAGAAGAATGTGCATGGGCATCTTGGTGTTTGGGATAGTAGCTGGTTTTTCTACTATTATCAAAACTAACTGAATTCTTGTAAAATGTCTTCTTCCCTTTAACTCTTCCCTTTGTGAATGTTACACTAGGAAAGAGATATTTTTAATAATGCATGTGACTTCTAAATCCCTGCAAATTTAAGATCTACTGTTTGTTTCCATTGGGTCAGTGCCTCCATTAGCACTCACACTCAAGGCCCTCAATCACTTGGCTTAAATCCCAACTAYGTCCCTGTGTTTCCATTCAGCTAGGTGTTAAACAGCTCCCTGCTTAATGCTGCTAACTTGCTCTTTGAAAGCAAGAGGGTAATGCTCTTCACATAGCAAGCATGGGGTGAATGTAGAATTTTGGTTGTCTGAATATGGCCTCAAGCACATCCCAGAGGTGGAAACTTGTTCTCAGTAGTGCTCTTTAATCCTCTACACCTATGTGTTTTTAAACCACTGAGCATCTGTCACCACCACCTGCTCTTCCTTTCCTTGAGCCTAGATTTACAGTAGGGCTTTGGAAAGAAAATATTTTGATTCACTTGGCCATTTGCTTCTACTAGTCTGGCTTGCTATCTCAGTAAAGCCCAGAAATTGCTCAGATACAACAAAACTCCCCTTTATCCTGAGAGGGATTGTCYGTGCCAGCTTGTCCACTTATTGCCAGAAACATCAGCTGATTCATGAGCAATTACTGAAAAACAAAGCGATGAACCAATTCTTGACTGCAAATTAGAAACAAGGACATTTCCCACAAACATTACCACTCTTTGCAAGGGCTATCTGCAGATGTAAGCACAGTTTTATTTCATACCTGCTTTCTCATTAGCATCTGCCTTGTAATTGCACTATTCCAAAAAAACCAAAAAACAAACAAACAAACAAAAAAAACCCAAAAAACAAAAAACAAACAAACAAAAAAAAAAACCAACCAACCAAACAAACAAAAAAACACTGCAACATTACCTGCCATAAGGAACTGGTGAGATCTGTAGACAACCAAATTCAGACTCTCCATGTGGGAAAGGTGAATGTACGGAGTTAGTTCTTGCAAGCTCTTCAGTTCTGGACCAGTCCTGAAATTAGCTACATAATGTCCAGGCTAACTCAGCATTCATGATTCATTTTTCATTTATGAAGTGGAAAAAGTGGTTAAAAACAGAAAGTTGGCAGCAACTGAGCAAAAGAAATAGCCCTTAAACAGAAAAGATGAGAACTGGAGCTGGAGTGGAGAAAAGGTTAYGGAGATTGACTGTTTCTCCTACAGTTGCTTGTATTGTTTATCCCAAAGCTTGCCCTGCAGTTGAACTAGATGGAAAGAGAAGAACAAGTTCTTGTAGAGCATGTGTGTCACAGAAACAGGCTCCTCTGGTGCAACACTCACCTGGCCATCTGTGAAGTTGAGAACCTCAGAGGTATCCTCACTGGGGCTCCCTGACTCTTCTGAACCCTAGAGGAATACTGAAGGTGTGTGKGGGGGTATTTCTGCCCAGAGCCTGTTGATTGAATCCATGTGGAAATCTCTACCTGACAATTAGGCTCACACACCTGAGTGGGAGCGCAGTTCTCCAGTGAGCTGCTGCTTTGCAAATTCAGTCTTTGCAAGAAGTTTTGCTCTCTGTGCAGGCACCCTGCTTCCAAATATTCTGGGTAAAATACACACACAAACAGGCAGAGTCACAAACACATATTGAATAATGAAGGGATCTTGCTCTCTGTGAAGTCAAGGCACTAAWGTTTTCTCATACCACTTAGCCGTGAATCGTCTCCCCCAGCCGACACAGATATGAATGTGTGCTCCCCACCCACCTCCCCCTTCCTCAAATCCACGTGCACGCTTCACACTGCTCCTGCTGTGGTGGGGTACGCGAGAGCACTCCAGCCCCACTCAGATTAAGGAGCAATGTTTGAACCACAGGCAATTTGCTGTCTGAGGGCTCCCTCAGCAGAGGCTGGGTCCAGCCAAGTACCCAAGTGATATCAGAATAAGTGTCTCTTCGATGCAATGAGAGGATTTGCCACTAAAATGTTTGAGTGAGGCGAATCTACAGGACTTGGAAACCCAGCAATATTTTGTGATCAAGAGAAGAGATTTTGCTTCAGCAAAGAAACACCCCAAAAGATTGGACAGGCAGGAGATAAATGTCAGCCAATTTGGAGAGATCAAAGCCTCTCAGGCTCATGCATAGAGGAAAGAAAGCATACATGTCAGATATAGCTATAAGTCACAGCTCCCAAGGCAAAAGCAGCTTTCTCTGCTCGCGAACAGAACACCCTTCATAGCAGCCAGGCAGGTGTTTTTCACTCATTGTCATTTGCTGGCCTGGGGCTGTGCTTCAACGCCAGCTTGGGATGGCTCGATCCGTTCAGAAGGTGTGAAAGGTGCTCAAGTCCACAGTCTTCAACAAAATGCAAAGGCAGTCTTYGGTACAGATATGGTAGGAGACTTGGTTTGGAAACTCTATGCTTTGGGTAGTGTAGCCTCCCTGTATCAGCCTGAATAAGTTATTTGTGTGGGGCACATGCGTCAGCAAAGAGGCCTGTTTAGCTGCTGATGTTAGGAAGCCAGGCTACAAGCCGTCCGGGATAGCGAGGTTCCCCTAAGCAGTCTTGCAGAGCACTCATATTATAAGATTCTCACTCACCAGGAGAATCTCGGAATTGCCCCCGGAAGCCAATGGGACAGGAATCAGCAGCTGGTTGAAAGCTCAGAATGAGACCTCAGAAGAAATTTACCCATCCTCAACAGTAAAGCTGCTTTTCCAGCTGAAGTTCTCCCCAATCTGCACCTTGCTCTCAACCCTTATCAAAACCCTGAACAACAATCAACCCAGAYGACTGTAAATTCAGAAGTTGGTCCTGGAAGGAACTAGTTCCACTCCTCAACTTATCTCTTCATTTCACAATGACCTTGGTTCCTCAGCTCTTATTCGTACAATACCAAACTCTGTTCCCACCCCTCATTTTTAACTTAAACAGAGAAGACTATGCATTTCTGCCTCAGAATAATCTTTTTTATTATAGCCCTAAGTTGTTTTTAATTACCCTTGAGGTTTTGTAATGCTCTGTTTAACTAATGAAAATGGTATAGGTCTTCAGCTGATACAGACTGGGTAACTGTATTGATATCAGCAGAGCTGTGATGATTTTCACTGGTTCGGCTCTGATCAGACGTGAGTAGCTGCAATAACTAGTTCATGTCTGTTGGAGTGTTTTGTGGCCATCACTTTGCATCCGTTTCTATTGAAGGAAAAGAATCTGCGCTTTCAGCCAGCTGTGGTTTCATCCAGTTTCTGAACGCAGTGTAATGAAGACGTGCAGAGGTGAATCACACACAGTTATTTTGCCTGCGGTTCTGAAAACTGATCCTTGTGGTGAGACGCTCACACTGATAGTAGGGGAGTCATCACTGGAACAGGTGTTTTGGGTGTCTGCAGGACCATGCTCTTCGTAATGAAGAGAGAGACATGCAGTTCCCACCTTTATATGAGCAACYGTTTCCATACAGCATTAGAGGTGATCGAATCCTCTTCTCTCCAATTTGGTGCCTTGCCCATTAAGAAGGCGCATGTGAGCCTCTTCAGCAAGCAATAGGATGGAGCTTTGTGCCTGGAAAAAGAAGTGCTTGACTCCTGGTATCCTCTTCCCCACTGACCCCCGCTTCATCCCGCTTGCTTGACCTTGGGATATGGCCATGTCAAGCCAAGCCTAGCCTCTTTGCCAAGTTGGCTGTTAAGTTTTGAGGAAGTGTTCAAAGTGAACAACATATTTATCCTTTCAAAGCAAATGATAGGTTTGTTTCCAGCCAAGCCCCATTCCGCTATGATTTATTTTTGTAGTCTATATCCCTCTTTCCTTTTTTAAAAACTTATTGAATGCAGGTGATATATTTTTGACAAGATTGATTTTGACCTGAATGTGCCTGAGCTAAATAAATCAACATTGCCAATTTCCCCGCCTGTGACTGAAGAATGGCCAAGCTGATAAGGGCATTTTTCTCTCAACTGAGATGTTTTAGCAATAGCCCTTGTTTCCCAGCAGAGGAGTCATCTGTGTTGTATCAAACTGCACTCTGCAAAAAGTTGGAAGATTCACACAGCAAAACTAAGGGTGTTGCATTTCCTTTGGATTCAGCCTTCACCTGTCCCAAGGCATTTTGGTTYGGGTAACAGAGGAAGTCAGGTGGATTAATACTGGCCACTACCAGGGCCAGCGCCTGTCGCACTGAGCTCCCGGKAGGCAGGCTGGCCGTGAGCATTTCCATCCGGGTCTGGAAGCACCGGCCTTTTTGTGAGTAACGCTGTTGTCTTATGACACTTTTGCCTTAATATTGCAGACTTTGGAGGCTCAGTTAAACAGCTCGGCTCTCTGTTGTTTCTCTGAGCTCAGACTCTTTAGGATTTTGTTTCCTGGCAAAGAGAGAYGCACCTTGGAAATGCCAGGCTCCCAGATTAACAGTAGGTGTCTAGGACAAAATCATTGCTGTTTGCTTTTCCTCAATTCCTAAGYGGAAGGAGGGGGGATACTCTGGGACCCRTACAGCTTTTGAGCAATATGAGAAMTGTAAGTGCTACCTAYGGACCAAAYCATTGCTAACAGGAAGAAATGGCACGTGGAATCGTTGTCCTTCTGGCTGATGCTGGGCTGCAGCCTGCCTTCGCCCGTGTGCTGACCTGCTGTCCCCAGCTCTTTTCTGATACAGATTCCCCGAGGGCTCAGAGGGTTCTGGTTTCCTAGCAGATGAAGCTGGATCAGAATTGCAGTCTGCCTGGTTATAGTATCAGCTCAGGGATTTTCCATTTCCCAGCTGCTGTCTACTTTTTTTTTTTCCTCTTGTCGGCTGCTCCCTCTCTTCCAGTAGCTCCTGTTGGTAACAGGGCAATATGAAGGAGCAGATCTGCTCTGACTTCTTACCTGTCATGTTATTCCTGTGAGAAGTTTGTGTGTCAGCTCCCAATACCACTTCACCCATTCCATACATAAAACTGCTTGCCTCCCCATCCTGCGGTTCAGGCAGGCAAAATAAACCAACAGGATGTTTCTATGGAGAAGTTTCTCAAGCCATTACAAACTGAGATTTACAGAGATGAGAGGGAAGTGACTCTTTCCCATGCAACCTTTTGAGGTAAACATAAAGCTCAGAACAGGAGATGCTGAATGGAGAAGATGGCTTTGYTTTCAGGATGGTCCTCGCTTTTAGCTGCAGCATTGACTCTTTCTGCAGTCAGAGCTCTTAGCCGAGATTGAATCTAAAGTCTCGTCTCCAAAAGCCTCGGCCTCTGACGACTTTGGACAGAGCATTTTCCTGGCAGAAGCTTTTGGAGGAACACAGCTTCTGGAGCTAGCCACCGGAGGGAGCCACTGGAAGGAGGCTGGGCTTGGGCAATACCAGTTAAAATGCAAGTGTTACACACTTCGTGATTTAGTCATTCCTTTCTGCAAACAAGCAGGTTCCCCAGCTGAGGGAGGATATAAATATGCTACGAGAACCTTAAAACCTGCAGGTTTGCAGATTTACGTGCCCCCAGAGAAAGCCAAGGTAGTAAAAACCATGTCATCAGAGACGTAAGGCTGAAAAGACGCTCAGGTCTAGCTCAATTAAAATTTTTGTTCCTAATATGGAAACACATGATGGCTTTGATAAAGCCAAGAGGAGGAAAGAGTTGGTAAGTATTTAGGTGAAGCTGAAGTGTAAAGCAAGAGAAKACTTAGTGTTAGTGACAAGAAGAAACCGTCTGGGGTAACTCTGTAAGAAGAGCTCCAGATAGCACCCTGTATGGACAGTCTATTCTAGAACACACTTTTTTTTCCCCTAGGCTAAACCCTGATTTGTGATCAGAAACAAGTGCTGAAATCCCCCATTAACCAAAAGAAGTTCTTTTTTTAGCAGAAACTGGGTAGTATTTTTTCCTCTCGCTCTGGGAAATTCTCTGTTTCCCTTCCCAGTTCACTCAGCGACAGTCCATCCTGCTCAGCTGCAGAGGCTCGTGGTACAGCTGTGGTCCTTCTCAAGATCTGCTGGAGTTCTAACATTCCTGGAAAGTTTGAAATATTTTGAGAAAGTGTATGCAAACAATATGGTGTTGGTGTGAAACAAGGGCTGGAAGAAAAGTCCACATGTGGTGGAACAAGAATAAAGAGCTGAGGGTTATGGGGAAGTGTGTTCCTGCTAGTCCTTCGCTTATTGTCCCTGTGTTTGCTGGCATCCTGGGTGGCAAAGGTGAGAACAGACCTGTCTCAAAAGCAGACCCTTGTGAGCAACAGCTCTGCTCACTCCTTGTCTTCTCAATCCCTGCAGTTGTTCAGCAGGGGCAGCGTCTTGACAACAGCAATCTGGCATCACAGCAGGGATGTTGCACWGTCTCAGCTGCAACATACTACCGAAGAGGCTCGCTGCACTCGCTGCCTGCTCAGCCCCCGCGGAGGGAGGTGCCCTACACTGCCCGCAGGGAAACCTCTGCTCCCACAGCTGGCTTGTGCTCAGAGAGACACCCCCCATATGGAGGGAGAGCTATTGAGAKAAAGGTCTTTGACAGCAGGAAAGTGAGAAGGGAAAACACACGGTCCTGATACAGAGTCTAATATTTCAGCTTAATATGTGAATATTAATGCTGAACACAGCCAGTGCCCTTTGCACTGGCTGAGGTTGGCGGTGGTGTGCAGCAGCTGGGCCCTGCCCTGCCTGACGGCTCTGCAGAAGCAGCACATCAAGAGAGGCAATGAGCAGCAGAGGCCCAAGTGGAGTTTTTACTGACACTACCAGCTCAGCAGTGTGTATGCGAGGGTGGGCTGAGATCAGCTGGGGAATAAAAGTGGACCCAGGACATTTAGTATTTTCAAAGTTTGGGGAAAAAGCAGTGAACTGTACAGAATTTCATCCAGACTTGGCCTTTCTCCAGAGCACTCAGACCACAGTGCTGGAGGCTGCTAGCCAGGAGAGCTCCTGGCAGGCACAGCCCTATTGATTTGCAAATGGCAAATTAAAATCAAATATGGTTTCCTCTCTGTGTCTCTTCTGCACTTCTTCAGTGCCAGGTTTCATTAGAGTCTGTATCTCCAAATACTGATCACAGTCAGTTGCATCTRTGCCAGAGCTGCATTCAGCCCACCTGTTGGTTACAGTCGCACAGACAGTCCTTGCAGGTCCTGGGTAGAGCGCATTCGTCGTGAGCAACCGCTCCATGTGAGATCAGGAGCTACTCAGAGCCCTTCTTCTGAGCTGCAGTCTCTGCTACAGCTCAGTAATGACCGTGTCTGGTGCCTGTAGAGCAAGGGGTATGGAGATCTAAGAGACGCCCAGAGTGGCTGGGAACTCAAATTTGCCTCATTCAGGTTCCTAAAGATCATGAATTTTGTTTGAAAAGYTGTTTGTCTTATCCAGCTCTCCTTGCAAATCTTTCTTACGTCAGTTAAATCTTCGTGCACTTTGAAAATCCCACCCCTAAGCTTTTATGGCATTGGCAGATTCTACATATTTTCTCTCTCAGGGTAATTGACAGAGTAAGTGAAATATCCCCAGACAGTATGGGCAGCTGAATGACTGTCAGAAATAATAATTYCTGTTGGTAAACAAACACAGACACACATCTTACTAGAGCCCGAATAGACTCTGGACCCCAGGATTTAAGAGCTAAAAGGTTCCACATTTTAACAGAAAGCTCCTCCTCTTTGTTTTAGGGRGATAAGCGAGGGTATGAATGTGGACATGCTGTTTATCCTGTTTCTTGGTGCTGCCTCAGCATTAATAGTAAGCAAATAAGGCCAACGCAGAGAGAAAGTGACAGTCACTGCCCCGGAGAGCCTGGAGATAAGACGGGGGCCAGGGCTAAGCAGCAGACAGGAGATCAAGGAAAGGTTATGCATAATTCTGAGGCAAGTGGTAACATTAATTATAACTTGCCACGTGCCCATCCCTTGTCAGGTTGGTAGCGGTTGTTATGGTGAATAAGTAATTACACGAATGCCTAGAGGCACTGCTCAGGATCTCGTAGTGCCAGAGAGCGTCACTTTCCCACCTAGTGCACATAGAGGCTGTGCTGAAAGGTTGCTTTGAGCCACAGAAAACCACTTAGAAAAGTCTGGGGCAATTCTGTGAAACTTTTAAGGGCTTTGGTCCTCATCTCCTATTCTCTAAAGTCAAACATTGTTAGAGCAGACCTCCTGATCTCAGCCCTAGCTTGTTGTTTTCCTTTCATCTTCTTTCTGTCTGTGATAAATGAATCCGTATTTACAATGGGTGACAAAAAAAGGACTTCAGAAACAAGCTAGGGGGTCAGGAAATTGTAAGACATATCTCCTGTTCTTATTTCCCTGCTTCTGATGGGTGGTATGGTGTTATCTGATATTTTTACTGATACACGAGAACACGGTAGAGAGAGTCCAGGGCCAGACGCAAGGTGCCCTAACCCGGGAGCCTGTCTCTTTGAGAGCCCAATAGCAGATGCTTCGAGAAGAGTGTAGGAATAGGGCAAGCAAGCAGAGATCCCCTCTGCCCCCATATTTCCCAGTTTCTTCCATTTCTCACAGCTCCCAGGCATCTCTGGCTCAAAGATGTCCTGTGCCAGATTTGATACAGATGCCATGACAAGGAATTAATTTGTTAAAATAATTTAAGGCAAGGGAGAAATACAAAGACTATGGGATGACATAAAGAAGGACTTGGCTCCTAGGCGTGTCCATGAATGTTTTGATTTCAGAGGAATATTCCTTGGAAAATCAAGGAATAAGCACAACTGATAGTGTCTTCATCCTTGTCATGGGATACCTATTTTGACACAAAAACAAAACTGARTGGACAGCAGTAGGGAAAAGAAATGGATTTAGGGCTTTCTTTTGAAGGATTCGGGGCTTTCTTTTGGATTTCTCCATGTCTCTCCTGTTGAAAAACAGTAGGAAAGGAATTTGTGACATTTGAATTTGCGACTGGATGGCATTTCAACAAAAACAAGAAGAGGGAGCATGAGAAAAAAAAAAGAGCTGAAGTTGTGGCAATTTTTATGGCATTCACAAGCTGTCAATAYGTATGTATTTCACCTGTGCTGCCGACGGCCGAGGGGAGGGTGGTAAGCCAGCAGTGATCCTATTTTGGGATCTTTATTTTGCTGTGCTTTTTAATCTTTGACACAACAGCAGCATGCCAGTAACTCTGCATGATATACAATACCTCTTTAAATTAGTTTATGATGGGTTAATGACTCATAAGTGCTTTGAGAGAAGGTTAATCAGTTTTTCAAAGTCTCACCAGTTGATTTAAAGAGAAGCTAGAACACAAGGGGACGTGGGGAGCAGCAGAAGGAGATACACATAGGTAATTTTGCAAAARGAAGRGGAAACCTGRTTGTAGCCATTGCATTTCTATGAGCTATTAATAGCAGCAGATAGAAACAGCAAAAATATTATATGCCAAGTTCTCTGGTTGCATGTGTGATATATATATAGTCAAGAAACCTCAGTCTTGGAAGAACAAGCATCCCTTTGCCCAAAACCTTTGAAACTGAATTAGACAGCAGGCATGGTAAGGAGCAAACTTCCAAATTGCTGACATGGACACAGAGAAATGCTGTGAGGTCGCAGAGATGGCAGCAAGCAAATCCCTTTCAGAAACACTTATCTCCGCGAGCCCCGAGAAAACCGGCAGGCTCGACGCGCGGGCGTGCGTGGAATTCAAGCCGATAAAGGGCAGAAGCTCCCTGCCGAAGCGATCAGCTCCGAGCTCGCAGGCCTGGCGCGCCCCGCCGTCCCCCCGCCGCCTTCTCGCCGAGGGGCTCTCGTCCCTGCCGGCGGCCTGGAGGGACGCTTGTGCCAGCAGCCGCAGCAAGGGCCTCCGTGCGAAGCAGAGGTTTGCTTTAACCAAGGGCCTCCGTGCGAAGCAGAGGTTTGCTTTAACCAAGGGCCTCCGTGCGAAGCAGAGGTTTGCTTTAACCAAGCCCCTGTCACTTGTTCCTATCAACCACGGCCATGCAACTGCGTGCTGTCTACTGTGCTGTTCCCCGAAGTATTTCCTATTTCTGGGAAGTTTCCTACTTCCTATTTCAGCTACCGCTACCGAAGCCTTGTCAGATGAATTTATGTGGAGCAGGACAGAGATGTTAAGGAGTAAATGTAGGTCAAAAGCATAGATGTTTCTTGAACATCCTTTCACTTCTGTGCTACACTCTGGTGGCTCCAATCAGACCCAGCTCTGAGTACTATATTGCAAAACCAAGCCCCTGAAGGCACAACTTTGCAAATGTTTCTAAAGGCAGTGGTTTTTTTGTTTGTTTTTGTTTTGTTTTGTTTTGTTTTTGCCTTCTCTGACTTCATCCACTGCTGGCAGATGGAAATTTCTCCGTTTCTCTCTCCCTTCCCATATATCTGCCCTCGTGGAGCTGGAGATGAGCCCCTGCAGGGATTCAGTACTGCTTTAGCACCCGCCATAAATAAAACCTGCCCTGGAGGAGGACAAAGGCGGCTGCGGGAGCGGAGGGGCCGCCGGGGCTCGGCTGGGCGGACGCAGCCACATCTGGCGAGCGGCTGGACAGCCGGGGCGGCKGGCGGCGGGGAGACACCTGGCTCGGGGAAGGGTTGCCCGGTATTGATTTCACACCGAGGACACACAGATGTGCATTCCCTTAAACTAATTAACAGGACGAGAGCTGCCTCCTCATCTGGCTTTGCTGACGGCTGGCGCAAGCTCATTTTTGTATTGGTTTATTAGCTCTGATAGCTGATCTTATCTAATTAAATTATCCCCTAATGATATATGTATTAGGAAAAGAGCAACCAGAAACCCCACGTCACTTCCGTGGTTTGCTTTTCTCCTCCTGGAAGGAAGGAAAAGCCTAGTCTGTTTTTATTAATTTTGGCCATGCATTATTAGGGAATTTGAGGGCTTGGCTTGGGGGTTAATGGCGTGGAGAAAGGATTAACAGCAACTCAGGCCAGGCTGCAAGAGCCAGTATTACAGCCTGCACACTGAGGCCTGAGTTATTTTCTCAAATGAATGAAAAGGGGAATGACAGAGCAATGATCACAAAGATAACGAAAGACCCAAAGTTAAAAAAGCCCCAGACCCACAGCAGGGAGGTATCTCGACAGATGTGCGCCGTGACGTGCTCAGCGAGAAGGGGAATTGCAGCTCAACGGAGCAGAGTTGCTGACGGATGAAGCTCTCCACTGGCAGCAGATAGGCAGTGAATAAATGTCCACCCAGCTTGCAAAGAAGAGTGAGAGCTGAGCAGGGGAGACTGAACAAGGTACGAAAGCCTGTACTGTGACATTTAATGCGTATGTGTGAGAGCATTTCCCCAAAGCATTGTGGTTCATTCACAGGTATAATTCTGCAAAAAACAGGTCTCTCAAAGGCTTGGTGCCTCTTCTCCGGTGTGGTGCATTTTGAAAGCAGAGAGGCGCCGCATCCAGCCACCCTCGAGTTCTTGCTTTCTCCTTCATCTTGTCAGTATGCTGAGGAATGTTTATATTTAGCACAGTGCTGGAAAGAAAGATTTTTTTTAAGAGCTGGCTTCATGCACGTCTTCTCTTGGCTTTTTTTTCTTTTTGTCTTTTTGTCTTACTAAATTAAAATTCAATAACAGACTGGATAGAGGACGGTAATGTTCAATAAATACCTTCAAAGGCAACAAAGTCACTAAAGCTTTTTAATGAATTGGAAGCATAGTGGCTGCAGCCACTACCGAAATTGCATTTTCCAGACAAAGGGCAGCAAAGCCAGGGCAGCTGCAGTGGGATGGGACTGAGCTGCCCTTATGTGGATGTTTATAGTACAGATGTCTCCACCTCGGCTGCTTGTCTGGCCTCTCTATATTGTCAATGGAGAGAAGCAGCTGCTTCTAAGATGCAATTCATCTAATCTGGAAGCATCTAAATTAGGCCAGAATCATCCCTCGTTGCCTGTTTCTTTCTAACGGCTGTAGGGGGAATCTTGTTAAGCAGTGTGGGCACAGATTTGTAAGGGTGGATGAGTCGTAATGAGGATGGCCTTGGATTTGTGGAGAAGGCTGCCATATGCTTGCTGTTGAAAAACAAGGTGCCTTTTGTCTTAAACATGTTATAACACTGACTGGGCTATTCTGTTCTCCTCAGCTTCCTGATGGCTTTGCAGTTAGGCATTCAGAAAGCTGAATACTCTGTTGCATTGATTGCACGGTGTACAGAGCACAAGAAAACGCCCATTCCTGAGAAGCCATGCTGATAGGGAGCAATGCTGCCATCCAAGCCCTTGGGAACTGAAAAGGCTGTCAAACGCCAGCCTTGGAGGATTTCAGCAGGGGTGAGAAAGAGAAGCTGCTGCAGTGCTGCCCCCAAGAAGTTCATTATTCTCAGCATTTGATGCCAGGCAAGAGGCTGTGTCTCTAGGGTAACGGTCCAAGCACGACTTGCTGGAAGCATTCAATGGACCTTTTTCTTCTGCATATCATGCACATTAGAGGTTTCCAGCATCTTTCTCTGTAGCTCATATTACCCGGCTTGTCCACTGCTTGCGTTGGAACGCTGCCCGCGACCCCTCAGGGACGTAAAGCCAGAAGTAAGGCAGGTTCTTCCAACATCAGCAAACTTCCCCCGTGCAATCAACTAAAGTGCTTGGTGTTTGCAAGCAAACAAAAAAGAAAAGAAATGCTGAGGGGGAAATTAAAACGGGAATCAGTTGGGAATGGTGCATAATGCTAGGCTGAGCTTTGCTAGGGTCTGAAAAATGTTTATTTGAAGCCTGAGGGATTTAACAGGGGCCATGTAATCAACCAGCATCAGCAACGGAGGCCACTGCCTGCACACCTCCGTGCTCCCGGGGGCCAGCTGCAGCAGTCAGAGAGGCAGTCGTTGAGACTCCAGCCCTGGCTGCTTTGAGACTGGCAGTGTTAGTCTGGAGCAGAACAAATGTCACCRCTCAGAATTTCTTGACCACTTTTTCCAGGTAGGGCCGCAAAGCTAAGAGGAGACCCTAGGCCTGGGCTGGAACTGGCAGTAGTCAGTCTGGTGATAAGTGTTCTGCACAGCTTGACCTCTAGATAAATTCCCCTTTGACTTACRAGGTCCGTAGGTGTGTGGGCAGGTTTGGATTTGAAGGGTGAAATGCTGAGAAGGGATAAAACATAATGAGGTGCATGGCAGGAGAGCGAAAAGGAAAAGGAGCTAGGCAAGACTTGTCTGGGATCCACGGATCTCTGGGATGGGACATGAGTTTATGCCAAGCTACATCTGATCAAAATGCAAAAGAACGCGCTGAGCTCGCAGGGTGCTTCAGTCCTGCCGCGCTGCTCCTGCACGCCAGGCGTGCCGCTGGGCTGGGAAAGCTGCTGCAAACATCCTTCTGAATCTGATGGCTGGTGTGTGCGCCCCAGTTGGCTGTGCTGTGGGTGTCTGACTGCTGCCTTCTCCACAGCTGAGGTAAAGCCGTTTGTGTAGCTTCAGATGACTTCTACCTAGAGTACCCCAAAACAGACTGTGCCAGCTGCCATGTGCCAGCACTACTGGGAGGGAAGAAAGCAGGTTGCCACTAGTCTCATGCAGTTGTCAGAAGTAGCAACACGATCACTGCAGGTTTTTCCTTAATCTGCTGAAATATTGGGAGCTGCAGGAACTCCTCAAGATAAATTGTGGTGAGGCAGATGAAACAGCCATGTGGAAACAGAGACTGCAGTATTTTCAGGCTGGGAAACCAAAGCCACATCCTATGCTGAATGGGAAGTAAATATCAGAACCAGTAGGAAGGGAAACACACAACTGAATTCTCCATCTGGCCTCCGAGGAAACCCAGAGGACTTGCTGARTTCTCACCTGGGCAGGTAAAGCCAGGGAAGTGCTAATTATTTATCAGGAGGCTGCTGTTTTAAAAAAGAAAAGATATGCATCTCCGAGCTCCTGGCACAGCTCAGTGAGGCCCCAGGGTGCCCGAGCTGACGTCTGCTGGCACGGCGGCTCCGTGACCGGGGCGGCAGCCCACGGCAGAGGCCCCTGAAGCCACGTTCGGGTCAAAGGGGCAGGAGCCAAGGCCGAGCTGCTGCGTGTCGCGGAGAGCTCGGCCGTCGGTGTGCCTCGGGAAGGGGCCACAGCCACCCTGGCAAAACCCAGAGAGCRCAAGGACTGCGGCAGGGACTGCACCTCCTGCAGGCTGGAGCCTCCCGTGGGCTCTTACCTGGTTTTCCTAATTGCAATTGTCATGTTCCTTTAGGGGCAGAGACCATCTCATTATTTGAATGTACAGCGCCTAGCACAGAGATAAGCTTCTTTAGTAGCAGAACACTGTCTCTTTGAGTGTCTTAGGAAAAGGCAATAAGGCTTTCCTGATTTCTTTTAAGATTTCCCAAAAGGTGCACATTCTGTGCAGCCATTGAACCAAGCTAGAAAACAAAAAAAAAMCCCAAAAAACAAAGAGAGAGAGAGAGAAAGGAGAGTAAATAAAAGGCTTTTCCTGAGGAGATTGTAGTTGTTTTTCTATGGGTCATTTGGGCCATCCTATAAAATTCTACAGAGAATGAAATCCCTGCCATCAAATTCAGCAATATATTTTTAAACTCTGTTGGAAGGGATTGTATTATCTCTAGTTAATTTATTTTTATTTCCATTCCACAGGTTTTAGAGCCTTTCCTTTGGACCCCTCTTGGTTTCCCTTCCTGCCTTCCCCTGTTCACGCTGGAGTACCTTTTCTGCAATGTGCCAGACTGGTGCAGAGAGGACGTCTTCACTCCGCACTGCCCTCTGCATGAAGCATCCAGTACGGAGTGTGCAGCGTCTCGCCGAGGGCTTCCCGCGTGCCGAGCCGGGGAGCCTGGAGCCGCGATGCTCCCATTTGCGTGGGGCTGTGTCTCTATTTGCGCAGCCCGGTGCATCCTAGCCCCGGCATTGCTATAGAAACGAGAGGAAGCAAAGAGACGTGCTGGAATCTCTGTATCTGGCTGAAAATAACTCCTATCTACCCGGCGTGCTGGAGCCTTTAGCAGCCTGACCTTTCCACTGGAGCCTCCTGTCCTTTGCAGAGGAAATACAATTAGCTGTCGTTTGGCCCCATTAAAACTCACAGCGAGCCGCTGCGCTGCCAGCTGGATTCCTGAGCCGGCTGCCTGGAGGGACGGTAAATGAGCAGAGTGTGCCASTGTGCCGGGCCATGCCCCAGGAGATGCTGTCCTCCCTCCTGCTTGCTGAGCACCTGTCACCCCCAACCCACGGCAAAGAGCAAAGCAACGTCTTGGCCGGAGGGTATCAGAGGACAGAACAAAGGAGAGTTTCTTGTAAGAGCTGTTCTTTGCATCCCTTTTCCAGCCCTCCCCAGGGACAGGATGGGAGCAATCCTACCTCCTCTTAGATGTGCACTCTTTGGATTGATAACTCAAGCTGAGCACGGGCCCCCCTCAGTGCTCTAGGCTTGTCACTGGGATGC
Organism: Rhea americana; assembly: GCF_003343005.1. NCBI lineage: Eukaryota > Metazoa > Chordata > Aves > Rheiformes > Rheidae > Rhea > Rhea americana. Next base: position 5,390,060 of record NW_028186623.1, on the reverse strand, counting down.
AGCTGGGCTGATGCTGCTGCCCGTCACCGTTGCACCAGGCTCTGAGCAAATGCAGTAGCAGCATCCCTGGTGGAGACTCCGTAGCCAAAGAGAAAGAGGAGCCTGTCAGTGAAACTGCTGGGGAAGCAGCCCTCCTCCCGAGGCGAGCTTGCAGCTCCTGCACCTTGGCAGGACTCAGGCATCCCTGCTGTGGATTGTGGCTCTCTGGGGATTGCAGCGCTGTGTTGCTGGCAAAAAATACCTTGTTATTTCTGAGGCAGATGCCTGACAACCGTGGGATCTGAGAGAACCCTGTGCTAGTTTCTATTCCTAGGATACCTCGAGTCATGGGACCTGTGAGACAARGTCACGTTATGCATCTCACCAGGGCTTTCCTTTGGGCTAAATCGGGATGGCAGACTCAGGCTCTCTAGGAAAAGAGAAAAACCGACCTTTGTCAGTGCCTCTCCTCCATTCCCCAGCTGCTGCYGCCGGTGAGGAGAGGGACTGGCACCAGGCGGGTCGGCTGGTTTTCCCCCGCATCCCCACGCCGTGGGGAAACACCCCTCCCAGCRGCGCTCACCAACCCCGCATTCACCTCCACGCTGTCTCGGGGCTCCTTCTCGCGGTGCTGGTGAGCCCCCCCCAAACTCTTCCAGCAGCTCCTGGCCTCGGCCCTCCCTGTYGCTTCTCCACCCCCTTTAACGTCCCCGGGCACAGCGCTGCGCTGCTCAGAGAGCTCCTTTCGTGCGCAGCCTGGCCGGAGCTGGATGCCTCCCGTCGCAAGGACGGCAGGAGCAGCGCCGGCAGTCTGAGCTTAAACATCCCACCACAGGTGAGAGCTGGAGAGGATCTTCTGGAGAAATCATTTWTAAAGAGCCACTGGGTTTAAGTCTAAGCCCCCAAAAGCTAGTACTCCTTTTTTTTTTTTCCCTTGGACTTTCAAAATCAGATGGATTTCTTGATCTGCCAGCTAAAGGAGAGGAGCACTCACAGCTGCCGCCCGGGGCGGTCCCTGGGGGCCCGCTGATGCTGGCGCTCGCGCGGCTGCTTTCTCCTCTGCTTCTTGGGGAGAGGGGCAGGACTGCACGTSAGCAGAGAAGGACGGGCAGCACGACCACAGAAACCTCACCTCCTGAAGAAGGCAGGCTGAACATTTCTTTGAAGGAAGATGACTTTTTTTGATATATTTTTACCTTTTCTAAAATATTCCATTTATCTCAATGATAAGTGAGCCTCTCTTTGGTCTTTAGGGATCTGTTTTTTTAGCTAAAAGAAAAAGGAAGTTTTTGCAAGCTTTTTTCTGAACAGAGGTTACTTTGAAAACTTCTCAGTAGAGGAGGCRAAAGGTACTTTCCTCCTCTGGCCCAGCTACCATCCCAGCAGTCAGYGAGTGGACCGTGCTCAGGGAGCTGCAGCAAACGGCCACAGCAATCACAGCGTTAATCAGCAGCTAACAGTGAGAGCAGGCCAGTGTTTATGGCAGGTTTTGTTCCGCAGGGACGGAGCTTTGACTTGTGTTGTCTCGCTCCTGAAAATGCTCGCTGCCAAAACCTGCCCTGTGTATTGTGGATACTACCTTCCTTCCAAGCCAAATACTCACTGGACATGTTAGGGCAAGTTAATGAGAGCTAATGAGGCTGGACTGATTTACTGAACCCAGCTTGCCTTTTCTTTCCTCTCTCGTGCTGCTATAAACAAGGGGTAACTGCACTGACGTCACGGTGTCGCTCTGATGTAAAGCCAGGGGAYGCAGAGGCAAGCACACTCACTTCAGTCAGACGCTCTGGCTGCAGATCTGCTTGGTGTCTCCTATTTCTCTCACTTGCCTCAAAATAGGAACCACTGGCACTCTGCTAAATGCAGCGGAAATTCCTTTTCTTTGAATGCTGGGGCTGTAAAACTTCCTTGAGTGTCCTCAGTCACACTGCTTCTGAAACATCCCTGGAAGTGCTCCCGGGGGAAACGCAGCAGCCAGCTCTCCCCTCCTCTCCAGCAGCAACAGTCAGCTGGAGGGACTATTTCTGCTCTTTAATCCCCGCAGAGGAGGCTCTCCAGGCCTGCTGTGCAGCCTTGTACGCCCTAGCACTGCTGCCGCTTTGCCCAAGGACCGCATGCAATTCCAGTAGGACCAGGGGGTTGAATCCACCACACTGCAGTCCCTCATTTAGGCTTCCAGCCAGAACTTTAAAGAAGTAAAAATGGGGTTTGTAGCTACAGCTATTTGAAGTGCCTCCAAGTTGGCCACCTGGTAGGTTGTGTAATTTATATGGCATGTACAGCAGTGCCTCCCCTGGGAATTTTATGACTTTTAAGTCCCTGATAGAGTCATTCTGACACCATGCTCTGCATAGGTGTTTTCTTTCACCACTTAATCTGGAAACGGTCGATGTCTTGTTTGTATTCCAGCTGAGGTGTGATACAGCTGGACTTAGACATATAGGGTCATTTTGGTGATTCAGTCCAGCAGGACTGGGAGAAAAACCTCCAGAAGCGTGTTATAAATTGCACACTGCTTGGTGCTGTAGCTGTCTTTACAACGTGCATGTTTGGGACATGGCACGACAGAGATCTATCTCTGTGTTGGCCTTCCAGGGGCTTTGGTAATACAAATAAATCATAAATGAAAATAAAGCAGTATAGAGAAAGGAAAGAGCCTTAAAAGGTTTAAGCTTCCAGAAGAATTTTACRAGTCCTGGCTCTCCTAACCTAGGAAGTCTCACATCTCATGGGTGCTGGATTTTTGATGGCCTAGCAGCATGGATGTTTCTTGTTGCAGGCCTGTGTTCTTCTGTGTCAAAGATGACCAGGATTATCCCTTTGCCAGTGTTAACTTATCTGTCTAATGGTGGACTGCTGCCATTTCCACGCTCTGTTTGTGTATTGCTTCCAAGGGCTGCATGGCAATGACCCATGAGCATATACCCCAGTTAGGTATTAAGCTGTCTATCCCATGTATTGCTTCCTTTACAGGGATGAAAAGATTTAGGGAGTTCCTCCAAGCACAGGATTTACAGAGGAAGGTATTGCACCCAGCTTGCACATGACATTACTTCATGCCAGCCCCTTTCTAGCAAGCAGCACCAGCTCTCAGAAAAACAGCCTCTTGCTGCTCTTCCTTGCCTGAATTCTGTCACGGTAAATATGTCTCTCCCTAGAGATTTTACTATCTGGCTTTCATATCAGCAGATTAGCTTTAAATTCTGAAAAGCAGCCTTTGCAACAGGGGGATTTGCTGGCAGTGATAGCAATGGCTCCAAAGAGCCCGTCAGCAAGTCTGAATTCCAGGAGCTTGATTCTAGCGTGCCAGAGGCAGCAACACACTTTCAAAAGGACTCTTTCTATCAACTTCTGTCTCCTACTCACTTCCTCTCCTTCCTTCCTTCCCTCCCTCCCTGTGCACCCAACCTCGCAGAGAAACAGTAGGGCARGCTGGGTTAAAGCACAGAATCCAGTTTGTGGGTGCTGAATGCCCCAGGATTTAGGCGCTCTGTCCAGAGGAGGAAACGAGAAGCCTCTGCAAAAGCTGTAGCTGCACAACGAGCTGGAGAGTCACAGCTCATCTGGAGCATGGCTGTGAGCAGTGCTCACAGAAGAGCAGTCATAGCACAGTACCAGCCCAGGGTGCTCGTACCCAGCAGGGTTTTTAGCAGAACTGGCCTTCTGCTGAGAAATGGTTCTGGCACTTCAGAAACAAGCAAGTCCTACCAGCAGAGAGAGGGACCGCGCTCGCCTCACCTGGGATTGCAATGGCAGATTCACTGCTGGACTGATTCTATCCTCAAAAATAACTTTCATTAACTGAAAAACGCCAGCTTTATTCAGTGGCACCTTTACCTGATTACAGAGGATATGACAAGCTAAGGGATCCCAGTACAGTTCAGTGCTGCATAGCTCCTCTCCAGGGTCTGTTCATCATTGTAATGTTGCCTGTTCTGCTTAACACATGATCCAGGAGCTGCTTATGATTAGTGCAAGTCTGAGAAGCTGGGCTAATGTGTGAGAAATGGGATGATCAGTCTGAAATTGAAACCAGCCRCTTTGTACTGGATCAAATTAACCTGAGAGCTTTGAAATCCTCTGCTCTGTTTAACACTCTGAGGAAGATGGGCACRAGTCAACCATGGTCTCCCTGCTTAGGCAGTCCAGGGTTCTCTGCCCGGAGAGGGACCTGACAGCTGCTTTGTCTCCTGCACTTAGTGCTATTAAAATAGCAGAGGAAGACAAACAACAGAAGGAATCCCCCTTTCGCTGGCATCAGGAGCTGTCTGCTGAGGTTTGTGGTGGCTGGTACTAAAGATTTCTGAAGAAACCCAGAAGGTGCCCGAGCCAGAACAGCTGCAGTGGCTGTTTTGCCCCCCTCCCAGGCTGTGCTTCCAAACACGCAGAGCAAGCAGCTCTGTCCAGCCACTGCTCCTGCCCAAAGATCAATACCTGATGAGCCGGAGGGGCTGCATTTTCAGCAAGCCAGAGGAGCCCGATATGTTGTGAGTACGAATTAATGAAGACTTTCATTAGGCTTTAGCCATGAGGCTAAATGACATRAGGACAGCTTAACCTGCAGCACAGCAGCTCTTCCTCAAAGGCTGAGGGGGCAGCAGAAACGCTTTAYGATATGCACTGGCAGGAAATAAGGACAAGACGAGCTGCAGCACTGGTCAGAACAAAACGGGGAGTTTTAGAGAGACRGAGYGTGTCACTGGCCAAGTTACCGTTTATTCCYGTGAGGCGGGTGTATTGCCTTACTTCTGGAGTCTTCAGAACGCACRGGGAGAGGGACGAATGCGAGAGAGAAGCAGGACGTGTTGGGGGCACGTGCGTAGAAATGGAGGCAAAAATCTCTTCTCTGCTGTGCTGAGTATCCCCCGACAGAGAGAGGGTGCTCTCTCCAGCGCTGAGGCTGACATCAGGGCAGAGACTTGGGACAGGCGATGGCCTGGATGTGCAGAGGATGCAGCTTTGAATCTCTCTGAGCTTCCTCCAGCACAGTGTTTGCAAGGAGCTCAGCGAAATGCCAGTGCTTTCCCGTAAGACCGACCCCAGTGAGGTTCTTCATCCTGAAACCTGCTCAGTGACAGTCTGTGGAGACCATCACAAAATATCAGCATGAAAACAAATGATTTCTATTGGATCACTGCTGCTGTCATTAAAAAGTGGCACTAAGAGCTGGATTTCCAAATTAGCTGCCTAAAGAGCTCCACAAAGCATTTAGATTGGAAGCGCTTCACAGCAGGAAAGATCTTCTTTTATTTGTCTGTAAAGTGCCGTGTACATTCCGGGTAGCATATAAATAATAAATAATAATACATATTCATGTGTTGAGATGCAGAGAGCCTTAATCACACAGTGTGTGCGCATATTTGGAGTATGATATAGAGGATCAATTTTTCAAAACCTACCCCAAAGCTGCAGCATTAAAAATAAGCAACCCATTATGCCCATTTGGGTTTTTAAAGCATGGCCTTCTCTCCCTCTCTTTTCCTGCTTCATGGGGCTCTTGGTGTGACACCTTCCCAAAAGGTGAGCAAGGACTGCACCTCTGTGCGTGCGCCCAGAGCGATGTCCGCACAGAGCCTCTCCGCTCTGCGAGGGCCGGGCTGCTCTCCCCCAACTCACCAGCCGCCGAGGGGCGAAGCAAGCCCCCAGCCTCGAGAAAACGCAACAGCTAAGGCAAATAGTCTGTGCCTTCCTTCTCTTCCTCACACGTCATCTTGTATGTCTTCTCCCTCTGAAAGCTGCCATCACCTCTCGTTCCAACATTACTGTCACTGAGAGCAAGTTGCATTGTCAGTAACGCTTGTTTTAAGAAATGGCACATCGTGCTCAGCCTAATTCCTGTGCTTTCCACATAATGCAGATTGGAACTTAATAAAAAAAACAAGTTTTCAATGGCTCATACATTCTTTCTTTGTAGGAATTAGGCTCTTATTTAAATGGGGTTTTATCTGGTGGGTACAAATAGCGCATTCATGAACTGAAAGAAGTCATGGTCGTATTCTCAGCAGGCATAGACCAACGTGGTTCCCTGCCTCGAGAGGGCCGTTCTGACTTACCCGTGCCGGAGATCTGACCCCTTTTCTGTGCAACTCTGCTTTCCTCTAAGCAGAGTCCAAATTATGGCTCTTTCTTTACCCAAAGATAACAAAGTTGAGATATGTCATGATTAATATTACAAAAAGGGAGTGTTTTTTGACTTGACAAGGCAAACATCCTGTTAGCCAGGTAAATGCTGGGACAGTCAAACAAGAACCTAGCCAGGATCCCTTAGGATCACAGTGTACATTACATTTCATATAAATCACCGCAGGATGCTGTCCTCCCCTTTTCCYAATGACACCTTGTTTATAGCCAGTCCTAACATTAAACCTGCCCTATTTACAGGGAGGATATTAAGGCACATACATTAAGAATTTCAAAAAAAACTCACGTGCTTCAGGGCTTGTGCAGGTTCCTCCTGAGAGAGGGTGAGATTCACAGAGAAACTTGGGACTCTTCCTCCCCTTGACTTCAGTGGCTACACCTGAGAGACTAACTACCAAGAAAAAAAGACCACACAGCTCATTCCCATCCTCCCAGTTACTTCCAGAGGCTACAGGTGATAAAAATAAAATCAAGAGATGACACTAAGCAGCCTTTATTTAATTTATTTCACAGCAGCAATTGAGTCATAGGCTATAATTATTAAAAGCCCCTAGATCTGACTGCTTTGCCAGTGTTTAACAAACTCATTTGCATTTCTCCTGCCACCCTGAGCCAAAGCCCAGTGACTCCTGGAGCTTTTCCATGGCCACTTCTCACATCTGCATCCAGAATCCGAGCCTTTGAAGAGAGAATTTCTAAGATGGCTCCTTCAATTTATGAAAGACCTGGTTCAGGGTGATGGTCCTCACGTCAGTACACTACTATTAACTCTTCTGTGCAGTAACCTTTGGAGACAGATTGCTGGCATTCACATTCACTTTTTTTTTTTTCTTTTCTTTTGGTAACAAGCACCTATTGTTGTGTCACTTGATTGGGATTTTTACTATTTCTGCTTTTGTTTGTTGTTTTCTGTTTCATTTTCCCTTCTTCTTTGATTTTTAAAATGCCTTTTGGCAAGTTTAGCTGGTGTTCAACTTCATTTATTCCTAGAATTGTAAAACCCGTGTTTAAAGCAAGGCAGGATTCCTTCCACTTCATGGTCTGGTAACAACCTCTATCCGAATTACGCTGCTAAGAAAAGTTACACAGCATCTGAACTGACTGGCTGTTTGAAGATTTGATGGATTTAAATCTCAGTCTCCAGAGATTTAATCTTCTGTTTACAGATTGGTTAATAAACAAGTGTTACTTTTATTTTTTAAGTGACTTCACAGTTCCTTCCAAGTCCTATTTTTATCCAGTCCTGTACTGCGTATTCTTCAGGGTGATTTCTCATCTCCTAGTAAGTGTGTAAAAGAATTTACTCCCTTCACCCTTTCCTGGTCATTGCTGTGCCTATACATCAAAGATTCGGGCACAAGTTATATTCCAGGCCTTCCCAGTGCTGCTGGTTTGTATTTTGATCTGCATAGACAGTCCAGTCTGAATTCAGCCAGAAACAGGCRCTGCCAATTGCAGTTTTTGGCTGGGACAATCAAGCAACTTTCAGACATATGTTAAATTAAATTTGAAAATTAGCATTATTGGTCCCAGTATAAACAAAGGGAAGGAGAACAGGCTTTGCATTTTCTGCTTTACAGGATTTGAGGTTGTAGGAAAGTATTTCGGTGTGATTCTTTACCAGAGTGGTAGTCCCAACATCTAACATACTCCAGATTTTTTTAAAACATTTGTAATGACAATGGATCAGATCTGTATCTTAGAGAAGCCAAAAAGACTCTTTCAATTGGATTCTACTGAGCCATATCCTTAGCAGGCATAAAGTGGCCCCGCTCCAAAGAAATTAGCAGAGCTGCAAACATTGACACCAACTAAGGATCTGGCCATATGTGGATTTGGATGAATACTTTGATTTTATATTTTCCAGGCATCATGCAAGACATTGGTTATTTGGCAAGATTTGTATTTGTATTTAAAAGGCAATTAAAATATATTTATATTTTATCTGTATTTATATATCAGTGTATAGAAAAATAGATGCAAAGATATAATCTCGAGGAATGAAGAAAGAGAATTTCATTTTTAGGTCAGCAACAGATTGCCTCTGCAACCTCATTAGCCTGTTTCCCCATCAGGTGCAGCACACTGCAACCATTTTACTGTATAGGCCTTCTTGCGAGGATGAAAACTGGTGTGAAGATGAAAGGCTGATTTTCATAGAGGAGCGGGATCGCACAAGCACACGTCTGAACTCCATTCACATCAGTAATGCCGTTTTCTTCTTAAAAAAAAAAAAAAAAAAAAAACAGAACTAAATCTTGTAGTGACTAGGCAGCTAATAACCTAAAAGTTTTCCAGCGAGGTCTCTTGCTCTGTGGACTGCAATCAGTGCTTTACAGTTGGCAGCAGTGATGGCAGTAAACACCTCTCCTGCGCTGGTGGCTCAGATCCCTTGCACAGGGGACTGTGCAAACCTGCATAAAAGACAGGCCGTGACTCAGTGGCCCTGCTATCTAAATGTGCTAAAACTTGTTACTRTTTCTCCATCTTTTTTGCTTCTTTGGCATCTCTCTCTGCAGCCAGATGGTTTTTGCCTTGCCATCCCCACGGAACATGAGTGTTAGTTACCATCTCTCTGCTTTCAAGAGTGCCAAGCAAGAAAGCCGTAGAAATCCGGGCAATGTTTTGGAAAAACATGTGAGTGTAGGATTGACTGCAACCTTCTACGCTGCTGAGGACCACAGGACTGAATCAGCATATTTCAGTGAAGCATGTGCTTTAACCGTGTGCCTGAATAGGTACATTGCAGGACTCCTATTTACTGCATTAAGACCTACATTACACTGATCACAGCTTGTCTGCAGTTACTAAAGTCAAAATTAGTGCTAAAATTATTAATATCTACAGAACTTGCATTAAAMTGTCAGCACCCTCCACTTCCCCAAAACAGTAGAGTGCAAACCTCCAGCAAATAAAGTCCAGTGCTGTTCATATGTATGTCTGCTCACGACAGATGTCATGGGACATTATGCTTTAACTGCATAAATTATGAGTACATTTGATAGGGAAGGGACTGTGGTATTCAAATGCGGTGCTAGAACTTTGTTTTCAAAGGTAATTTTGCTCAAACTCCTCTTCAGATTCACTAGYATGAAACAGGAGATATAAGACCATTGCTGAGATTTGCAAAACAATCCATCCTTTAAATGGTAGTGGTATAGTAAAACTCCCACCCATTTCTTTGCAGGCCTTACATCCCCTATGGACTAGTTATTGAATTTAGAACAAGCAATGCAGTGATCCTCACAGACAGGCCAAGGCRCTTTTAAGCCATTTTTATTAACCTGAAGATTGATGAATTTCTGCAAGTTGGCTTGTTAAGATGATTATAAAGCTAGTCTGCTGCTAAATTTTGCACCTAGAATCCAAACAMCATGAAAGTCACTCAGATGCAGTGAGTCTTCAAGGATGAAATTTCTCTGAGGTGCTTGCATGTTCCCTCCAGTAAACCAAGAATTARAAAAAAAAGGAGTAGTAGGAGAAGCAAAGTCATCTTTGCCCTGGCTCTAAGGGGAAGTGGCAGATCTGGAAAGCGCACCCTTGCAGGCAGCCGAGTTGGTGATTTCAGTCTTGCCTCTGCTATTTTTGCTCCCGAGTTCGTCACCGAGATAGAGCCCAGGCAAGGCACTGCCTTCGCKCCCCGGCTCCGAGGCGCCGCTGCTGCCCGCGCCCGCCTGACGACACAGACCTGCAAGGTGAAGACCACAGGGGGATGCACAGATTTGTCTCATTTCGAAAGGTGCTGCAGAAGCAGACAAAATCACACAYGAGACAGGCAAATATTGACTTCAGGTTTGTTTGTGTGGAACCTGATACGAATCCCCACACAAACCCACCAATTTATCAGGTGGGCAACCGTCCCGTTATGAGTCCCTACTCCAGAACCAATATTTGATTTTAATATTATGTGTACAGACATTTGTAAAATAAACAGACCTATTTACGTTAGTCTCCAAGCTGTTGGAGTCTCTAACTTTTATTAAATCAGATACATTGTTTTGCTCTTTTTTGTCCTTCCAGAGCAAGCTCATGCAGAGCTTTTGGGGAGAGATTAAGAGTTGAACCAAAAAGCACCAATTTTTATTTTAAGACTCGACTGGATGTGAAATTGTGCATGTGTAAAGAGGCCTCTGGCTTTCATGAGTGATACATGGAAAGTAGTTGTCATTACTTCTACCAGAGAAGACCATAGATTTTACTTGCACTTAACTCGGCTGTGACCCCCATGTGAGGAGTGCTTTTTGCAATGAAATTTCCTTTTGGAGACTGCACTGCATTTACCCAGAGGAATAAGCAACTCAAAGTCAGCCTGTAAATGATGTTTTAAAGGAGACCATTTCCTCATAAAACTTGCTTTTCACACCAAATTCATCCCCGCATAGTTGGATTCAGCATCAAGTGGTTGCTTTCCAGTATCTGGATACTATTTTTGCTAGTACCTCATCAAGATAATATTTTTCCTCTGCTTGCTGCCAATGTACTGCACAGTGCTGGCTGCAGGGCTGAGGGAACTGCAGATGCTATGGAATGTGTTCTAGCGTGTAGTCAGTGTTAAAGCTCACATATAAAATGCATGTTTCCAAAAAGTCTTTCCAAACAGATGCTTTGAACTGGGCAACTCCATGGCATTGCAAGTATTTGCCTCCAGAAATATCCATGATCCAGGATAATTTTGCTCTCAAGATCTTCCTCCAAGTTCTTTCACATCTGTGTGATCAGAAATAATGCTTTCAAGCTGATGGATTTGCCCTTTTGTAAATCAGGAGTCCAAGGAGATTCTAGCTTGTAATTCTCACTTCTTCCACAGATTTCACTTGTAGTTTATCAGTTACATCTGTAGGCTCACTGCAGCCTGGACATATGGTTTAAAAGATATAAAGACTATGAGAGGAATTACCCAGCCATGTCCTGCTGGACTTAGTCTCTTCTGTGTCATTCTTCTTTCACACCCTGGGTCCCCCAGAGGAATTGATCAMACACTCTTTGCTTTGAGCAGACAAATGTTTCCTTCCCTACACAGTGAAYTGTGGTATTAGGAAGCCTGTTTGGAGCATTAATTAAGGTTTCTGCCACTCAAGTCAAGCACAACACCATGCAGAGTACTGAGTAAAAGGACCCTGTTCTCCACAATGGCTTCTTTTTCCACGCAAAGGAGAAACAAATGACATTAATGCAACCCTCCAACCTGCCGTGCATTTTCCAGCAGTGGTCTCTGATGTGAATGYTCCATGTTGGAGCTCCTGCCTTTTTGGAGCCGCGGGGCAGGAAGAGGGAGGAGGCAAGACATATTGCTTCCTGCACACTGAGATGAGACACTGAAAGAGCAGGGAGGTTGGACTAGATGATCTCCAGAGGTCCCTTCCAACCTTACCAATCCTATGATTCTGTGATTCTATGAAAGAGGAATGTCCTTATTTACATGCTGGCAGGGCTGTAGCAAAGTGTTGCAGAGTAAAGTTCTCCTTGCTCCCTAAAACTGCCCTTTTCTAGCCTCTCATTCCCCCCATGAAACTGAACATCCAGTGCATACCATAAACTCTACTTTGGATGCTCCTGCTGCAGGGCTGCCATGCGTGTTACCCCTCAGACTGTGAGCAAGGCTCTGCTTTTGCCGTGATGGAGTTGTATTTTTCAGCTGRTATCTTTGTACTTTCATTTCTTCTTTTTGTGGTTTGGGAGGAATTATCCTCTCTTGGCTTTTAACTTCCTGGAAAGCAGTGCATGTTTTCAGTGTCCCTAATTCTTCAGGATAAATATATCTGTTGCTTCATCCACAGCTCCTACTTAATAGTACTGCTGTTTATATTATGGCTGGGACATGCTCATCCCCGTCCATTTTTATTTCCAAGTTTTATTCCATATTCTTATGCAAAGAAGAGCTAGTAAATCCTTTTTTATCAGAGCATATCCACAATGAATTCACATCCAGGCCTCTTTACAGGCTTTTGGCTTCAATTTATTGCACTTAGACCTCTAAATAAGTAAAAATTTTTCCTCTTGTGCAATAATAATGTTTAAAAGGGTGTGAGCACTTGACAGGATAACTGTAGTAGTTTCTGGGAGAAGAATTTCTATTTGTGGCCAGAAAATTATGGGCACTCCAAGATACTTGTCCCTRTACATTTGCTTATTTGCTGTTATCCCATGTCCCCGAGAAGCTTACAGCGTGCACCGTCAAGACACAGGAAAAGAAGACGAAAGAAAGAACTTTCCTCCCATTTTAAGGATGGGGAAATGTCAGCACAGTGAGACAAAGCAACCCTGCGCAGTAAACCTGGTCTGTAGATTGCTGTCCGTAACCTGCCCCGTGCCTTGCACATAAATATATTCTCTTTCTCCAGAGGGCCTGTATTTGTTTAGTGTCATGGTGTTTCAGTTGAAATATTGCTTCTTCCCATGCTCTGGCAAGCAAAGCCTTTTTTGTGAAGAATTTCCCAAGTCCCCAGTACTCAGATCATGGACGGCAGCTGGTACTGACTTTTCATTTTTCCCTTTGGTTTGTTTGCAAACTTCACTATCTCTTTAGGCCTTTTCTGAACAGTGTAAGTGGGTCGATGAGAAATGAACTCTCCAAACACCAGTGTCCTAATTAATGTTCAAAATTAAAGCGCTAATTGTGAMATGGCATGTGATTCAGCTGTCTCTACTCAAAAGCCCTTTATCACTGTGCTTGAGGCATGTTTTTCCTTTATTTTTCCCTTCCATGTTTTTCCATTTTGAGAACACAAAAGGGGACTGCACGAATCTGATGAAATGCTGGTAACAGACTCCTTCCACTGCTAAGTTAGCCTCTACAGTTTCGACAGAGCTGTGTTGGGGGTACCAGCAGGTGCTTGTTGGTAGCATAGGCGGACCTGAGCAGGTGAAGCGCTCTGGTAGTGTTGCACATTAGGAGAAGTGACCTCTCACTGACTCCTCTGCGTCCTGAATAGCCCTCTGCTCCCAGCTGTGCCCTGCTGAGGCACAGTCTGATTGCACCGRTCCAGGCTGACTGCAGGGGCTGGTTTCTGGAGCAATGAGTGACACTGGTAGGCTTCAAAACACCAGTGCCAGACAGTGAAGTTCTATCTGCCTGACTGCATGACTTGAAGATGCTCCTTGCATCTACTGTATGAGAGCAATGCAATTGATTTCAAGTGCTGGAAATATGGACTGCCTAGGGAGTGAATGGAGCTGACTGTCCTTTGCAAGAATAGGTGAGGTGCATTCCACAGAATGCAGCCCGTCCTTTCTTCTTGCACCAGCTTGGCTTCAAGGTTATTCTTCACAATGACTCATTAAACAGTTTTGATCATTTAATATTTTTAGAGATAAATAATCCATAACATCATCTAACAAATAACGTAAATTTGAAAAGTCAGCTGTTCTTGGCACCTACTGGGAAGAGAAAACCTTTGGTGGTGTGTACTGGATTATATTCATTTTTACAGACATTTTCTGGCTGCTTCTTGGTGCCAGAGAATTGCAAGGCATGAAATAATTTCTTGATGTGAAGTCAGGGATATCTGAGACTTCTGCATCAGGGACAATATATTGCATGTCAGTGTGAATCAGCAAGGCTATTCCCAGCTTTATGCTGTGATCTGTGTCACTTTGGGCAAATCATTCCTCCTTTTCTGTTTCTCTTTCTCATCCAATTCCTCACCCAGCTATTCTGCTATTATCACTGTTTGTGGTAAACCTTTTCTTACCCTCTCCACAAAAAAGCACCCGGCACCAGAGGACTCTTGTTTGGCTCTAGAGCTATTTTATATGCTTCTAGGGAATATAAACCATCACACCAAGATATTGAGYATCAGCACAGACACAGCAACAATGTGATCTGCTGGAGAGCAGAGGTACCTCCTTGATGAAGATCTGCTTTGTGAAGTTGGATTAAGGATTTGGAAAAAATCCAAGGTGCCATGGTTCCTTCCAAATGTGTTCTGTTTCCAGCACCTTACACTGCTTTCCCAGTGAGCTGCTGTCTTATCACAGAGGAGCTGATCTTTGAATCATCCTGGTTCAAAATGCCCCTTCCGTTGTGACACTTTCCGGGAACCCAGAGAGAAGTTTTGCTGTTCATAAATTTGAAATGGTTAGCTTGAAAATATGGCCCTAAAGAATCAAGATCATAATTTAGAATCTAAAATAACTGGATAGAACAGACCACGGATCCTGAGAGCCTCTCTGCTCCAGCCCATCACTTCTCCCCTGGGACAAAGCAGCAGCCGCTTCCTGTGCGTTTTGGCACTAGCCTGCCTTGTCCTGGCACGGTAGTACTTTGCTTACATTCATTAGTGCTGTATTGCATTTGCATAAGCAGTGTCTCAACAAGCATGGCCCTTTATCACTGTGATTCATAGAAATGACACAGTAGATGGTTGTGCTAACTTTGCCTTGAAATTAGGATGATTTATTCATTAGGAAGGTTCGTTATGAAGTCATTGCCATTGCTATTGTCTTTGTATAGAATTAGAAACAAGGATGGTATAAGAGAGGTACAGGGTAGGATAAAAGGATCCTGGGGGGCTCCCTTGTCTGTACTCTTCAAAGTGTGCAAGTAGAGGGCAGGAGAAGAGCAAAGCATGGCCCAGATGCACTGAGAAAACTTTGGTGCACAGATCATTACGAATTCTTGTGGTATCTCCTCTAATCGCATTAATTGTGATGGATTCTGGTGGTGTCCATGCTGTAATTTCCATTGCTGTGCAGCATTAGCCCACTTAGAGTCCACTTTCTGTGGAGTGCTTCCAAGCAATTAGCAATCTCATCTTTTATCTGGAGGGTCATGGGTTACATTGCATTACTGAGGAGGATGGGCTGGAAGGAGGGGGGGCAGCATCCCCCTCTGCAGGGAAAGGGAATAAAACACCACTCAGCTCGCTACAGAGAAAGTCATGCATGCTGGTGTCCCGCCTGCTGAGCCCTACAAGGGTGCCCTATATGTTCACAACCTGACTGTCTTCTGAGATGAAATCCTAGCTCCATCTTCTGCTTACTCTTCAAGATTGCCCTGGGAGAAAGACTTCAAAGCCACATGCTGCCAGGGGCTGACTTCCATATCTCTAGCCAAAATACCCCCGTGGCCCTTCCACACGCATATTCCAAGCGGATGTTTTACCTTCCAGAGTGGAGCTCTGAAGATCCAGGCCGGGATGACAGTGGGATGCATAACAGAGCCATAGGTGGTCTCAGAGCACTAGCAACAGAGACTGGCAGAAACACAGCTCACATCACCTTTTCACCGAGCCTCCACTGCTCTGATTTTCCTGCCACCACCATACGTATTGACACATTCCCACCTGTTGACACCTGACTGCATGCGTGTGGCTTGGACGGCTTTTCTAAGCAGAGCATTTATCCACGTCCAGGGTGCTGTGGGGTGATACACACGGCTCTTGTTGTAACACAGTGATATTAGAGATAATCAAACATGCCACGGTCTGCATCTAGGAACCCCTGATGAGAAGGGGAGAGCAGCATCCACCTTGCTCTTAGCACTACCTGAAACGCCAAGCTTTTACTAAAGTCTCCAAATAACTAGCAAGTCTATGTGCTGCAGGTTTCTGCTCATGGTCAGAATTCAGGCTTATGYCCTGTTTGCTGTTCAAACCATCCAGAGAGATGGGAGGCAGGTGAGTRTCCTGGAGAGAGTCTGAATGTGATGAGGAGAGGTGAAAAGAGAAAGATTTGGGTTTGCTTTTCAATGGGAATTGCCCTGGTAGATAGGCAGGAATATTGAAAAGAAAAAGAAAAAGAAAAGAGAAAAAAGRGAGGGAGAGACTTCTGCACACTTTCCCTGGTCCCTCCCTGCACAGTTTTGCCTGCAGCACTGGCCTGACCGAGCAGAGCCGAGTGCGTGGTGTCATGTGGAAGGCATTAGTGTGGTGGAGCACAGTGCACGTATTCCCCTGCGGAGCTGGGGGATGCTGAGCAGGGCTCCTAGCYGCCCCTGCATCCATGTAAGGGCAAAACTCTCTGCTTTCAGTAGTATCGGTGGCATGGAGGGAGGATGGGAAGGAGGAGAGGAGGAAGGCCTGTTTTCATATCACTGCTCTGCCCACAGACCCTTGCTGCAGACCTCAGCGAGTTGCAGGCATGCTCCTGGCAGGGGTGTCACCCCCAGGCCAGGGTGCTGAGTGCCCTGCACCACTTCTTCTGGCAGCATGCAAATGCAGGTTTGCACAGTGTGTGTGAGCATGGAGTGGGACACTCTACCTGAAACATCTGCTACTGCCTTTACTCTTAAGGGACCACAGCCTAGCCTGGTCTTTACTTTGACCAAATGCAGTGACTAGACCCTGGGAAGATCTTTGTATCACCAGCTCTGAGCTCCCTGGGGCCTCTGTTGGCTTGATAGATCCCTTGATAGATTCCCCATGGGCATTTCACTATCAGAATGGAATAGCTTGCCGAGAGTATTTTAAAAAACCTGTTGGTATAGAAGATAAACCTACATGTTCTTCACATCCTTTCATTTGGTAGTAAACTGTGTTGCTCTTCCAAATGCTCAGTCTGTTTCAGAGACAAAGTGTGAGCAGTGCCATCAAAATGCAGCCTGACCTCCTTGCATGTCAAAAAACATTTGTTTTTCTCCTGAGGTATGGTTATGAGAAAGTGACCTTATGCAATAGGAAATCAATAGTGCTTGTCAAAACTAGAACATCTGGTCTGTGGGAAATCCAAACATTTTGAACTGGGTTGTGGTTGTGTCCACTTGTTGGGAATTAACATGCTAAATTAGTATTTCAAAAAATTCCCAAAATTCTTCCCATAATTTTCCACAAATCATAAAAATGTTTAACTTGAGGTGACTGGAAATTTCTTGTTTAAAAGTCATGAAAATAGTACCATAAAGTCATATGAAGTTCATGAAAAGATGTCTAAATCATGCAATAAAACTTTTCACTATTATGGAATTGACATCAGAACCCTGAAATGATTCACCTTGACTTTTTCCCCATTGCAAATTTCATTTTCATTTCTCCCATTAAATATTCTGATTTTGATGCTGAAATGGCACTTTGCAACAGAAAAATGTCAAGCAGTGGAAACAAAGAAAGGCGCACGTTCATCCCACAGCAGCACCCTGTAAGGTGTTTTTAAGGCTGAAGAAGTACTTCTGGAAGCTCTTTGTTGCAGTGCTGACAGCCTACCCCAGCCTGCAAAGCAGATCATGCAGCACAGTGGATCCCTGGGCAGTGATCTCGACAGTACCGCAGAGCAGATCAGTAGGAGGTTGGCTGGCAGCTTGACAGGAGAGAGTAAATTGCTTCTTTCTCTTTCAGAGAAGAGTTTCCCAAGATGCTTAAAAATATTTTTTGCTCAGCGTGCCAGCTGGCAGAGTTTCAGTAGCCAGGCTGGGTCTGGCAGTGTGTGACACCACGGAAGAGCAGTGAGAGTCTCCTTGCATGCACTTGCAAAAACCCAGAAAGAAAATCATTTCAGTGCTCTCTCCTCTCTCTCTGGCAAGACAGTGTGCTTGTTTCTCCCTCAAGTGAATCTTTCTGGCATCAAACAGGGGGGCAGCATGCCTCCCGGGGCTGGGAAATTTTCTCCTAGAGAGGGTCAGCAAATTTAGCTTGCCAGAGAAATGGCTGTGGACATGTTCACTAATCTCAGCTCCTGCTGGGCTGGGCTGCACAGGCAACTGCTGGCCACGTGCTCCAGGCATGCAGTGAAGACATGAGATTGCATATGCCGTGGAGGTCCCAGGAGATCGCATCACATGGTGGAGTTTCCTTGGGAACCCATCTTTCCACTTGGGGAATCCCACACAGCTTTCCTCATATTAACTCCTTTTATTCCCAGGCACCACAGCCTTTCTCTGTCACAGCACACCACACTTTCCTGAGCAGCTCAGAGAGCTAATGAGTGGAGGTATTTCTCCGTATCCTTGATCTTAGTCTTGCCCTTCAGCCGCCCTCAGGAACGCTAGTCCAGCCCCATCTCTCTCCAAAGAGATGAGAGCCTTCTTCCCCAAGAGGCTCTTCTGCAGCTCCCTTTGTAAATGGCAATGTGTTTTTCTCCCCTGTTCCTGTTTAATGCTGCTATGTGTCTTAAACRGTGTTTCTAGACATCTGTCAGATGATGCTGGCAGCAGGAACTGCAAATATTTTAGACATGAAGCAACTACACAAGGAAAGAGGTTACCTAAAATTGCCATTAAACCATAAGGAAGAGAACACAGCACTTGAAATCACTTTGCAATTTGCAGAACATCRGACTAATCAATGTCACTTGAATGCAACAGAACTGTATGAATCCCCTTGTCATATTTGGTTTGTGTACAGGATGCTAATGAAAACTGATTCTGGTTCTTGKTGCGAATAGGCTTTTTTTATATTTAAAAGATTTCTTGTACAGCCTTCCCCCAATTCAAGAGAYGAAAGTATAGGAATGAAACACTGAGTTTTCTCAAGGCTACTTTAAAACTCTTCCAATAATCCCATTACTAGGAAAAAACAGGATTCTTTATGAAAGCTCAGGTAGTCCATCTGACTGCAGAATTTAAGGTTTAGGAACAGCCATTGAAAGGTATTTAAGGAAGGACTTATCCTGGCCTCTTTACACTGCTCTAATGTAAGGGGAGGTCATGGGGGCCACAACAAGCAGAGCAGGCCACTCTCTTACGACGGGAAGGCCCAGGGGGATATTTTACCAGCACCTCTGGGAGAAGGGCTTTTCCCCCCAACACCTACGTGTGCTCCATACCCTTCTGTGACCTACAGGGTTGGCACTGCCTGAGTAGTACTTTCAGGCCACAAAAAAGAAGTATTTGCAAGAAAAAAAAACCCTGCACTTTATCAGTGACTGCTATTTCCAAGGCCTAGGGAGGCTGTCTACCTGAAGGTGCTAACAGGATGGATGACCTGATTTCTTCAGGAATGCCAAGCTGGCTGAGAACTCCTTCTGCCTATGGTGACACAGATCTGCAGACAAAGAAGCTCTTCTACTACTTCTGGGGAATAGGGGGAATAAAAACAGACCTCTGCCAGCTATTTATCCTCTTGGTAGACATGCCAGCTCGATGCTTAATGTGCAGAAGCTGAGCATAATCTTTGCCATAAAGCACTGCTGCTGGGGTGAGTTGAGTGAGACGACCCACCAGTTCTAAGATGCAGACTTGGTCCCCTTGGGTGCCGTGCTTTCTTTGTTGTCRCTCGGGACCAGCTTTGGTGGCAGATGCAGTTTGGTGGCCTGAGTCAGACAGATGCGTCTCTCACTGCATTGAATCTGGCTCATTCGTCCAGATCAGTGGCTGCGTCCATGAACACGAGAGCAGCCGGYGGTGAGGGAAGGGAGGGGACATGTCTCCTGGCTGAAGCCTCAGCATGAAGCTGGTTTTCTGCATGTTCTGGTTCTTGATAGCGAGCCAGAAATCCTACGGCACTAACATGAGTCAGACACACGGTAAAGGCTCAGCTTTCCTSCTTCATTAGCACCACCAGCACCGGGGCCAGCAACAGCTTCAGCACGTGCGCGTCTCCTCAGCGATTCCTGACGAGTTCAGGAATTGGCTCCTGGTGAAGCACCTTATTGTACCTCCTTGGCAGCTGTCTAATCTATAGGTGTTGTCAGAAGAAATGACATTAACTCACTTACTACAGATTGGCTTGTCCCTCTTTGCTGTATCTCCGGGTGATGGATGAGAGCTACCTGCGATCTTTGAGCAGCAGCCGTAACTTTCAGAAGCCTAACTACAGTCAGGAACTGAAAATGCTGCATTGCTTCATTGACAGAGCAGCCAAGAAGCAATAATCTTTGCCTCCACAAAAGACAGCAAAGAACACATAGGCCTTTTAAAGCCACACTTTCCAGCTAGGGTCACTTAATAAATGATGAATAGATATTCTGAGTAAGTTACAGGCACAGTCAGTTGCAGCAGAGATGTGTGTGTGTCACAGCTTAAATCACTGGACTCTATTACAGTGATCAACAATTTACTAACGTATCTATGAATCATTTATTAATCTTTCATGATGTATTCATATTTTTGCCCCATTTCCTTCCCCATTCTTTTTTCCATGCCCTGAATTTGAAAAATCTATCTATAACACAGAAGACTTAAGTCTTCTACGTGCATGTGACTACCATCTTCATATAGTCTTCCTGATGGAAAAATATCCTACTTCAAAAGTGATAACTATAACTCAAAAATCATCCTTGTTGTGTGACAAAGAATGACTTTTCAACAGGTTCCTCAACACAGCTCTTCCAAAAATTATTTATTCATATGTCCAGGCTAGAAGAGGCAGGGATGAGAAAAGAGAAGTTGACAAACAGAGACCAGGGGACTAATGAAAAAAGTATTCTTTTTAGTTTTGAAAAATCACTTGGATCAAGTATCTGAATGGATGTTTAGTGCTGGTTTCCATAGCTACACATAGCAAAACAGAGAGAAAGCAAAGCAAAAGTAATTGAAAATGCTGGCATTGGCATCAAAGAAAATATCAAGATAAAAGCCATGCTAAAAATGGGCACAAAGGCAGAGAAAATGGGGCAGAAAAACTGGAAGAATGAGAAAACACTGATGTTTCCTTTTCCCCTTTGGAACTTTTAGCCTTTTGATTGGGAAAAGCACCAGTAATGTGTAAGAATTCACAGTCCCTAAGACATACTTTCCAGGTTTCCCGTTGCTACAAAGAGAAATTGGGGTCTTTTGTTCTGGGGGCTGTATGTATGCGTGAAGCTAGGTAGCCCCRGTGTTCTCCACATATAGGACAGGCACCTGCAATCCCCTGAGCATCTCCAGAGCAGGGAGCTGTTTTATTCGGCAAATGTATGAGAGACAAAAATAAATCAAAGAAGAAAAAGCCCTTGTCCAGGGACACAAAGCTATCTGCAAAACATACTTACCTTGAACTTTCAACTCTGGAGGGATGAAGACTGYTCAGCTGCCCTGGACACCAGAGGACTGGTTCCGTATTTCATCTCTGTATCAAAGGAAAGGCTCTTTGGMTTCAAATTGCTGGCACGGATCCTCACTAGCATAGATCAGTGCAGTTCCATTGATTTTTAACTAAACAGTGCCGATTTACACCCTTGAGCATGTGGTCTTTTTTTTTTTCCACTATGATCAAAAGTTGCTTTGATTGCTGTATTTTCCTGCTGACAACCAGCCGTACCCCAAGCGATCCAATGGAAGCGGTGAGGTGACTGCCAGCCACATCAGCTCCTCCTTCGCCACCAGCCTCTCCTGTGCAGTCCCTCAAGGGAAGCTTGCATCAGTAGGAGTACAACATAGACTACAATTTAAAATCTATTAACTCTGAACATCAGTATAGCACATAAACTTAACTGGCCCTTGCAATACTGCAGTAAGTTCCTGTTCCTAGTTATTCCTATAAATCACCCCAGATAGGCTGGGACTCGATCGATGGGAAAAAATTATACCACAACATTAGATTTCATCATACACGACTTGAGCTATTACTTTTCTGTCTTGTGGTATGAAGAATCATGAAAATTAATAGTCTCTCTGTGCCCAAACGAAGTGTTTATAGGACAGTATTACCTATCCTGTATTTCTTGCTTAAAACCATCAATTAATTTCTTTGCACTTACAACTGGTCAATCGTTTTTTAAAATTGCTGTGGTACCAAAAATACAGGAACATAATGGGATTTTTTTGTTTTATAGCCTGCTTCTCCAGAAACCTTCTCTTGATGCCCTTCCCATAAAAATGTTCTGCCCCGTTAGACTTTGTCCAGYGCATCTGCACACACGTGGGCAGGGTTTAACTTTGGCCAACATTCAGGAAATAGCTTGTTCTCTTGACAGCGTGGCCAGGTCTGTCACCTCCATGCTGCTGTGAGAAGGTCCCAGCTGAGAGTCACATTACACTTGTTCATAGACGCAGGAATTCACCAGCATAAATTTACTCTGAGGACATGATTTTTCAGGATGCTTGTTAATCCCTGTGGACTAAAGCTATCTTGTGAATTGCAAATCACACCACCTKACAGGGCTGTCACACCCCCTTCTTCAAAACACCAAGAAGTAATGAAAACAGGGAGTGGCACCAGAAGGTGACAGCCCTCTCCTTTGTTGGTGTGTCTTCAGCAGCCGTTCTTTGGGTCTTGAGACACCCCAAACTTCCTGAGGTCCTAGGCCCAGCAGATCTAGATAAGTTCCTCAAAATAAAGGAAGCAGATGAAGCAAAATAGGAACAAGCCCAATGAAAGCAGTGACATTAATACCATTTTCATACCAATAGCACAGGTGACCCAGGAAATTGTACAGCTGGAGTGCTGCAGGCATGTGAGTCATCCCTGAGCTAAGAGAGAACTGGAACACAAGGAACAGAAATTGCACAAGGCAATAGGCACAGTCAGCTAGCTAAGAGCAAAGAGGGACTCACAGCTGTGGTACAGCAAGCTGAGCAGTATATTAGTTACTTCATGCATTACGTGTCTCTTCTGCTAATAGAGTTGCAGATAAAAATGTGACGAAGGATAGATGCAATCTTATCTGCCCAGCAGTGAAAAGTTGCTCTAACTGTTCAGGGCTGCCATGAAGAAGAAGACAGCCCGAGACAAAAAAAAAAAAAAAAAAAAATCTAGAGTAGACTTTTACGCCTTACGTGTACATAAAATAGAGCAGACAAGTCTGCGTGTAAGTGCATGTGTTTGCATAGGTGCTAACTTCTCTCAGCCTCTGAAGGCTGGTCATACTGACAGACACTCATGGAGGCAGGGGCATGTTGTATTACGTCAGGTTTTGGGCTCTCTAGCTACAGAGGATGGCCAGCAAAACCTTCAACAAACCCTTTCTACCTTTAAAATRTATCATGCAGGCGTTCCCAGCTAAATTCGTGCACTACAGGTTTGTCCAAGGAAAACAGTTGAGGTTGATTGCTGGGCCTTCTGGAGAAAAAGGTGGATATATGCATATGCACAYATGTATGCACAACAGTAAAGCAAATGCAGAGGCAGCTTCAGCAGATAGAACAGGAAATGAGAGTAAATTAGAAACAATTGTCACTTAACACGGTTGGTCTTGTAGAAACAGCCTGATGCTCACAGGCTGGGGCAGTATAGGCACGCGTTGTCTTAGTGCGTGTCTCTGTTCTTGGGACAAATTAGTGCCTCCGTGCTTCAGAGCTGTCAATTTGACCCGACCTAAAGTAGATCATCCAGAGAATACAGGGTGCTAGCCTTGTAAAGGTCACTGGGCTTCAGTAGATTTTGCTAAACATTTAATTCCCTCAGCTTTGGTGATAAAGCAAGCTAAGGACTCAAGCTGTGATTTTGTATTGTAAATATTTATCTGTGTCATAAAATGCCTTTGACAATGTGTGCCGAGTAACTGAGTATTTGCAGCCTTGTAAAAGAGAAGCCAGATGTCCTGCATTTGGTTCTGTGGCTTACCTGCTCAAGTGCTCATTGGCATCCTTAAAATTAATCCACCTGTGCAATTGTATGGATGAAATATTTTATGCAGCTGCAATGAGTAGACAATATTTCTCCTCTGAGGATTTTTTTTTAATACCTTGTTTTAAATCCATCTCGAAATAAATTCTGCTGGGRGGAGGAGGGTGATAGAGCAGGAAGAACAACAGTGATCAGAGAAGAGCAAGACGTGGACGCTCGGAGCATCAGGCTGTACGTGCCCTGCAGGGAGCCAGCTCTCGGCAGCTGCAGAGCTCCCAGCTCTCCACGAACACTGCTGAAACCGAGGGGTGGATCCGGCCCCTTGATCGTCACTGTGGGCTTCGCAGCTGGACGCTGCTGYGGATGAAAGGGGCCTCTCAAAGCACCCACTGCTGCTGCAGTAACGAGCCAGGGAAGCTAGGGACTCCTGGATGAGAGCAYGGTGGCGTCTCTGCAAGGCAGACCGCTCTCCGTCTGCCTGGAGTTGGTTTGATTTCCCTCAGCACCTCTGATTAGATACAAGCAGCTTCTTATTTTATTCAGTGACCTGAAAGGCTACTACTGAAAAGCTGATGCTTATGAGCAAAGGAAGATTAATGTTCACATGTTTTAAACTGTGCACTTAGAAAAGCTGGYTCTAGCTCTCAGCCTTGCTATGGACTTTGTGCAAGTCACAGGTGGATTGCAGAGG
Source organism: Rhea americana (assembly GCF_003343005.1). Classification (NCBI taxonomy): domain Eukaryota; kingdom Metazoa; phylum Chordata; class Aves; order Rheiformes; family Rheidae; genus Rhea; species Rhea americana. Next base: position 5,365,892 of record NW_028186623.1, on the reverse strand, counting down.
TATTTTGATTCCTGAAGATGCATTCTTTTTTATCTTTGCGCTCTTACAAACAGCATCATACACTCACCTGTTTTTAAATGGCAAAATCTCTGCCTTAATCTTTCTGGTTTCCCAGATGTCAAATATTTCTTTGTGTCTTGGAAGTTCTAGAACTTAATTTGTTCACATAAATGGTATAGTCCGTGGTGTGAGACGTGCCAAGGGAAAGGTTGGTAGCAGTGGAGGATACCTAACAAGTAGCAGACAGAAGAAAGGATATTTCTTGCCACTACTTTCAGTAGGTGTGTGTGTGGGGGGGTGATTTTCCATTTCCTTAGAAATGGCAGAAATTAAAAATTTTGTATTTTCATGGATYCCAAAAAGAAATAAAAAGGTTAAAAAAAAATCCAGGATAACAAAGTCTAGACTGTCAGTTTGCTTTAGCTGGAATGTGTCATTTTAATCAAATGAAAAACTTAATTCACTCATTCATTCATTCAAAACCTGTTCTGATTTCAATCTCCTCAAATTTCTCAAATGATTTTGGTATTAAAAAAAAATGCATTTCATCTTGAAAGATTCTTCTGAAATGAAACCCCCAAACTTTCCACTATGAAAATGTCACAACAGGATGCTTTGACACTAAGGCACTTTGCCTCTTTTGTATATATGTGAAAAGCTGTCAGAATTGGCACATATTTCTAAAACATGTCAATTTTAACAAAGACAGAAGCTTTTGCTATAATATTCAGTAAAAGGGGAGGAAAAAAATCCCAGCCTCTTCACTCAGCCTGTGTCAGAAAGAAAAGCATCCCAGGCCACAGGACAGGCGTGGACCCCCTCTCAGACGTCGGCACTAACACCCACTCCCCCCTTCCCCAAGCCCTCCCAGCACCTCTGCCGGTCCTAGCCTTGGACAGAGAGCGGGCGCTCTGGGGACAGTCATGCTCGCCGGGAAGGTTGTGATAACCAGTTCAGGACAGGCTAAGGGCGGCGAATTCCCGCGAGGACCCAGCCCAGCTGCGCGCGTGACCCCCGGCAAGTCAGAGCAGTCCTGGGCGCTGCGCCGGCCGGCCAGCCCCCGCCGCGGACGGACAAACCCAATCAATCGGCGGCTAATGACCATCCCAAAGCAGAGCATTTGTAGCCAGTGAAAATCAATTGAGGGAAATGTGACAAAATGGAAAATACTATAGTGTGTTCAGCGYATTGCCTTTGGGAAAAGATTGCCCCATCTCCCAGGCTCTGGGACCCAAGCCCCAGTGAGCAGAGAGGGCCACTTCTCCGGTCATRCTTTCACTCTGCAGACTCTCTTCTGGGCTGCTTAAATGCAGCACAAGAGCTCACAGGCTACTGTAACAGCTACAGTTCAGGAGAGGACGGTGCCTCTAAGGCCAGCTCCAAGCAAGGGCCGATGCAGATAGCCAAATGTGGCAGGCGTCATCCTTTGGAGCTGCTGAAACCCACGGGTAGCCATTCTGCATGGCGTCAGTCTTTTCTTGCTGCATCTTCTGAACAGAGTTGTTACTGGCAAATATTTCAAAGAGGAGCAAATTACAGTCTGCCTTGCTGTAGCTCTGCAGAGCTGGGTAGCCAGCAGAAGGGCTGGAGACAATCCTGGGCAACCTGCTCTAGTTGACCCTACTGGAGTAGGATGATCTCCAGAGGACCCTGCCAGCCTCAGCCACTCTGTGATTCTATAACTCATATCCAATCTGGACCAACTAACAAAATCCAGATACACTTTTCATCTCCTGACTCTCAGATACCTGTCCAGGGCAGCATAATGTCTGCATGCTGAGGACGTGGGTGGATGGTAGGTATGGCTGCACAAGAAACATTATCTGTTTCTCATCTTTTAAGACCATTAATCCTTTCAGCTGTTTGTAAAACAATCATTTTTTTTTCTGTGGGTAAAGTAAAAAAAATGGAACAATAATTCCGTAAAGATCAATAAAAGTGTTTGATGAGATGGTTTGCAGAACAAGAATTTCATATAAAGAATATTAGTGTGAGCTTAGAACCTTGGAGCAGGCTCAGTCTGGAACATAAGCAGAGAGAATTCGTGTCTGCCTGCAAAACAGTGTGTTAATACACTTGGTGTATTTGGAAACTCAGTAAAGTTTGAGAACTTTGACCTGGAATAGCCCCTCAATCTGCATCTCCCAGTATTCTTTTTATCACGGCTTCTCATTTTTACTTCATGTTAGTAATGGTGGAGCCAAACCCATTTGTGCTATACAAATGTACACAAACACCCGGTCCATGCCCAGGAAGTCCTTCAGCGTGAAGCTCCCCAAGTGCATTCTGTGAAAGTCACTATTGTAAATTCTGTGCTGTAAAGGGATGTAACTGCCATCAAGAATGTGCCAAACCCTGATCTGAGTTTCTACTTCATCTCCTCACTTCCCACCCACTCTTTCCTATTCCTTATGTCACATTTGTTTTACATTTAGGAGTTACAGAAAATTTCAAGTTTTGCAAATGTAATAATTTTCCCTCTAGAATACTGAGTTTCCCCTGGCAACTGTCTCAGCTCCTGGATTCAAAAATGTATTTACTTGACCTCTAAATGGGGAAAAGCAAGCAGCTGTAATGTAGATAGAACATATTCTACATGATGTGAGATTTTCTTCCAAGACTTGGAAGCTAGAAACAACTTTCTCTCTCTCTCTCTCTCTCTTTCTCCTTTCTTTTTCCTTCTTTCTTGTAAGAGGATTTGAGGTCTTGTATAATCACATGAATGATTCCAGGAACTGGGACTCTAAGGCATGGGCCTGTCATGGCTAATACTTAATGTCACCTGGCACTGCTCCCTTCAAATTAGCAGCCCTTGCTGTCATTTCAGCAGAGCAGAAACCTACGGCATATCATTCAGCCACCTTCCTTGCCGGGAGTTTTGTCCATACACTGCCGGTCTTCTGGGCTGGGGGGAGAATGGCAGCACATGAGCCGAGAGGAAGAAAACCTGCCCCACAGAAGCAGGATCTCCCTGACCATCTTTGTCCTCTCGCAGGCACCATCTGTTGCTTTCTGCAGGCTGCTGAAAGTCACTTATGAGCAACCTACTCCACAGGAAGGAAGACACTGTTAAGGGAACAGTTACATTGGCACGAAACTTAAAAGCAGAAGTAATCCCCTAAATCCACTGCAGTGTGCTCCGTATTTAGAACATCCCACAGCCCCATCGATGAGCTAGTCTCATTTGGGTAATGAAGCCATTAGGTATTCAGAAGGGAGGAGGTGGTGATGGAGTGGTATTTCATTCAAAACTCCAACCAGTCTGTCCCAGCAATAAGGACATTGCTGTGATTCACCTCACTGTAAAATGGATACTGTCTGGGCTGCAAATCAAACAGATCATTTCAGCAGGAGTTTTCTCAGAGAAGGTGGAGCTCCACTCTTTGAGTGGTGGGAAGAGAAGGTGCATGGAAATCACAAACCTTTATAAAGCCACTAGTGGGCTAGAATGTGTGCAACTTGCTGCTTTTCCTTTGCATCTTTAGCTGCGGTGCCCCTGTACAGTCAGAGCAGCAGAGACGAGGGAGATGTCTGTGAGGGAGCAGCTCTGCGACTGTGACCTCTTCCAGTGCCTACCCCGATTAACTGCAACGAGAAGCAACATTAACGAAACTGCACTGCTGCCAGGACGCGAGCTGGTATGTCTGCAAGCTTTACACAGCATTACACAGAGCTGGTTGCTCRGAAATCTCTGTATAACCCGAGCTGGCAGGCCTGGGCAACACCAGACAGCGTGGGAAAAGCAACTGGGTAAGGAAGCGTAGCCAGCAGAGCGTGTATGGAAACAGAGGCCACATGAGCTGTTATGTGCATCCTTGGTACTTACAAATCTCTTTGGCAATAGATAGTCAGCTCATCCTGCAACTGTTGCAGAAACTGCACAACGGTTTGGACTACGTTTAAGACGCTGTTGTGTCCTCTAGAATGAATTTCTTCCCCGTGTCTCTCTCCTCTCCTGTTATCTTTAACACAGTACAGGTATGTTTCCACCTACCTCCTGCTAGCTTTGGGTGCCAGATTTTCTCAGGTACTTGTCAGCATGTTGGAAATGTCCACTCCTTTTCTCTGTGCCCTCCCTCATAGAGAAGGACTCCTTGAAAATGCCCCCAGTACCCTTGCTGCCAAGATGTTCTGGGCTAGCCAGTCCTAACATTAGTTTGCACACCTGATAGGAATAACACTAACACTCGCCCACTGGCGGGCTGGAGACTGCTCTGAACTGAGGGGAAAAAGCAGATGAAACACATAGGAGAGGGAGAAAAATAGGAGCAGTCACAGTTGCTCTACTTATGAAGGCAGCATTGCTCTGAGAAGTTCTGCTATTTTAGAGACCACAAATCAATCATAATTGCTCTGCTCATCTCTGAGTTTATAATAGAATTCACACACAACCAGGATCTTCGGGTTCAAGTCACCATGGCAACCCTAGCCTAGAATGGCTGCAGATGGTCCACGTTACCTTTCCCATTGATCCTCATCTTTTTGTGAACATGGTTTACTTGGTGCTTCATGACAGATGAAAACCTGAACATGCTGTACTTTCCCTTAATGTCTGTACTTGTTCACCTCATGGCAAATATAAGCATGTACCTGCTGCTTTTGTGAAATTAATCTAGTCAGAGTTTAATTGAGCACTTTATTTAGAGTGACATTATTATTCAACATGTGGATTAAAAAATGCATTCAGGATTTACACTTTTACAGCCCTTTTGATGCAACAGCCATAAAGCTGTTGAGACATATGTATGAATACAGGTGGGTGGAAGCCAGAATTCCCCATTCCATGGCAATTATGAAATGTCAAAATAATATTCGTTCCATCTGGATATGAACACTTGCTATTTGGGGAATTTCCTGTTGAACTGGAGCTTTTCACTTGCCAGAAACAAAATGTGACATTCTGCTTTTTCTTTATTTTTTTAAAAAAGTAAGGTACACTGATGAGGAACAGGTTTAGTTTCAGAGCTACTGAAAAAACTTCTGGGACACTGAGAAATTGAGACTCTGGTATTGCTATTTTGACCTGAGATTCCTAGGCTCCTGTCTCTGCAGCTGTGGAATATTTACAGGAATCCAGACTAATTTTCTTCCAACCTGCCTTGTTTCTACCATATTAATAAGAGTGAACCAACCCCCTAAAGTAGTTAAATTCTGAGATGTTCTAATGAAACAGTCTTAGTAAGACATGTTTTCATGCTCTGACTAAGGTTCATAACAATCCTGTTAAGAAGCACATTCTCCAGAAGGGTACCCTTGATCACAGTGAAGTGGACCGTCTTCTCCAAGGACAACCCAAACAGTGAGTCCATGGCTAAGCTGAGCTAAGAGTTCATAGTTCCTGCTCATAATGTCACTAATTGACTTTCTGTATCTGCAGAGAGGAAACAAGTATCATTACCGCTTTCTGCCAGCCTCGCTGGATTTGCCATGGAGACAGTAAGGGGGGAGAGGCTCTGAGGCTAAGCTGAGACTACCATATGTATCTTAATTTCCATTCACTGACTTCCAGGTCCAATTTTCAGCTTATTGGCTTCAGAGACAAAATTTCTGCTTAGAGTATATTGTGAACATGTTGCAAAACATCAGTGAGCGCGCCCCRGAACGAGGAGAAGGTGTTCGGAAAGAACGGAAGAACCGATTTGTCTTAGGGACATTTGCAGCAGTAGCAAGCAAAGAAGCAGGAGACAAGTCAAATATGCATCCATACTTATCTTCTCTGCCACGGGTAGGCATTTTTAGCTAATTATAGCTAAGCCCTTTTACTAATGTCAGGCATGGAGTCTGCCTATGTGAAATCTGGGCTAGGGCTTTGGGCCAGTTAGATCTGTCTCCCTGGCTGTGTGAGATGTTGTTGAAGTTCAGCTCCCCAAAACAATGTGCTAATAGACTGTGCTGCCCAAATAAACTGTGAGTTTGGCTTGACTGGTCTTCACCTGAAAAAGAATGCTACCATGGTAGCACAAAGGATGGTTTGGGGATTGCTTACGGTATGCCAGTGTTTGAAGGAGAAGGCTTTCCAAGAGCCCTAGAGAGCTGGCAAAGCAATGGAGCTGAATGGCATGTTGCTGAAGTAATAGTGAAGGATTCTGCTGTAACAGGAGAAACGGGCGGAGAGGAACCTCACGGAGTTCAGCAGAGAGAAGTGCAGAGTCCTGCATCTGGGGAGGAGCACTAGTACAGGCGGGGCCAACCAGCCAGAAGACACCTCTGCAGAGAAGGAGCTGGTGGACAACAAGTTGAGCACGAGCCAGGTCTGAGCTACAGGAGGTAAAAATGTTCCCCTTCTTTGAATCCCTGTGGGARGTAGTGGGGGAAGGGGCTCTTATCTATCCCTACGTCTGCAGCAGAGGCTTACTTTAGCCTGCCTTGGTCAGACAATTTCAATCTCCTCTTCTGTGGTTAAAAAAAAAAAATATTGAAAGGTTGTTAGACTTTTCTTAGAATAGTTTAAAGTAAACCTTGGTTTACATCTAGCTTTTAGTGCAAATGAAATCTAGATACATTCTGTGGTATTTTTCACTCTTCTTTTTCCTGTTCACCACTCCTCCTTGGTTGCTTTAACTGTACATTTCCCACCACTAAAAGCTATGTTTTAAGATAATTTAAGTTCAGTATAAATGGTTTAAAAATAAAACACTGCTATATGTGCACCTAAATCATAATCCCATTCCTTCAACACTTGGAGGATGCCTTTTCCTCTACATAGTTACAGTTGACGAAAAGGTCTGGCAAGCTGTGTTATTTCTACGCTAGCCTTCCCTGCACTTGTCGTGGATGTAACTCAGATATACATTGAAGTGCTAACTGTATTGCTGCTGTTCGAGGGAACCTTCTCCTCAGATGCAACAACTGCAGGAGATCTGCTTTCAGATTCTGGCCACAAGGTTTCTGTGTGACTTTGGATCTTTCCCTTCACTTCTCTGACCTTGTTTCTAACTAAGGAAGTCAGGATAGGAATCCCACTTTTTTCCCATCCCTTTCTTTGCCCTCTCTGCCTTTGAGAGCCAGATTGCCCTGTTTCAAAGGGCAATGCTTTCAGGTTGGCTAATTTTACCAACCAGATGGGCACCTGGCATAGAGGACAAGAAAGAAATCCCAGGAGCACRTGGCCATGGACACAAAGGGTGAGGGGGAACCAGCCCAGGACCAGGCTGCCTGGTATAGAGCCCTGGAGCTGGAGATGAGCAGGTGATACAAAAAACAGAGCTGCAGCAGAGAAATATCCAGTGCAGGCTGAGAGCAGAGATAAAGGTATGTAGAAGGAGCACAGGGAGCTCAARAAGAACAGGGCAAGAAGAGAGAAACTCCAGGGAAGAGATAAATATGAGTAGTGCAGACAATACAAGGTCTTTGTGCAAATCACATTAGGGAGTTCATAGCACTTTGTCTGAGCAGCTCTCCAAAGAGTCATGGATTTAACTCTCACTTTCCCATGGGTATTTACTGACTCTCCTTCAACTCATTGTAATAATTAATCTTATGAAAATATAATTAGCTACAAATAGAAGCAAAAACACCAAGTATTATAGTAAAGGTGAAGCAGGATCACTTAAGGCAGAAGGCTGTTCTCTAGGGATTTGCTCCCCGTTACGCAAAGGGTTAGCTATTAGAGAAGAAAAATCTGCAAAGAAACTCTCARAGAAAAGCAACAAAGCAGACACTTTAAAGCCTGTTCTTTGCATCTTTGTGACTTACGATGTGCCCACGTAATAGCTGGGTCAGTCCTCCAGCTTTCAAATACAGGAGTGGATTTGCTCAGTGCCCTGCACGCTAATGACTGATGTTGGCTGAAGGAAGGAAGGGGAGGTAGGTGGCTGGCAGATGACTCGCTAACCTTGATTTTAATTAGGTTCAGCACAATAACAGAGTAGGTTTCATTTGTGAATGGTGAGCCAATAAAATCCTCCAAATTTTTTKAAACGGTATCAAAGCAAGAAAGGCAGAACTTGCTGTTCTGCTCCAGATGGAATGGAATTGTATTTTGTAGTTAGTGGCATTACACTGGAGCACAGAATACTGAAAACACCGGAATCTGATCTTAAAATTTCTGAAGAGTGAGTTGTTTTGGTGATAGCATGCAGTGATTCAGAATGAACTTGCATGGAGGTTTGCAAGAAAACCTATTTTTATTTGTGTCTTGTCATTTTCAGCATTTCCTGATACTATCTGAGATGTAAAGTAAAATTCGTAGTGTAGCCAGAAGCTGGAAAAACCCAGACTTCACTATTAAGGCTCATGTAACATCATCTAAGCCTCAAGAACCTCAGAGGCATGGGGAAGTGCTACCTCTCACAAATCGTATGATCCATGGTGCTTAACCCATGGCCTCCTGTCTCCCCTCAGAGAGCTCCTCACATCCACACCACTGCTGTGTAATTTGAGGATTTGTGTAATGGGACCYGGATGGGGTTTATCCTGTGAGAGCATGTCCAGCTGCTGAACTACAGCAGCTTTGGGGAATTTTCTGATATCTAAACCAAAAGACTGTGATAAACACAGCAAAGCATTATGCTGATTCCACATTGTTCCAAATCTAAAGGCAGGCAGAAACTGGTTCTCAGCTTTTACTATAGATGGTCCCATCTACAGCCCAATGTTATTCTGACAAGAGAAAAAAAGGTCACATCAATTTGGCAACTTCCAGTCCCAGCTGCAAGCATGTGCTCTGACAAACCTGTCTTGGTGCTGCAGAAAGAGCTGACCTATTGCCAGTTCCTAGAGGGAACAGAGCATATTCAGAAAATAAGGGAGGATTTCTGTTTTCCCTCAAAAGGACAAACATTAGCAGAGGAACAATTCTGAAAGGCTATCGGTGCATCAGAGACAACCACTTGCTTCCAAAAAAATTTTGTATAAATCCCCTTGGATCAGCATCTTAATTTTCACAAATTGCAGTCAGCTGGTTTCCAATGCTATTATCAAGTGGGAGAACGTTTGGCAGACCTGCTGCCAGGATTTGTCTCATAAAATGCTTTTGAGCTTCACAGCAAAGTCTGTTTCTTTCTGCTTCCTCTGCTCTGTGGTCAGCCCCTGCTTGCAGAAGGCTTCCTCACTCCCCTGCTATAAACCGGCTCCCCTACATGCAAGCAAGCAGCGCTCGAGAGTCTGCAGCCTGTTGAAAACTGCTTGTTTGTCCTCTCGTTTGCCCTGTATTTCGAAGGGTAGTACTCCTGTTAGCCTCGGATGCGTACACTTTGTTTCCATTTCTGGTATTGAAAACTATTAATTTCAAAACAACAACAACAACAAAAAAGAGTCTGAAGATTCATTTACAGATGAGGTCTTTGGTGTTTTTTCCATCTTTGGCCTTACTGCATGGAAAATTATGAGCAAAACTCTCTGAAGTCAGGCTGAAAGGGGAGCGTGGTTTGCAAGCACCTATTGCCTTGCCCTCTTAGCAGTTACGGAGTTACAAATGTGATTGGTCCAAAATATTTGTGGAAAAAAAAACAAAAAAAAAATTTCATTTAAAAACATAAAAGATTGTCAAAATTCTCAGTGAATGCAAATTCCAAGTTTTCATCATCTCTAAATAAAAGCAAATACGTGGCACAGCTAATGGTCTTAAATGTCTCAGCATTCAGCTGGACGATAACAGGCTTGTGCTCTGCTTATTGCCTACTCCTTACACACATTTGTGCAGCACCTTGCACAACGAGGCTTGTGCCCTGGCTCATGCCTCCAGGTATCAGTGCAAGAYGGATAATCAGAAAGAAAAGGAAATGAATTTGCTGAACTTATTCCAGACAAGTTCAGCAATAACTGAACTTATGAGTAACACTTGCTCATAAATACGAAGTGTTACTCATAAATACAGAGCTATAGAATCCAGTCTGTTCTGAGATGATTTTCCTTTCCACTTACCATTCTCTACAGCTGTTTTTTATTAAACATGGTAAGATAGAGCAAAGACCATTTATATATGCAAATACCTAAACTATCTTAAACAAATTACTACAGAATTATCTTTGGAAATGTTAGAAGGAACCAATGGACTGTGTGTCTGATGTATAGATTATTGATTTGGTTGGAACAGAGCATGAGTAACATTTTAATTTCCATACCATCATCCAGAAAATGAAACATATTTAAAGTAGCTTTTGACAATGCAGGTCGACTCCTGTTACTGACTTTCTGAATTTTAATCCTCTTTGGGAATTTAGCCTTCTATTACCTTGAGCTGCCAAGGAACAAGATATTGAAAAATAAATAAATGCAATTATGAGCCTCAGTAAGATAAAAATTATGAGAAACCTAGGAGAAAGCATTTCTAGAGCTTCTTAGAGCAGAAGACCTGAAAGCATTTCATAAAGAAAAATCAAGATCTGGATTACATGTAAGTGTGGGTTAGTTATCTGGATATCTTTGCCATTTGTTCAGAGTAATACAACTACSTGCATGTGAAAATCCTGCATTGATTCATACCCATTTGATGTCAGTCAAACTTATTCAAACAGATTCAACGTAAATTGCTATCAACAAAGTTTAAATCARTATGAAATGCTGTCAGACATGCTCTGTGAGCATTTGTGCCAGCTGCAAACCTTCGCTGCTGCTGCTGCCTTTTCTCACCAGCGCTCTGCAGGAGGCGGCTGGGCTTCCAGCAGGGCAGGCTGTGCCGCCCTGAAGACCGGCTGGCCCTGAAGACCGGCTGGCCCTGAAGACCGGCTGGCCCTGAAGACCGGCTGGCCCGGGCTAACCTGTTTAACCGATGGCCAGAGCTGCCCTTCATCTGAAGCAGGCCGGGGAGCGCCTGCCTTTCCCCGCACGCCTGCGGGGCACGGTACCGGCTCTCCGCTGGGGCAGCACGTTCACCAGCACAGCGGGGTCCATCTGAAGAGGTTGGACTACAGCCTTGTTTAACAAACGCCAGCGAAAAGGTTTAAGCCGGGTTTAAACCGACACCACTGTCGGACACCGGCTGAATTTGTTTAACTGAACTGGTGCAGTATCTTGTCTTCAGTTAAAACAGTGCAGCTGCACACGAAGGCAAATCTTCAATCTCACAACATCCTGGGCAGTGGCCTCAGCAGAAGAAATTGTCTCTGAGACCGAGAGACAGCACACGGATTCATCCGAGAGCTTAAACACATCTTCAGCCTTTTTGCTGGTCCCCCTCACTAGTGAGCTGCACCCAGACTTAATTGCCTCGTCTTTGTAGACGGGGTAGCGGAGACAGAGGGGCGCGTGCACGATACTTCGATCCATCAGCAGCAGCAGTGGATCCAGAACCCCCGATCCGGGATCGCAGTCTCTCTGATCTAACCACATTTCCACTCCAGCTGCGCTTTTGCTGAGTTAGCTGAAACAAACATCTCTCACCAATATATCACCTTTGACTCTCTGATCCAAGAAGAGACACAAATGCTATTATATATTGACCTCGAAAGTGAGCAGAAGGTTCTGCAGGTCTTATCAACAAGCACAGGATAATAAAAAAAGATTACAGCAAAGTCCTAATGGGATCACGCTGAGGATTATTTCTCTGAACCAATTAAGCATATGAAATAATTTCCTGAGTGGATAGATGTTCTATTGGAAAACTGCTTTTGTAGAGAACATGAATTTTGCTTTGCTTGTGATTTTTTTTCAAATTTGTTGTGGATGCTGTCATCACACTAGGGAGAAGATTTGCTTAATCAGACTGTATTTTTCTAGACTAGTTCTTTAGTGACTTTTCTAAAAATAGAAGAAATCCAGGTTATACAAAAAAGAGGACTCAGAGCCAAAATTTCACAGCTGACTCAATGTAAGAATGATCTAATAGTTGAATTTCTGTTCTGTATTAATACCTGGCTTTCTTAGACCATGTTTTATCAGAATATCTTAAGAGCTTTGCGGAGAACATTAATTGTACTGTTCCCATCTTACAGATGAGGAAATACAAGCTAGGGGGAAGCTCCCTGGTCAAAGCGAGCGAGCTGTCCAGAAATACGCAGGCTATCCAGTGTTTTCTATTTCTGTCGATCAGCTGGCACCAGCTTCTCCAGCTTGTACACCTGACATCAGGGCCAGGCGAGTACGAGTTTTAAGGCCATGAGAATGGTGGGATTCTGCAGCAACGTGACTGCAGAGAGAATGGCTATGGGAACCAGCTTGAGGTCCTCACTACATCCTGTCTGCCACAAAGATCTGCAGAGCATCAGGACTGACGCTAATAGTCTCTCCGCTCGCATCTTCCCTGACACTCGTGCAGAGCATGTGGAGTGTATTCACAACAGACACTACATGCAGCTCCCAGGCCTGAGAGACCCTGACCACACACAGTGCGGGCTGTGGTAAACTCACCTTGGAAAATCAGGGTGCAGGTACTTGAAAAAAAAAGAGAGAGAATAATGTGACATGAATATGTAATATGGTGCGGAGGAACTGGAGACACTGTTAGCCTATCAGTCAGCATTTAAATCTAGAAGTTGTCCAGAAAGAAAGAAATGCCTTATCTGGGGAATCTAAGTCAATTCTTCTGGCTTCTAGCCAAGACTCTCTTTCAACTGAGCTCCTTGGCTCTATGCTGCTGGCTGCAACCCAGAGATTTCTAAACTTAATCCTCAGCTAGATGCCTCATTTCCTCTGTCACTAATATAGAAACCTTCTGTAGTTCTTCAAGGGGCAATAACAGCAGTTTCAAATGCTGTCTTTCCGTAAGAGAAGACTCCTGTGCCTAGAGTACATGGGCACCTATAATCCAAAACCACTTTTGATTCTAGCCTGGGAGAAACGTGCTTTTCAAATGCCTGAGCTTAAATCTAGAGCAAAGAATGTGTTGTTTGCAGGAGGTGTATGAAGACAAGCTGAGGTTCATGTGAACCCCTTCAGAAATATCAGGAGCCAACAACAGTGGCACTCTAAAGCAAAGCTATTCTTTATCCTTTAGACCAAAAGCATTTGTCTTAGCAGACCGTAGACTATCTCCTGCAAACACTGTAAGAGGTGGAGATGTTAATCAGTCTGACTTGTTCTGTTTTTTCTTTTTTTTTCTTCATCTTACACCGGAAGGATAAAATTAACCTTTTTCTGTATTTGAAGGTAGACCTCTTCCAAGAAGATCTGAACCAAGATACTCTGAAAAAAGCTATTGGCCACTAAGCTTCACATGTAAGGGCCCATAAAAGAATAAAAAAGATACCTCCTTCTTTCATGGGGACTGGGTCCTCAAGACCATGTATAGGAGTAGCATGGGATGAGTACACTTTAGCTTATGAGCTGGTACGTAGCCAAAATGACCTTTTTGAGTCATTTGTACGAACGACTGTCTCCAGCAGTGCCTTTCTGGGAAGCTCTCTCCCCAGTGAGGATACTCTATTCAGCAGACTGATACGTTACAGATGAACAAGCACTCCGTCAAACAGCTTGTGCTGAACTGTGAACTCAAATTGGAAAGTGACCAATGAAAAGAGCCGAGAGAAATGTTCTTCCCCTGGTTTTAGGCTAAATGATGTTTCTCTGTAAACTGCACCAAATGAGGAATTGATAGCGAGACACTAATGAATTCACAATGAGGGATCTACACACACAATTCCAAGCATAACAACCAAGGTCTTCTCCTAAGCAGGGTAAGAAGGTGACTTTGAATATTTCCAGACCACAGGTTTATATTTATGAGATGGTTAGCATGGGTCAGCAGCACACAGGCTGTGATAACAACAGGAACGATAGGGGAAGTTACTTCTATTTTGAAGGAGAAATTCTGGATGAACTTGTCCTTATTTCCACTGTTGCTTACCACACACTAATCAGTGTGCACAGCAGGGACAGATGCATGTTGCTCATCAGCTCAATAAAACTTTTCCATTCTACTAACTTTTCATAAGCACGTCATATAGGCAGAGACACTATTTTTGCAACTGATTTGTAGCTGCAACAGCACTAAAGAAAATACACGCTCTCAGTGAAGAGACAAGGGAAAGAATGCAGCATTTGATATACTAGCTGGAGTAGTTCTCCAGCTTTGCTGTCCTGACTGCAAGATACAACCAGGAGTGTTTATATGACTGGGCTTGAGAGCAAATTTTCCGTGCTCAACAGCTCTTAGAAAGTTGCTATATGCTGCCAGCTGCAGAGAACTATGGGAGGGAATTGAAAAAAATGCAGAGGAGCTGGATTTTATTCTGAAGGGTGCCAATCTCTCCCTCCAAAATTTATTCTTGGGCTTGATCAGTTACTGTAATTTCCCTATGAACTCTGCATCTGCAAAGAACTCAGTCTTACTTGTTTAGAGTCTGATAATCATTTGTTAGTATTTTGAAAGGCATGTTTTATATAAAAATCAAAAAGATGCAGAAAATCTCAGTAATACTGGCTGTGGTAAATGTAACCCTTGTCAGTTCTATCATACTAAGGATTCAGTGTCACCCAGTAGGACAGAGGTATTATGTAAGTAAGACTGGGAGCGAACTGAGATGTGCCCTCATAGATACATGGCTCTAGGATGCTACTGGTGATTTGCTTTAAATGCAAGCATGTGTTTGCTGGCACACACATTGTGACAGGTCCTGCTCTAACCGTTGGACTTTGGACACACGACTCCTCTGTTCCTTTGTTCATCATTTCTTTCAGTAGTTGCCTTTGCTACCTGAGCTGTGAGGGTATTAAGTCCTGGCAGTGGTGTTCTGCTTGCTGAATTGCCCTGATTTCCTGAAAAAAAAAAAGAACCAGATCATAGGAACAGAGTGACACCGGTAATAAGAAGCACCCCTGCTTTGCAGCAAGAGCTAGGAACAAAATTGCCTGGCTGAAGCTTAGAAGCTTGCAAGTGAAAAGCAAGAGGGAGAGTCCTGCCCAGGGAGCCACCGGAGTCAGCGTGCACACGCTGGCCTGGAGCCGGGGGCACCCGGGTTCTCTGGCAACGTGTTGGCTTGAGTGGAAACAGCAAAGGTGGAACAGTCACAGTACGTACGTGCACTACGTTCAAGCGCTCCTCAGAGAATACAGCCCTTGTTTATTGTTGTTGTTATAATGGTTTGTCATTTAGATGGGTCTGTATAAAATTTGTACCTGCTTAATATCATTTTTATTGTACAGTTAATCACAAGGAAGAATAAAAAGGGAGAGAGCCTGAATGCCTCTATTTCATTTGCTTAATGGAGCACTCACTGTAGGGGAAAGAGTTTGCTAATACTTTGTTTTAGTAGTATGTGTTATACTTGAGAATTTCTGATGTTATCACACCCAACGCTGAGTCCCCAGGAGCAGATCAGACTTGCTGCATCTTCCATTAACATTTTGGTAATAAGAATTTGTACTGAGCTGTGAGACACGGTGAACACTGGTAATAGCTTTTGGTCCCAAAGCTTAGGAGGCTACTTCAGATAACCCTGTAATACAGAAAGAGGATGACGACTCTGGCAACAATTTGGAAAGACCTTTGAGCGATGTTTGGTTCTGATGGGTGATTTAGAAAGAGTAAAGAGGGGCAAAATTGGATGTCTCTTCTCAGCTTTAGCATAAAGTGAGAGGGGAGGAAAAACCCCTTTGATGTCTGGGATCTTTGTCCCTTCTAAGCAGCTTTACTTTCATCTTTATATTTTATCTCTTTTCTTTAATTAGATTGTCCGAAGTCTTCAAAACTTACACAGTTCTCCTGCTGCTCTCCCTGGGATTTGAGGGGGCTTATTGAGAAACAGATTTAAAAAAAAAAATCTACCTTTTGATGAAACAGAGTTTTTCTAGTGAGACCACAGACACCTCACAGCCTATGAACAGGACAAGAACTGGGCACCCCAGCAGCTAGCGCCTGCCAGCAAAGGATGGTCGTTTGCCAGGTACAAACATATGTTCTGCAGCATATGACTTATCTTAACCTCCAGGGCCTAGGACCTTTCTGAAATTGGTAACTGAGGAAGGCACTAAAATTGAGTAGAACTTGAACTGAAAGAAAGGGTACGCTTGGAAAACCTTAATGTGCTACAAAACTATGTCATTGCAGTATTCTTAATATTGATATTTCACTCATTGCAAACACCAGCATTTTGGGGGAGGGATAAGATCCATATTTTAGTAAGCTCAAACCAGCTCTCAGAGTTCCGAATGATCCCGACTGCAATGAAAAGGATACAATGCGAAGCAAAAGCTGAAGGAAGGTTACCCAAGGATACCATGAATCCTGCTGCTCTTAGTGGGATCATTTAGCACGAACCTGCATTATACTAGTCCACAAAATCCTGCCAGTCTTTCAAAGGGTATTCTGGGCACTTCTTCCCATCCTCCTTCCTTTGCAGAGGGGTAAGAATCTTGGAGGCAACCTCTGAAGTTATTTGCAATATTCATTATCATCACATGAAGATGCACTTCACATTTTATCCTAACTCTTAAGAAAAGTTTCTCCCTGAAGAGTCATCTGACTCTTCAGAATTTGTGCATATGAGCTGACAATGGGAATTCTCCCTTGCTATTTCTTTTTTCCTTAATCAGTATGGTGCCCTGCAATAAAACAGATGGTCCCTAGGAAACAAACAATTAGCCAAGAAAGAAAAAGAATCCATCTTGAATCCAGCAGGAAAAAATCCAACCAAACATAAGCCAGAGAAAACTTGGAAGAACTGGCTGCTTTTGTTTCAAATTGATTTACTGCTGAATACTATTGGTGAAATGTTTCACCTATTTCCAAGAAATTCGCCCAAGGTTCCTGCTTTTATTACCCACCATCCAAATCACAGTTGGAAAGAGCGTGGGAGGTATTGCTAGGAAGCCTCTTAGCATCACAGCCAGCTTTCACAGTGTGGGAAGAACATAATTGCTAGCACACATATTCCAGTAGACATCCAACAGCCCTCCTCTGCCTGAGCTCACCCTTTGGACTCAGCCCAAGGGTCTGCTGGGGTCACACTGACCGCACCGGGGGATGAGCGCACTGAGCTGCATCATGAGCTTAGCTTGTTCACTGCTCTGTCTCCCACCGTGACAAGTACCAGAAGGCAGCACTCAGACTTTTAAGCAGTGGTTTTGATGGGGGTGGAAGAGGGGAATGCAAATTACCAAGGGTTTGTGACTCAAGCTGGGAGCAAAATCATTCACGAACCTGTGAAATATTTTGTCACTGAATCTACTGATTTGCTGTTGTTGTTCAGAGAAATTTGTGGAGGTACAGGCAGAACTAGTCCTCCTGAAGATACCTAACTGCATCATCCTTAGAGCAAAGACTGCATTAGATGTGTCGTGTACTCATCTTGCAATTGCTCGCAGAGAACTCCTGCTAGTAATTGTACTTCCTGATACGAAGCTTGCAGCGCTGATTAATCTCTGTTGGCTAACTCTACACAACCTCTTGGAGTTTCAGTCTTGAAAACATTTAAATAAAACAGGCTGTTACACTCCATTCCTCAGCTCTTCCTCTGCAGAGCAGAAATGATAGTGCCTTTCCTCTCTCCCTGTCTCTGTGTAGACCCCCACCCCGACACGTCCGAAAGAGGTTCTACACGCAATCCACTGCATCTGCCTGCAACGTCTCACACCACGCGAGTCAGATCTCAGATGAGCAAGTGCATCAGTTTTGACGGGAACAGAGACATGCCCTGTAATGCTCTCTTCCCAGATAGTAAACATTTGGCAGAAGAAGCTGGGTCATTTTTATTTGTCTTCAGAGCATCCAACACCATGCAAAGAAGCACTAAAAACAAGAAGGAATCAGCAAGGCTTTCTTGGGAAGATGGAATTAACCATGACTGAGATTTTAGTCTTCTACCAGTGATAAAAACTGCAACAATTTTTTCTTCATTTCAGTGAGGTGCTCTGCACAAGTGTCAATAGAAATAAAATATAGATATAAATCATGGAAACTGTGTTTGAGCAGATGCACATACATGGAAGGAAGGAAGGAAGGAAAAGTTTGGGGTAAAAAGCAAAGAAGGCATCATCTAATGCACTTGTCTTTCTAACAGCTAGGATGAAAATGATATCAATACCTATAGCCTGGGGCAGAGGGAAAGGGCAAGGAGGTTCATCTCAATATTAGCCAAGTACCCAGAGTTCTCTGAAGTATAGTCTTAGCATCAGAATTACAAGGAGGAGATTACGCTGGAATTGTTGCTGCTTCCCTTTGAGTAAAACTATGTTTTAGTTTTTTATTAGAGGCCTGAACTTGACAGTATAAAAGACCCCATCTGGTTCCTATGAAAAAAGCTACATGGCATGAAGGAACAACCAACAAGTTACATGGTTGTCTAAAAGTTTCCCTAAGGCACTGGTCACTATTTAATGTACAAATACTGCATATTTCTTCAGAGTGCAAACCACTCTGGAAGAAAAATACAGTAATAATTTGCACTTTATTCATTCTCATCCTCTGCTTTTTATGAGACACCTCTTTAATGAGAATTCTGTGATAACGAGATTTCACTTGGGGAAAATTGATTTTGCTTTTAAAAAGTTACTCTAAAGTAACTAGGATCTGAAACAGTAATAGGTGTGAAAGACCAAAGCAGAAAATAAAATGTATCTGAATATAATCATATTATGGCTTTCTATTAGACCTTAAATTATGTGTTGAATATAGTAGCTTTAAAGGATGTACTTCCCAATCCCCGACCCAAAAAGGACCATTGTCTTGGAACATAATGTTAAATGAACTACCTTAACGACTTGGAACTTCTGTACTCACAGGCTGGCCCCTAAGATGTAGGGCACAACAACTTCCCAGCATTAATTTAAAATGAACGCTAATAAAATCCTGGAGGATGCAGATCACGTCTAGGAAGAGCCGCGGGCGCCCGAGGGCAGGCGGGGCTGTGCCGCTGCCGTGAACCTTGCAAGCCCCATCAGAAGACGAGGTGCAGGACGAGCCTGCTGGCAGCCGCGTGGTGCTCGCGGCTCAGGGTGCACATGCTGCCCCCGTCCCTGCCAAGAGGGGAGGGAAAAGCAGGCAGGCTCCCGCAAGCCCAGGCGGGAGCCACGAACTGATCCCGCTTTTTCACGGACCTAGCGGCAGTGCCTTCCCTTCCTTGCTCTGGGGACAGTTTCGTGGTCAGTTCACAGGACTAACCACTGCATCACCCCAGATGTACTGGGGGAGAGGTAAAGGCCACAAGAGCAATGCTGTTCTGGACTTTTTTTTTTTTTTTTTTTTTTTTTTTTTTTTTTTTTTTTTTTTTTTTTTTTTTTTTTTTTTTTTTTTTTTTTTGCCTTAGTCCGTTAACTCCCTAGCTGCCCAGTAAACCTGGAAGACAACATCACTTACTGAAATTAACAGGAAAAATACATTGTTAGCAAACAAGAGTACTTTACACTTACTTTTTCTTTTGCACGTAGATTGCACATAAGTCAGGGGATTAAACTGTGTACTTCTCAGGGGCTTCTCACCAAGTGCTTTAAGGAAGTGGTTCCTTAGTGCCCCCAGCTGTGTGCACTAAGAAGGCAGCAGGCATCCCTTCCTCAAGGGAAGTTAAATGCTGTACTCAGGTGTTTTGGGTTTTTTCCTGCTGTTCAGATTCCGCACACAAAGCTGAGGAAACACAGGATTGGGGCTGGCCTTGAAAAGCTACTACCTACTGCCTGCCTCCGGGGTGCAGGTCCTGATCTCTCCACTGAACGCGTTCTGGCTCCTGTTGCAGAACAGTCTCTGAACTCCTTTCCCCGAAACCAAAAGGCAAAATGTCCTGTGGGGATTAGCAGCTGCTAATGGGCATTCAGTCCTTGGCCCAGACTACGGTCAGAAACACCCTCAGCGGTTGCCATGTGGATTTGGGGTCTTCAGGACCACTTCCTTCAGGCCATAGGTCCCCTCTGCTATTGGGCTGCCAGAGGATCTTCTCTAGTTCGTGCTCTCCTGAACAGGCATCTTAAACGTTTCTCAGGCTGCCAAGGATGAGCTAAGGGTGGCTCCCAGGGCTCCTACGCAGAGAGCAGCACCCATTCCCTGGTCAGGCAGCTTCCCCTCTGGGGCACGGCCGGGTGAACCTGCGCGCCCCGAGCACAGCCGGCAGGACACAAACGGTCTCTTCAGAGACCGTGGTTGGAATGATGCGTATTTCGACTCCTCCTGACTCCTCCTGGTCAGTCTGAGTCATTCTGATGTTTACCCCTGCACCCCCCCCCCCCCACAAATGCATACCTTCATTCTGGAAATCTATGCTTTAAATTGGAAATAAACGTGTGTCTTTTAACTAGACAGCTCTGTGGAGTATCCCTTGTAAAGATTCCAATAGACTTGTAAGCCCGGAGTTTATTGGTATAGATGACCACATAACTGAAGTATTATCTTAGCAGAAACTGCTTCAGGAACGTAGATGGATTTCTGCACACTGAAATTGTACGATCAATCATGGGATTCAGCTGCAGAAAGCAAAGCCTTGTTGATATATTTCTGCCTTTAGAAAAACATTTTAAACAGTTGCTTTCTATCTTGGCTGTCATGAGTCTGGAAATCGTGATGCAAATACTTTCCTCACGCAGTGAGGGCCTGTCTCGTTCCAACGAGGGCACCATTTTCCGTGGTGGGCTGGGCTCCCTCTGCAAATGTACACATCCCCCCAAAATATATTTTCTGCTAGAAAGAGTTACTCAGCCCCCTGCTGCTTGTGGGTAGGAGACTTGGGCCCAGAAACTAGTCCCCCCAAAATTAAGAGCCTAAGTTTAACTTCTGTCATCGTGCTTCTTCACCTCAGTGCCAGCGGAGGATGCCGGCATTGTGGAGCACTTTGTCATGGCTTCTGTCCCAGCTTTGGGAACAGTGAGATGAGAGAGGTGGTTACTGATTTCCACCTGCGAGGAGCACGGGACTCTAACAGAGAGCCTAGGTGGGGCTGATTTCCCCCGATTCTTTTCATTCTCGGTGCAAGAGATGTACCACTACTGAAGCCTTTACGAGGTAGGGGTTTTATAGATGCTCAGCTGCTGCCACAGTCTTTATGAAGAAGAGCTTTTATAGATCATGGCGTGAACATTTTTGACTGAAGCTCTTCAGCCTCTAATGGCTGAGTATCAAGGACAAAGATTTAGCCTGTACTAACCAACCCTCCCTCACGGGACGCAAGCATGCCTGTGTCTTCTTGCACAGGTTTGGTTTGGCCCCTCCACTCTTACAGGGCTCCCTCTATGCTATCCTCCCACTTCTTACACATGTCAACCTAATCAGCCCTGGCGGGATGGAATCCAACATGAAATCGTACTTTGAATTAGCAAAATATGAAAGGTGTTAGGATTCAATATTTGAAAAATACTCCACTTACTCAGACCAGAATTTTGACACGAGGATTAGAAAGCTCTGGGCCAGGGGAGAGATGGTGGAATTCGGTGATCCAGCATCTACTTGACTGGAGATCATGAAAAATGTGGTTAAAAAGCTTCCTTTTTTCGACATACTCAGAGTAACCAGAGTAGGGGCAATGTGAATGTAAAGAGAATACTGTGCCTTCTAGCACTGATATCCCACAAGAACATAACAGCTTATCATTTTCAATGGCTGGCACTAGATTTTAATAGGCCTAGAGCACATAAAAATTCCTGCAGTGATGAGGCAGACATATTTAAATCAGTCAAACAGAACACTTTCCCATCCCTCCTCCCGAACCTATAGGAGTACATTTACGGTCTAATATATAATTGACAAGGCTGACTCTTATAAAAGTGCTCTGGCATAAGTGGTTATAGATATGTATTGTCTGCTCTTCATAATCCATTAACTCGTTAAAATAATTGTTTTAATTTGATTGTTAAAGTGATTAATAGGGCAAGCGTTAAAGGAAATTAATACTCCAAATTGAAGCATAACCGCAGCCGAAAAATAACTCCACTGATTTGGCATGGTAACAGGTACAGGCTTGTGGTTAATGAGCCTTGGGAAATTAAATATAGAATAGTGTGGGGAAGAGAGGAAGAAGACAACCATTGTGTGAAGCATGCCTGGGATGGCCGTGCGACCTGAACCTGGAGCCCTCTGTCCAGCTCAAACCTTTGCCCAAGTACAGCCAGATGATGGACTCTGCTGCCGGTGCCCAGAGGCCAAGTTAGCTGGGGAGGAGACACTGAGACTGATTTTATCTCCTCTGATGTGGGGGAACAAGAAGTCAGGAACTACTCGGAGAAGTTGGATGTATTGAAATTCCCAGGGCTGGGTGGGTTTCACCAAAGGTACCGAGAAAGCTGGCCAGGGTGAATGTGAGGATGAAGGGAGAGAGGTAGATATGATAAAGTAAAGCTTCGGACGCGGTTGCCTGCAATGTTCTCCCATAGAAGCTAAGGAAGGATGGGCTGCACGAACGGGCTATCGGGTGAGTCAAAGTGGGCTGGACTGCCAGACTCAACAGGTAATGATCCCAACGGTCCAGTTCCTGAGAATTAATATTAGGGCCCACGGAGTTCAACATCTTCATCAGCAACCATCACGACACAGAGTGTATCTGCAGCAAATCAGCGGATGGCTCCAAACTAGGGAAGCGGCTGACACAATGAATACCAGAGCTTCAAGCCAAAGCTACTATCCCCGCAGTGTCACTCTGGAACTAAAAACTGAAAGTTGCAACAGGCTGTTTATAAAACCTCTCAGATTTACTAATTACAGGTGATTTCCACCTCTTAGGTATCACCTTTCTTTTGCACAGGGTCTTCTAATGCTTTTAAATGTCACATCCAGTGCAAAAGGCAGTATTGCTCTAAGAAAGATATGATCCCCCATGCACCTGTTAATAAATTGCATTTCATTCCTAACTGTCATTTCTGATTTTCAGGACACCTTTAAATAGGAAAGGAAAGAAAGTAAAATAAAGAGTCAACCTGAAAAGCAATTCTTTCCCAGTAAAGCAGGCACATCTTTTAATTCAAGATCTAACATGCTCTCCTGGTAAATTCTGCTCCTTTTCAAAGGCTAACAATAGCAGTGCCTTTGTACTCAGAATGCTATTTGATCCATGTAAAATGATGAAATATTAAATGTATACTCTTTTAAAAATCCGCCCCAGATAACTGGTTGTCAGTCAGTTTCTTCAGCAAATCCATGACAGCAACAGAGATCAGTTCCTTGCAGAAATTATTCTTCCATATATATTATATTTTGGAAGGATGCCACAACCTTTTGCATGGAGTAACTGAGCCATACAGTGTGTATTGTAATATCAAACCATATATAGTAACACTGACGAATGTCAAGCAGCCATTTATTACCAAGATAATGGAAATCAGAGCTGGTTTCTCCCTGTGTGTCAGATCCTCATTTACTGCTCTCTCTCCTCCACTATCATGACATTCACACCTCCTTTTCAGTCTCAGCAATCACTCATATTAAGGCTTATCACGTGCTATCTTCATTTGGAAATAGGTTTATATTCAAGTTTAGAAATTAAGGGAAATGTTCAGCCATTGATGTAATATGTCTTCGAAAAGTCTTTTTAAACAGAGAAAGAAAAACTGTACTACGAAGGGCGCTTAGCAGTGGAAGAAGCTCGATTCCTGGGCTCAGATGAGTAGATGAGAATCACCTCTTCACAAAACAGCTTCTCTTCAGCAGACACCGGGCAGCGCGGTGCACCGCGCGCAGGCTGCCCGGCGCAGGGGAGGCGGCCGCGGCGCGGGGCGGAGAGGCAGCTGGCGTCTCCCTGCCCCTCTTCGTCTCGGCGAGACGGCCGGGGGCCCCGYTAGCCGSGGCGCGGTTGGGGGRCACCCCGCTGCCCCGGGAAGGGCCCGAGCGCAGCAGGAGCCCTCCGGGGCGCGCTCCCACGCGGAGCCCGGGCGCACGTTCCTCCAAGGCAGCTGCTCCCGGCTGCCGCTAGAGCTGGACGGCGGCGCTGCGCGGCGCACGTGTCCGTCCCACGCTGGCAATTGCTGGGTCCGTCAGGRTGGAAAAGTAGTTTTCCGTGCCACCGACAGCCAGTCGGGGAATCTTCTCCGAGCAAAGCTCGGTCCCTGTGTCCCCGGCCGGCGAGGTGCAGAGCAGCGGCATCATTAGCACTGATGCACGGAGAATGAAACGGCCGGAGTCCGCCTGCCCCCTGAAACTCACGGGGAAAAGGTGGGATTTTATTAATTTGATTCTGGGTGAAATCTGCCGTTTCCTTTTTGCCTGTTTCAGGCTCTGAGAGAGAACACTTTTCCCCTTGGCAATATTGTGAATTTGCATTGAAAAGCCACTTCACATTTTTCACAGCAGAGCCAACTTTTATATAGCAGTAGTGGATTTGCACTCATGTGAACTCCGCCATTTGTGTCTGYGGGGAGAAAATTCAGAGCTGGAATGAAAATCATTTCACTCTTTCTATCTTCAGTGAGGTTTTTTTCTCACTCACCTGTTCTACTCCTCTGGCACCGCTTCCCCCGTTCATCGCTCGTGCAATTTGCAGATTGTCACTCTGTTCATTCCAGCGTTTTAGATCAGATGGTGAGAAGAGGAAAGCTTAATACCTGCTCTCGCTTAATTTTCAGGAGATATGGAAATGAACAGACAAATGCTTSTGATTGAAGGACCATTGAATATTACCATAAGCAGTAAATTTTTAGGAAAGTAGGTATGAATACTGATCATACTGCAGCTGCAAGAGGTAAAGTTTCAGGAATAGAAATGAGAGGCTCACTCTGGAGTTTTATGCAGTTTACTTTCAATTCCATTTACAGTTATTTCTTGTTTTTATATCATGTTTTATTGAAATCCATTTTTTACTTTAATGTTTTTGACTTGAGGATAGATTTTTTGCCTTCAGCGCATGAATGAAGTGCCAAACTGTAAAGTGCCCGTTAAAATTATCAATGCAAATACTGCAGAGAGGGTTTTATGAGTCTCTTGGCATTTTTTTCCCGAATGTATTTCTAGGTTAAGAGTATTTATTTTTCTTAGTTCAAACAGAAACTCATGCCTCATAATTTGATTAGTATATCAAAAGGTAGTTACTGCTTTTTGCACCTGTCTCAGTGCCATTCTGTTGTTTACTTGCTCCTTGGATCTTCTCTCATTAGCATATTTTCTGGGAGTTTTGTGCTGGATTAATCAGCCTTAGAGATGAAAATGTTCCACTTGACCCCCAGATAAGAGGAATGCAGGCACAAGCAGTGCAGATTTCTCCCAGGCATACAGACCACGACACCTTCCCAGCGTATCTGCTGTGAGGGCAGGTTTTGCCTTCAGCACAGGAAGTTTCAAATGACTCTGGCTGCTGAGCCTGCCAGCGGTGGGCACGTTTAGCTGCACGGGGGGCGAAGAATAGAAAGAAAAACGAGGATCTCTGGCTGAGGCTCTCCAAAGCCGCTGAGCAGACCCCACAAGGTAACAGCGAGACCCACCACTGGAAACCTTCAGCTCTGCCAAAGTTTGAGCAGAAGTGTGCATTTCAAGCATCCCAAAGAAGCCTGCAGATAATTTGGAAAGAGTTCCCTGCATTTGATTCAAGACACTTGCATGCAGGAGGTGCCTCCTCTGCTATACAGGGACTGTAATGAATGGCAGAAAGGGCTGYATAATAGGATTAAGAACTGTAACAGTAAACTGAAAGCTACACCTATAATTTGCTACCAGAAGAAAGCTGGAGAGATTTCTTGAAAGGAATTGAAAYAGTTTTTTAAGATCAATGGACCATTTACTTTGGAATACAACTTTGCATGTTCTAGATATAATTCCCTGTGGTTTATGCGTTTCATTACTACCCTGTTTCCAAACAGCTGTAATAGAGCACAGAAAGTACACATCTCTTGTAAGCCATCTTGCTATCTAAGGTTTAAGAGGGCATAACAATAGGGGCACCGAAGGAAATATTGGATTAATTGAGTATTTTGAGAGATTGCTCTACACGGATAAGTCCTAATAGGATGGACCACAGTTTTGCAGCCATTTCCTAGTGAGGCGGAAGATATTACACAGCTCATAGCCTACAAACACTCATGAACCCTAAAGCAATTGCAGATTTTATAACTCAGTTTGGACAAACCCCTCTTCCAGAGGGGAAAAACTGAGAATAAGAAGAAAGAAGCAGACTGTGGGCAAGAATGAAAGATGGTAAAAAGACAGAAAACAAATGTTTCTACTATTTATTCATTTAAAGTCCTAATCAGACATCAAGATCCCCTTGCTATAAGCTAAATGCAAACATGCAGCAGGCAGAACAGACAGCACACAAATGAGCTGTAGGATTATAGTGTTTACAGGCCTTTGCTCCAGTTAATCAAAACAGTACCTTGAGGGAACATGCACTGGAAGAGAGGGAACAGGACGGAGCAGTCAGGAAAGGGGAACAGAAAAACATCTTGAACTCTTCACTGGCTAAGTACTTTCATTAGGGCCTTACAGAAAAACCCGATACAGTGCAGGAAGGTACTGCCTGTTTAACAACGCGTGCAAGTAAAATACAGATGTTCTTACCTAAAATTCAAAGTGAAGGCAAGAAGTGCAGTTTGTTGCTTCTTTTCTTCTTCCCCTTTGGACTTTCAATCCAGCTTCGTATTACCATAACTGTGTACTCTGGGCAGGCAGAACTGGTTCCAGCAGACTCTCAGGGTGGTCAGTAAATGGACTTTAGCTCCTGTGAAACATTTAGATGAAAATTAACATTAAAAAAAAAAAAAAATCTGTCTTTTCTTCCTTTTGCAAATAGTTTTGGCCTTCTCAGTGCAAACATCCTAAGCTCAAATTAGAACAAAATGGATTTTGATGAACAAAAACAAATAGGTTTGTATGTCGTGGGGACAAAGGTTCTCTCCCACTCAGGTGCAGCGACATTTGTGGGCCAAGCTCTTATGTTCCAGCCATCTCGTTCCTTGTTTTTCAYTCCTGTCCACGATAGGTTGTTTCTCTCGATGTATTTCCAGACTCTCTTGGGCACCCTGGGGGGTTACTGGGGATGACTGCAGGCTTCTTCCAGTGTATGCTGGAAGATGCCATGTAGTGACATAGCTGTCAAATACAATCTGCATTTTATTTGTCCTCTCTGAACTTAAAGGGTTGCTTCTGGGGCCAAAGAGAAGGGCAGTAAAATACTCTCTGCAGAACAAACTCAGCTTACCCGTTTCAGACAAGCTTTCTAAATGCCTGCCCTTGGTGAGGAATGGTGTAAAAGGCTGGAGGCTCTGCTGGCTGAATGTGTTTTTGTTAAAGTTTTACACAGCAAGAACCGCATTTTTCAAATGCTATTTTATTCCATACAAAGTGGTGGCAGCTCCGAGAGGTAGTGACAAGYAAAATCTGCTAAATGACAGCAGACAGACACTGGGTAGACAGGAGGAATGAGTTAGCTGCAGTCTGTAGTTGCTTGATCTCCTGACTCCTAGGCCGTTGCCTTTGCAGCGCGAGTACTCGGCAGCCTGCTGTGTTCGAAGCAGGCTCCCTGCTCCAGCGGCTCGATTCGGTCTGCCCTCGGCACCGGCGCTTCGAGCAGAGCCTCCTCCACACCGGCCCTCCCGGTGCAGTCAGGCTGTTCACAGGACAAGATGCAAAGAAATTGCGTTACCCTGATAGYCCTAATCCAACGGAAAGAAAAACAACCATTAAGCGGCCTGAGAGTGGCAGCTGTGGCGCGTGAACATCAAAGGCAACAAAGCCTCTTCTCCTCGGCTCCAGCTCGCCGCGGGAGAGGCTGCAGGCGCTGGCCCGGGGATCCAGCGCGCGACACTCGCTGAGCCCCGGAGCCTGCCTGCGTGGGCGAGCGCCTGCTAACGAGCCAGCTCTCCGGGGACTGCGCTCTTCCTAGGTGCTGGCTACGCACACGTTTGCTTTGCACGTGGCTATGTACGCGTTYGCTTTGCACAGAGCCTGAAGAAGCAGTTTTTTCCTTCTGAACGCAAAGGAAGAGGAGAGAAGAACATYGACCTCAGGAAGGATCAGGAGGTGAAACACCCTG
Organism: Rhea americana; assembly: GCF_003343005.1. Taxonomy (NCBI): domain Eukaryota; kingdom Metazoa; phylum Chordata; class Aves; order Rheiformes; family Rheidae; genus Rhea; species Rhea americana. Next base: position 5,338,149 of record NW_028186623.1, on the reverse strand, counting down.
GTTCTGATGATAAGCAGCAGAAGCCAAGCAGGGACACGGTTTCAGTTCAGCTTCAGAAACCGAGGCAAACACTCTCTGCAAGTGTCCCTTCTCTGGGAAGCAAAATGTTCCAGGAGAGAAGTAATAAATTACAACTTTGACTAACAGATAATTACCCTTGATTATAAGGAAGGGCGCCCAGTGAGCTCTTGAAAGCTAGGGCCTGAAAAACGGACTCCTTCGCTCTGTTCCCAGTTCCAGCAGGGCAGCATGGTTTAATCTTGATTATGCTGCTGAGCCTCCATGCAGCCCCGAGGGAGGCCCTGAAAGGTCTCATTCTGTCCTACCCATCTGTAAAACAGAGATAAACGAGGGGTGCTTTGAGCCTTCATTAATATTTGCAGCATACTTTGAAGTGCATGGTGCACTGTATGGCTGCCTGTTTAACATTACAGCCGAGCCSTGCGCAGACCCAGACGCTAGCAGCAGTCCGTTCGCTGTACAGCCCACTGCTCGTTGCAGCCCAGCTCTCCATCTGCTGTTTRTGGGCTTTTCACCCTGCTGTAAAGCCTGTCAACAGCAGAAGCCTGATGCTGGGGCTGAGCGTCTCCCTTAAACATTCATTTTGCACCTTTACCCAGCAACCAGAGTTCGTTCTACAGAAAGGTGTTTAATCAGTTATGGTGCCACTGGCTGTTGTTGCTCTTGGATGYTCGGACAGAGAATGGGAATTAAATTTGCAGAAGTGAGTATTGCAGCCTCGGCACCAAAGAGTCTTTGGTGATAGGAATAAGCCCAAATAGCAAAGAAAACAAAGATAAATCCACGGAGCCAGCTGCTGGGGCTGCAGTCATTTGCACCTGGCTGCTACACCCCTAAGCAATATCTCTTGCATAGAGCTGACGGCCGCCAGATGGGTAAAGGGCCAAAGCACTGAGGAATCGGGAGATGCTGGCGTGCTGCAGACAATAACAATAAAACCTGTGTTCCCAGGTGGGTGATGAGAAAGAGAGGGGAGTGAATAAAGCCTATTAGTGGGACTGCAAATGCTAATGGTAGCTGGGGCTTAGATTTTCATGCAGACTGAAGTATCTATGAACTATATGCCAGGACCATTTACAGGCTCAAAATGGAAATGTTTTTTGCAAAGTCACTGAGTGAGTCAGGCCGGGTCCTGAAGGGCTTTAGGACCTGAAAGTGGGAGGAGGAGGGGATACAGCAGCTCTAAAGTGATGCTGGAACAAGGATTCAGTTGTCCTGAGTGTTGGGCAGCCCTCTGGCCCCCTAATAACAGTCCTGCCAGACACCTCTGCTCCTTGGCTTGTGGAAGATGAAGCTTGATTCTGGCCAGATGTCCCACACAGGATTTAAACAGCATTGTTTTTTCCTGTTTTTTTCATAACTTATATGATTCTCAGGCCTTTTTCTGGGCCTGTGAACTGGAGTGAGTTTTATCATTTTGCTGACTATATCAGAATGGTAACTGTGATGGGGGAAAGCATAATTTACAGGTGACTACTCAATGAGAATAGCCAAATTAATCAGTGAATTATATATTTGCCTTATTGCCCTAGCGGAAATGAAATTCAAACAGAGATTTAGAGCAAGAATAATTTTTCTACTTTTTTAAGCCAGAATGAGGTTTCAGAAATATTGTTTCTTTGATAGAAGATATCTTAGGCACTTCTTAGGAAGACACATGCCAAGTTTCTTCTGCTCATCAGAACAGATCAACTCTTACAGAAACCATTGGTAACTATTAGAGCTAAAACCTCCACATGGCTACAAGAGGGCAAGAATGAAAGGAGAGCTCAGCAGAATGTTACCTCCATCTCTGTCTTTATCTCAGACACCCTGGGTTGCTGTGGATGGGCTGTCCGATGCCTGTCTACTTCAGCTATCAATAATATCAGTAAAGCTTTTGGTCCTACTTGACTCAGAAAAAGAAAAGTAGCCTGAACTTAGGAGTGGTGGCTGTTCGTTCCCTTACTGATGAATATGCAGTTCTCAAGAGATTCTCAAGTGTTTTTAAAAGCAACACAAAAGGAACAGAGCTGAAGTTAAACAAAGCAATTATTTCCAAACTTGAGCTCTCACAATAGAGACAAATTGTAATCACACCCTTTGAAACCTGCAATTACAAGCAGTTCCCACTAACCCTTTGCCCTCGTCCTTTGTGACAGATGGAAAATGAGCTACAAAGCTCTAGCCATTACTTCTCTTTTGTTTCTTGATACTCAGCAGAACTTCACTGAAGTTGCCAAGAGCATAAATTTTTATTTATTTATTTATCCAAGTGTTTGGAGACCTTATAAAAATCTATGTAAAAATTTCCCTGGCTGGGATGATTCAGCACTTCCCTGGGTAAAGCAAGTTTTTCTGAAAAAAGAAACAGGGAGAAGTTAATTGCACTGCCCTTTTCACAAGGCCATTTCTGGAAACTGATTCTCATCCTGGTGTCCCTGCTTTGTTTCAAAAGATGCATAAAAGATTGGGTGGGCTCAGAGAAACCATCCAGCCTGAATCACTGCATGGAAACAGTCTTCTTCCTCTRGGCTTAACACAGTGCAAATACCAACAGGAAAGGGAAGAGGTGGTTTAGCCACAACGTTTAAGTACCTCTTATAGTCTTCAAATCAGGGCTGGATGTCTTTCCAAGAGAGATCAAGGCTCTGCTTCAGTAAGAAGCTGCTCAGCTAAATTTAGGGACTGAGGGGTGGAATTAAATGGCAGGTATTATTCAGACTGCGTGACTGTAATAGTCCCACCGAGCTTTTAAAATCCCTGAGCCTCCAAATCTTTGTCCACACCTCCTCAAGGTAAGCTTTATGAATAGGATTGGACTGATCTGGCGTTTGGACAGCACTTACAGGCCTGTCAAGGGCTTATGCATAAAGCCCTTGAAAGTGTTCATCACTTACTGGGAGGAAGAGCAGGGCAGAGGTTTTGCTGGGCAGAGCTTCAGCCTATGCTCCTCTTCCTCATCACCCCCAGCTCGTTTCCCTCTGAACTTCAACTGTGGCCTAAGCAGCACCTGTGTTCACACCACAGAGAAGGGTCTTGGCCTTTTGTTATGTAGGATCATCCTGCTTAGGAGATACCTAGCTGTATCAAAGTTCATGGACCAAGACAAAATGGTAGTTTCCCTGGTGCAGAGGAAGAAAAGGCCTTAATAAAGTGAGTGATACATGGGCCAAGCACTTGTATGGGTGGTAGCACTGCAGAAGAAAGCACATTAGCAGAATGAGGTGGCATATGCCCACTTTTAATACAAGAACAGGGACTATAGTCCCCCAGCGATGACACCCTCCGAGCTTTGGTTTTCCAGCAGTGAAGCAGAAACGGAGCAGCAGAAGAAAAAGGGCTTAGGTTATCACTTTTGTGTTTGGGCTCTTCATTCACAGACTGCTTTGGGAAASGCTGGGTAAAGAACGGAAGCCCCTTTGCTTGTACAACAACCATACATTTTTCCTCAATATTTGCCTTAAAAATGGATGGCAGAGCCTGTATTGGCTCTCATCCTAAACCTCTGGAGAGCTGTTGTTTGCTTCTGGTTAGGGAATGCAGCATTTGCACACAGACAACCTTAATTCTCCACGCCTTGGGGATGGGGACTGGGACAAGACATATATCTGAACAGGACCAAGAAATCTCACCTTTGAGCTCTGACTTTAGCATTTGTATTCAGCCAGACCTGCCAAATTCAAGGTCTGCACAAATTGCTATCAATAGGTTTGCTCAAAGGAAGAGCAAAGAGTTTGTTTCATTCAGCTTTTACTAGCGGTCTGCAGTGGACAACAGGGCCGGGTCGCGGGACAGAAGCTGCACGAAACCATGAAGCCAAAGCCTCCAAGCAGCTGCGCGGTGGCTCAGAGCAGCACTCGACGATCAACACTCTTCAGAGCAGAGTTACTGCAGCACTGGGATTTGGTAACGGCTGCCAACGACGATGTCGATAAAGGCAGTGGAAATCTTAGAGTATGCGGTGAGCCCCTGCTAGACTTGAAACTCCTGTGTCTAAATAAATAGTGCTGATGCATTCGGCTCACGTTTCCTTTCCCAAGCTTAGACTAGAGAGCAAAGAAAYGCCAAGCAGAGAATTGCATCAGGATGCCTTGCATAGGTGCACTCAGCTCCCCTCCGCTCCCCCTCCCCTGCTGTTTCGGCTGCCAGGTGCGTTTGGGCGGGATGCTCTCCTGCCAGCTCTCCCGGCAGCTCGCACAACGCACCGACTCCGCTGGTTAGCCAGGCAGAAGCACSGGGACGTGCTGGACACGAGCTGCCTACCTGAACATCCTGCGGTAGAAAGAGTACCRAACAATTGCAATAGGTTCGTTAATCTTTTGATTATTTCTGCAGTAGATACGCTACATGGTGTATCTCAGCCTTTCCCTTTCGGCAAGCGTGTGGTTGGTACGCAGCCCACGGCAGCCAGCRAGCGAGCGGGATGGGAGACTCGGTAAGCAGGCTCCGAGCCCTCCCCCTATCACTGCACTTTAAACAATACTCCAGACTGGCTTTGCTTCCACGTGCTGGTGGCCTGCCGCAAGTCTCACGGTTACCTTGGCCCACATTACAGAGCAAACCTTACAGAGAGACGTGAAACCTTGAGGAATCACAGAGCGCACTCGAAATGCGGCGAGGGAGAAACTACCTTTGCAAAACTCCGATTTCCTGGAAGGCTGCAGCAGCTAAAGCCTGGAGAGCCGGCTGCTCACGGGGAGCAGCCACTCGGGAAGTCCCACGCGCATCCCTGCGGCGTGCACAGGCACCCTGTGAAAGCAGTTTGTTTATGTTAGCGCAGGAAACCCTTGTGGGAGGTGAATCATCTAAGTTCTCAAGGCTGGTGGTGAACAAAGAGCTTATTAACACTGAGGATTTTCTGTGAACGACTGACAACAATAATGAAAACCTTTCCAAAGAGTTTATTAAAAGTCTCAGCTTTCTATGCAGCAGCAAAAGGCAAAGTAAATGCAGCAGCTGCAGCCCTGCTAGCAAGCCCTCCTAACACTGTTTGAATCAACAGATTTATGTGTGTGTCCAAAAATGGAAACTCCTTCCACCTATCTTAAGAGAAAAACCTTGCTCTTAGGAAAGGAGAAATGTCATCTTCTTTCAAGTGTCATCCAGAGAGATAATATTCCAGATAATAATCCAATCCTGTTTTAAATTACCCATCACACTGMATGCTGCTGGTAGGGCTTTTTCTGAAGCTAGCATTTGACTTGACATTTGGATTTGGCCGTAACTGTCTTTTGCTGCAGGTACGAGCACTGTGTCAGACTCSTTGCAGCTCGCTGTGTATCGGTGCTAACGACGGCAGTAAATCACGCGCAGTCGCGCAGTGACCGATCCGAGGGAGGGCTGCGGAGCCGGGCGGCACCGGCCCGGCCCCAGGCTGCTCCTGCTGGGAACGACCTGCGTTACCTTGCACAGAAGTGCAGCTGAGGCTCTGCGCTGGCAGCTGCCGTATGCCTTGCACGGCCTCGCCGGCCAGAGCGCATCCCCACGCTGCTCCCCGTACGCAGGCGCCGGCTTGCGGTGCARTTCTGCTGCAGCCCCTGTCCGGGATTTCCTCCGGCCTCGGACTACGTAACTTCTAGGAAAAAATAGTTGAACTGGAACAGCAGAAAGGTTGGAGGATGGCTCAGCTGGCTCCTGAATTCTCTTAATCAGCTCCCACAACCAGCAGCTATCGCATCTGCTGCAACACACCTGAGTATAGGCAGTAAAGGAGAAATTACGGAGAACGCACATGGGACAGTCCATAACTCAGACACTAAGWGCAAAGGGTGATCTCTCCATTCAGTTTAGACAGTGACTTTGAAACTAGAGACCGCTCTCGCCTCGCGTGGATAACCGTGCCAGGGCTGCCCTCCAGCGCAGCCTCCCCGGGAGCCGGTCGCAGCACCCAGCCGAGTCCTGCTGGGAGAACCGTGCGCTGGGGGGAAGCTTGTGAGCAAGCAACATGGGCTAAGCACAACCAATCCTGTTTTGCTTTGATGTTTTAAAGCCAGTGTGTCTGATGAAAGGTGATTGCTTCTTGCAAACCCCAGAGGAAGGAGAGAAGGAAAAATGATCTCTCCCCCCTGCTTCAAGAAGCAACGTTACATCAGTAATTACATCATGTAGCTTTCAAGCATAACTTGGTTAAAACCTTATCTTCTCTGTAACTACTGCAACAGACTGCGTTGTGGAGAGATTTGATTAAGAGGTAATTTCAGTCCACTTAGTAAGAAGAAACGTGGATTTGGGGTGCAGACAAGGAGGTTTCAAACCACCTGTGCTCTGCTACAAAAATTAGATTTGTCGAAGGACGACAGCACTCCTGTCTCTTTCTGACGGCGTTTTCAGTAAATTGCGCTGTGYTCCCACCTCCTCCCTCGGCTCCCCAGCCTGCTTGGTGCTACTTTGACAGTTGACCGTTTGGCATCCGGCACAGCTTCTGCTGCGGCTGTTTTCAGTGTTCGAGGCGAGGCTGGAGGATGGGACGCTGCAGCATCCTCCAGCAGCAGATGGGACGGCAACCATGGATGAAGGAGAACTTTTATCTTGTGCATGGTGCTGAACAATTCAGCGCAGAAGCAGGATGTCTGCCAGGGGCTGCGGAGTAGGAAAAGCAAGGCACTCTCCTCTTAGTCATTACATTTCTCGTGTCCCTTACTCAAGGTAGCAGGCTGAGCTAGTGGAAGAATAACCCTTAAAACTTTCATAAAAACTCTATGTCTGTGCCCTGGATCTTTAACTTTACAGGCAGGACATGCTCTGAACTTCGAGCCCAGGTGTTATGACTTCGTCTCTTTAAAATATAAATGTCTGTGTTTTGTGCTGGTTGGTTAAATCAGCTGAAAGAAGTTGCTGTTTTGTTAGGGATCAACCACCTTCTAAAGCAGTTGTTCTGCTTCCCTGCAGCTGCTCTCTTCTTCAAAAGAAAAAACAAACAGAACCCTCCTCCATAGTCTCACTGTTGCTCTAGGCCAGCAGTTACATTTTTTAGGAAATAATCTGCCTGAAGAATCAGCCAAACAAACCAGTCTTGTCACTAGCTGAGAAAAATAGGACTCTTCCTAGGTTCACCCTCCTCCAGCAATTAACTACCAATCCAGAACTGCAAGTGATAAATTTCTGCAGAATTACTGTTTAAGAAAATCATAACATGGTGCAAAAATGATCCACCGGAAGAAATATAAACTGCAGAAGATACTGTAAAATAGTCTCTGTGTGTAGCTACCTTTAGAATAAATGTAATTAAGAGAAATGGGGGACACTAAAATTTACTTCATTTTTTTCAAGGGTTGGAAACAAAACCAAAAAAATTGCTTRGACTGACCCAGGCTCAATGGAAAATGCTGTTCTCAACTCAAGCAAGCCTCTCCTCCCGTAGCAAATTCTCAGTTTTGGATAACTGTGTGCAGTTGTGTTTGGCCAGTCACCTGCATCCTCGCCACTTCCCACCACGAGCTGGCGGGAAGCGAGGGCTCCCCCGGGCGCGTCTGACGGCTCCCGCCRCCCCAGGGATGCKGCGTCAGGTCCAGCTGGCACCTCCMGRGCCGCTGCCRTCSTCACAAGCTTTMCTGCCACTGTAGAGAAACGGTTTGTTATCTGGCATAAAAACAACACTTGCCCTACATTTCTTAGATTAAATTGCCCTATAATCCAAAGGCCAGCTCGTTTCCAGCTACCATTAAAGACGACAGTTTTAGCATTTCCCTGACAGTTTTGTGACATCCCATGTAATACTAGCCAAGGCAATTTGTTAATCTGCCAACACTACCGTTAAATATCCCTTTGTGTGTGTTGACAACAAGTTAAGGAGAAGTCAAGACCCAGAGACTGTTTTCCTACTGAAACTATGAAATTTTGCATATAGTTCATTTACCCAYGTAACGGAAACTTAATGGCATATGAAAAGCATGGAATAAAATTTGTGGTAAATTCTAAAAGTTTGCAAAGATAYGCTCATACCCACTCAAAGCCCAGTTTGGCTCCAAAACAGTTGCACAAAGAGCAGTTTTCAACTTCAAAGTTGTGCAAGGTCTGCTTTTAATCGCCAAGAGTCAGAACAGGCACTCACAGTGCAAAGACCCTTTTTTCCTCCACTCACCCAGGCAGCCCCTCCACCCCAAGACCTCACTTCCCGATAAAAGCTCCCTGGCACCTCATAGGTGTGGGGGAAATGCCCAGCTGTGTTGTTTGGATACTTCTGATGTTTTCATAAGTGCAAACAGGTATTTATGAGATGGTGAGAAGTGGTAAATAATGCAACGGGGAGTGTCTGTTTTCTAACACAAAAGCGATTTCTAAGCTGTCAGGCACTCTCCTTCCCTTGCAATTCCTGTAAACTTTCTGGCTGGCTTAAGATTAGGACTGGTTTTACTGGCAGTCTCTCTTGTATTTAAACATCRAGTTGTTCTTGTTTTGTAAACTGCACAGACAAGTCGAGGCATCAGAGTACAACAAAGCCTGTGCAGTTTGTCTGAGACTAGATAGGAGCCTGGGTGACATTCCAGAGCCTAATGAACCGCCACTGCCTGCCTGCAGCTGGAGGAAGAAGCTGGCATTGGGGGTTTAAATAATCAGACCTCTTGGTCCAAGAAAACTCCAAATCTGGAGAGAAATATCTACAGCTTACTAACAAGTTGGCTGGCAAACTCAGTCTGTCCTTCTTGCACTGGCTGCTGCTGAAGATTTTTTTACATTGTTTTACAGCAACAGTAAATCAGTGAAGTACATTAAAAAAATCCCTGAAAGACTTTTGTGGTTTGCCTTTCTTTGTTACTTATTGGCCTATACTTACTAATGTGGCGAATTGTTCTTCTCAAATATACTTTCTCCTCCTTATTTTCTCTAGATTGTACCACTCAAAACTTCGGCTATCTGCTATCCAGGAAACGTCCTCTGAAATGCATGGGCACGACAAATCCTTGGTGCATTTACAGATCAAGGATGGCACATCAGTCACTCTTCCAGGATGACTGATTATCGTGTTTGCAACCTTTTGCAGAGGAACGAGAGATTTTTCTGCTGATGGAGGCTTATCCAGGCAAAATTTTTGAATCTGGCCTGAGGTTCAGCCAAGGCATCTCGTTCAGGAGAAAGTARGCACATAGAATTAATTTAGTAGCAAAGGCTCTGGTTTCAAACCCTGTTTTTGGCTCGGGAGAGACTGACCATAAAGAGATAACCCCCTTGGAGCCTGAATGCTGGCACTCTGTAGTTGCCCTGCCCAGGCAGAAGATGGACATAAGCATATCCAATTGCTGCCTTAAACCTAAGCAGAATGAGAAATGTTGCAAAGAGGAGATTTATTTCTACATATATTTTAATTTCCTCTTCCCAGCTCCCCCACAGTTCCAGGGTCTCCTGCTGGTTTTACATGTACCCTAGCAATTCAATAAATAGCATTCGAAATGAGCAACAGGGCTGAATGACTGGTAATGATTATACAGCTAGACATAGYTTCAGAGTACATAAAAGAAGATCCTCGAAAGGAAACGTAACCAAGCAACTTTAAGTACTTGCTTGCTCCGCCTGGAACACTGTCGGATCGTCAGGAGGCCAAACTCTTCCAAGGAGGCCGTGGTGGCGTCCTGCACAGCAACTTTGCTACCGCGTTCGCAGGGTGAGACACGAGCCCAGRCAGGCAGGGACTGCCATGCCAGGTCAAAACACACGTCCCGCTGGCCCCAACCGTCTGGAAGGCAAAACTGTATGTGAGATATTCAAGTGAGAATTCCAGATGAAAAATATTGTTTTCCAGAGGTTTGGAAAGGCAGAAGCGTCTCTTCTCCATTCTGAAGGCTGGAGATTTGCCCAAATCCTCCTCCGTTTGGTTTGAAATCAATACCTTAGATGGAGGGGAAAAAAAAACAGGAGAGATGAAATTCAGATAAGTAGTGTCGTTTGTGGTGCCCTGCTCATCTGATACAAAAATGGGCCATCAAAATTATTCCCTTTCCACTTACAGGCAACATAAGCATTTTGGTTTCTTCAAATTCCATTTCAAGAGCTCGAGCTGTGCCCTGGCCCCAAGCACCAGAAACCTGCAGCTGCGACCGCCTCGGGAGAAAGCTGCTGCCGGGCACAAACCRAGAAGAATCGTAGGCTTATTTTTGTTTCTACCTTCATATGTTATTTATTATCAGTTGCTTCCAGGTATATTTGCAGCCTCCCTAGGGGCCATTGCTGGAGTGACATTAAATGAATTTACTCAGATGCTGCTGTCTGCGATGCACTTTTAGACTTTGTCTCCCCAGCTTCGGCACGCGGATGCAAAGAAGTGACAAGCTCCTCTCTCCCCCGTGCAGGCTACGTGCAGAGGGCATGAACAGCTCCAGTTAGTGACTGAAGAAGTTGGTTTTTGACAGGAATGAGGGGCAGACAGGGAAAAAAAAAAGAAAAGAAAAGAAAAAGAAAAAAAAAAAAGAGAAAAACTCTTTCTAGGGTCACAGTTGCCAGCACCGTCAAAAGCAGCAGCAGGGGCAGCGRCAGGTAGAACTGCTCCGCCTTGGGCTGGCCCTGCCCTGGGCTTGCAGGTGCTAAATCAGGAAGCCACTTGCGCTGCTCCCCTTGTCTCCCGGGAAAGGGAGCGAGGCTCAGCCTGCTCCTAAGGGAGAGGGCAGCAACAACGAGCAGAGGGAGCCTACAAGGCTGAGCAGAGGAGGAGGGGAGAGGCACCGCGCCTCTCGCAGAGGGATGCTGCAGCCCCCTTGCCCTTCACCTCTGCCAGCTCTAAGCATGCCCTCACGTCCCTGGGCACATCCGGACCTAAATCACCCCCGAGGCGCCCAGCAGAGCCTGAAGCAACCAGGCTCCTTGCAGCAGCACTTCCACCAGCGCACGCGTTTGGGTGGGTCGGGGCCAGGCGTCTCGCCGCGATAGCTGTCAGGCAGCAAACAAGCCCATTTCGGAAACACGCAGCTGCTCACGCCCTGCAGATAAGTTCAGGGAAAGCTTTGATCTTCGCCACTGGCACCCAAAACACTTCAGCTGTGCTAATAAGGACCTGGTTTCTTACAGAGACAGCAGCATCTAGTTCAGCTTCATAGCAATTTTTCAGTTAGGAGAGGAGGGAAGAGGAAAAAAAAAAAAAAAAATTACAGAAAAAAAAAAAAAAAAAAAAAAAAAAAAAAAAATTTTTTTTAAAAAAAAAAAAAGAAAAAAAAAAAAAAAAAAAAGGTAACCTGGTAGATTTCTTAATTTGAAAAGGGAGATACAAAATGTAGAGAGGGAGGGAAGGAAGGGAGGCAGCAAAAGAGGAAGGAAAGGAAGTAGAGAAAGAATGGGAAAGAGCAAGAGAAGAGTTTTCAATAAATTTGTAACCACTTACTGGTTTGCTTCTGCGGGTGTGTTTTCCRGTAATGCTATCTGACTTCTAAATAAATTCTCTACCCGTTCTGACTTACTAGTACCAGAAAATGCTGATTCACTGTCAGTGTAGCATCAGACTCTGAGAATGACTAAAACAAATAGTTTGGCGTGATGAATGAGAATAGACAAGCATTAATGCTATCTTCAAGTATACATGCAGTTGCCAGGAAACTGTGTCTAGTCTTAGATCACCATTCACTTTAAAGGGAGTTGCTATCATTTTTTTCAAAGGAATAATATTTGAGAAAATCAAACTGAGAAATAACATTGCAAAAGAAAGTACACTCCTAGTTAGTACCATCAGGGGCCATGTTCCTTATCCTTTTTGCAAGYTTGAATGGATTTTTATGGGAGTCATTAATCAGTAGACATTCAATTTCAGCCTTCCTATTGTTCATAGCTAGATTCAAAAATCAGTTATTTCGGTATGTAAAGTATTCTACAAATCCTTTAGCACTTTATAGGAAGACATGGAATGGTCCAATATTCTTCTTTCTCAAAACTTTCTATCCAGTTACAATCTCTTTCCATTTCATTTTACCTTGTTCTAGCCAGGTTAAAGGAGACAGAAAGAAGACAAAATAGCATGAAGTCTACATGTTTATTAATGTAGCTTGACTTTGACTAAAACTTTCTGAATTGTCCAAATTGACTTCAATTATTCTCAAACTTTTCAAGTAGCACAAACGCTAAGGACTAATTAAGGAGGAAAATGATTCTAAAGAATTCACCAAGCTTCTATTCAAACAGTCTTGTTTTAGTGTACTCTTTTTTCTCCTCTCTGATATTAATTTCTACATTGTTAACAGGAGAAAGTGGCAGRTCTTTTTTTTGTTCACAAGCCTCCCTCAAGCCCCATTTTAGTAGCTGCAGTTATCACAAACCACAAAGGTAGACTTATCCCCCTTCTCTTCCTTTTATTGCGTAGCAACACAGTCCCCACTTGGAGACTGGTTATCACAGAATCATTGGGCTTGGCATGGACCTCTGGAGATCATCTAATCCAACTTCCCCACCCAAAGAAGGGTCACTTAGAGAAGGTTGCTCAGGACCACATCCAGTCTTGACCACCTCACTGGCAAACCTGTTCCAGTCTTTGACCACCCTCACAGTGAAGCTTTTTTTTTTTTTTNAAAAAAAAAAAAAAAAAAGGCAGGCCCACTAGGGATTTCCTTTAATGGCCTTTTTTCCAGGGAAGTGATCACAGGTTTATCTTTCTGTGGGAGTGAATTTGCCCAGTCCCCAGTTGCCTCTTGCTGCAGTCCAGGCTGAGCTGCATCTACAGTAAATATTGCCAAGACAACTGTATATTTGCTCAAAGTCCTTGGGCCAACGGCTAACACCTTGTCTTCAGGACATCGCTGCTGTGTTAAATATCCATCCCTGGTGACAAACAGCCCAGCTGACAGGGCTAGTCATAAACACAGGAGCTGGTTTTCAGCAAAGATCCACTACTCCCTTCCAGCACAGTTCCACTCAGCGAAGCTTGGAATAACAACGACTCTCCTGACAGTTTGTCACCATGTAGCTTTTCCCCCCTTTACTTCCAGAAGGCTGCATAGGGCTTGGGAAAGAGCTAATATCATTAGGCATAATTACACCAGGTGCAAATTCCTATTAGCTTTATTGCAAAATAACCAGGTTGGGCCCTATGTGAATTACAGCTGGAAAGCTGAGCCCTTTCCCCAGGTTTGTCTGTTCCACTTAATGTGTGTTTCCAATAACGTTATTCCATTACAGGAAACTAGAGTTAGGAGCCCTTTTGTTTACTGTGTTATACAAATTCAATTTGTCACAGAGCTGGGTGTATAAATTATAAATGAGGGACGTTAGCTAAATAAGGCCCTTGCCAATTCCCTTCGCAGCTAAGATTCAGCAGATAAATCAGAACCCCAAGCAATATATGAAAAAGTAAAATAAAGCCATGATATAAATAGGTAGATAAAAGAATTCATAATAGCCACCTAGATAAGCATGACAGTCTTGGGTCTTTCTTCCTTACCCTTGTGCTATGGAAGACAGGGGGAAGCATGAAGGAACCTGAGTTTGCTCCTTTTGCCGATATCTGCTGTTTCCAGCCCGAGCAGCTGCTCAGAAGRCAGCAAAGCAGCCTCCTCTCGCAGTCGCACCATTAGCCCCGGCTGCCCTCCAGGGACGCACRGCACAGTCCTTATGGCTCTACCAACCTGGGGCAACGAGAATGCAAACTGGGAAGCAGAAGACACATCCCATCTTGTGCCCATTGAGGAGCAACAGATGCTAATGATTGATTTTCCATCACTGAGAAGATCCTGTTCTGTGGCTTTAAGATGTATGCTGTTGAGCAGGGAGGCAGAGCTGTACTGCAGGACAACCTGTGAAAGGTCAGCTGGTGGGAAACCAAGACCTGGGCCTCAAAAACTATCACTCTTTCCCTTGCTCCTCAGGGACAGTTGTGGGCAAGTAAGGAACAGTCAGTCTGCTCAAGGGACCTTGCTGCAGGCAAGCTGGGGGCACCTTGCATCTCTGCACAGATGGCTCTAGAGTGTGTTGCAACAGAAAGGCAGGGCTTGTTTGTCCTCCAACCTCCTCTCATCCCCTTTCTCTATTAAAAAAGGGGATCTGGATGTGTCAGACAGACATCTACTTCCCTTTGTAAATCCTTCCAGCTGTTTATCGCTTCTATTACAGAGTGGTCATGCTCCATGCTCAATTACTGAAGCCTTGTTTTTGAGTCCTAAGTCCAGAACCATCCCTAATACAAATCGGAAAGAGGTGTTTGTACAGATGCTACAGTTAGTATTTAAAATACATTTGACACTGGTCATTTTGATGTTTCTGTCCTCACAAGAATGTTATGATTTACCTGTGACATTCTATATAATATAGTACTGCAACTTGATGATAGAAGCAGTTTTGTAGCTACCCTGTATTATTCCAGCTACTCATTGCTATTTTAAAACATCATTAAATTGAAACTCTTTTGGAGTAATGGTAGAGAAGAGTAGCTGATTTTCTGCTGAAGTCCAAAAAACTTTTGTGCATTCCAGGGGTTGCTAATCATTCCCTGTTCCAAAAGCATTTGCTGTTGGAGACAAAACCAACCAAAAAGGATGATGAAAAGAAACTACTGAATCATCTTATATGTGCAGACACAATCATTTAGCAATCTTAAAGACCCAAGACTTGGAGGATGATGCTAGTTTCTACAGCACCCTGTTTTTCCCAAGCAAAAATGCTGAGGATAAGCACCTTCATTCATGCATGGAGAGAAATGAAGTGTCAGCATCATTGTGAGAGAGGCATTTAGTCGCAGAGAGTAATTGTTGTTGTGCAAATATTTGATCGCAGGAAAGTCAATGTGGATGTGATGAGGAGGTAAGCCATGTTGACAGAGATCCTTCAGCTCAGTGCAATTCTAGGGAGAGAAGAGAACACATGCAGCATCGTTTCCAGGATCAGAAGATTCAGGCTAAAGCTCTCTCTCACTGAAGGCTTCTTGCTCAGAAGAGCATTGCAATAGCAAAGGAGGAGGAAGAGTTTTGCTTCCCCCCCCCCCCCCCACACACACTTTGATTTCCCAGGGCACCCAGGCTCCAGATGCACTTCAGCTGATGTAGTTTCCTTCATCTGTATCCTTCTGTAGGACTTGGCTGCAATTCTCTGCAGCCTCTGCCTGTGTTGCAGGAGCAAGCTGGCACACTTATTACTTGGTAACACCTTGCAGAGCTTCCAGTCACCATTCCTTTCTCCAGGGAAGCTTTGCTGAGTTCTCAATTGCTTGCAATACATTTGGATGGTAAAGCAAAGGCACAGCAGGGAGAGACTACTCAGAGCTTAAGAAATACAAGGAAATAAAGCTAGATCTGTAACACAAGAAGCAGCATAGAATGAATTCCTTAKAGCAGGAGGGGGTGGGGAAGAGCTTGGAAGGAGGACTTGGGATCCTGAAGYACTCTGTCATGTGCACTAACGATTCCCAGGCACAGCCTATAACGCAAAGCAGCGGTTGCCTCATGGAGCTGTACATTTTGCCTTTGTATGTTACAATCTTGTTCCAGAATAAAAGTTGAGCTAAAAATTCCAGTGGCAGGATTGTAATCTTTTTGCATCAAAAGATTTAGTCTCTTCCTTCCAAAGCTCCCTGACACTAGGGGAACATAGACAGAAAAGAGCARTGTTCAGTTTAGCTTATGGTAACAGATGAATAGAAATTGCAGAAGCATTTACCTGTCTCTGATGACTGCTGTTATCACACGAGAGCTTGATCTTTCATGTGTCAGTGCTTTGCTGACCTAGAAATTTATGAAGCTGGAGGTACCCAGCTCTTGAAGAACTGTTCCTTGTATGAATAAAGTCTCTTGCTTCACATGGCTTCGCCTTCCTCTTCACCTCAGATCTTTAGTCACAAGTGACCTGAATTTGAGTCATTTGTGCTCCCATCCCCCAAAACCAAATCATCAGCAAGCTTAATACAAACAAGGAAGAAGGGGGGGAGAGAGAATCACTTGGGTATAATTGGGAGGTGCAGTCTCCAGTAGGAGCAGTTAACAGCACAAGGATAAGGCTCTTTGCTATCCTCAGCTCTTCCAAGAACGGGGGAAGGTACTGCACACCACGTTGTGCTCATTGGCTCCACCACCGTTCTGCAGAAGTCAGAATTACTAAGGGGAAAGCTTAGGGTTCCTGTTTTAACTCTGCTCCTAGTTATTTTTAATCACAGAAAGAAACAAAACTTGCCTTCAGTACTGGAGCAGTAAGAGGAGGCAAGGAGGAGGACTTGTTACAGAAGACACATCAAACTATTCAGCTTCTGCGATATGACCGGGGGAAGGAGAAAGTTTCTTTGCCTGACTGTGATTGAAAGCTGTATGTCATTCTGCAGAGAAAGCAATCAGGTACTTTAAGTGTCAGTTAGRAGAATTTCATCTTTTCTAGAAGGAAAGTAGCCCTGCAAGTGCTTCTAACTTCACACTCACCTATCCTTACTTAGTAAAATAGCACATTCACTAGGAATGCGTGACACCTGATCCTGCCCCTAAAGCAGGGCCCCAGTTTGTAAGTGGGGTGAGAAGAGATCAGGGTAATAAGTTTCTCACTCCTCTCCCCTTCCTGTACAGGGGTCTGCATGGCTGAAGAGCTGTTACAGTGACTTTGGAGTACAGATGTTGAGGGAGGTGGGATGCACAAAGCCCACTAAGGAAGGAAGGACCACGCGCTAGCCAGAGCGCTGCACTGAGCGGTGCTGCTCCCAATGGGGCCACGAGCCATTTGGGGAGATCCCGGCATGCCACGCAGACTGCTTCTCCCCAGCGCCCAGGGTTTGCTCCTGGGGGCTCCCTGCACACACACAGCGCCCAGCACAGCTTGGGGGCAGTCACCCACGTTTTCCTCCAGCTTAGCGACAGCATCTCCTGCTGCACAACTTACCCACCTCCTGAACAAGAAGCCCCCACAGACAAGCAGTCACTGGACTCCAACATAGGACCTCTGCTTCTTCTTTCTATAATGCCTACTACAACTGTTACAGCAACTCCTAGACCCCTTTTTCTGAGCGGTTAGAGGAGTTTTATGTGTGTCTGTAAAGAGAGAAGATTAAGGAGGGGGAAGGGAAGCAGAGGATGTACCTTGATTTGATAACATACAGATAAAAATCAGAAGACTCACAAGGCTGTGAAAGCTCCAAGGATTAAGGAAGGGCTTTGCATAGAACCAGCATCAGAGAGAAAAAAAAAGAAAAAGAAAAAAAAAGAGAGAGATTTGAAGCAACAGTGAGGTCATGCAGAGGGAAACATTAAGAGGTATAAGCTTGAGACAGCTTGCTGGGAAAACTAGCACAAGGCAGATGCCCAGCAGGACAAGGAGAGGGATAGACGAGCCACATCTGCATGCCAATTGCAACAAACAGAGAGCAATGGACCAAAATAATGAAGCTGGAGCTACTAAGATGAAAATTTGGCCTCTCCAGAGCACAGGTTGGTCCTGTAGACCTTAGTCCTGTGGTTACCCAACATGAAAGTCACCCCCAACTTAAAACTACACAGACAAGTGACACCAGTCATAGGATCTGTATCCTACAAGACTGAAAAAATAAGTTATTAATGGATTTGTTTTGGTCTTAAGGTCTACCAGTACATGACCAGCTTTTCTACCTCATGCACTAGAGAACAGAGGAAGCAAAATACACCATTTGCAGGCCAGACAGTTGGGTCATCTAAACAAACTCTGTCAGGACTTTCCCAGCTAACAGCATAAATCAATTTCTCTGAAAACTTTGTTTGTTTCATTATACATCAAAAAAAGACATTACCCCATTGCCAGCAGCAGAAAGCAGCATGAAGATCCATAAGTGTGCAGCACAACACAGTTCATTTACAGCTCCTTCCCCTCCTCCCTTGCTTTAAAGCAGTTTCTTGAGAAGTCTTGAAGCCAGGCCCGTGTTTAAGTAGCTTACTGAATCGAGGCCCTAATCACCTCAGGTTTYTTGGGTTTTCACAAGATGAGTGATGTAAACTCCACCTTGCTTGGGCAATACCAGAATCAGCTCATTAAATGAATAGTTACCAAGTGCCACCTATCTCCCTGCCAATCAGGGACGTGCTTCWGAGAGCAAACTCCTCCAGACAAGCAGGTGGAGCAGCTCTCATCCCACAGAGCAGAATACTTCTCCACTTAATAGGCTAGACATGCCAGCTGCCTAACGGGCAGCTCAGCTGAGCATGGGGACTCGTGAAGCGACGGGCTGCAACGAGATTAGCAAGGGCAGGTCTCCTGCCCGCAGATGCAGCACAGCTCTGGCAGGTCTACAGGTTTTATTAATCAATGTAATTAATTTAAATGCGATTACCTTTTACCCCTCTCGATGCACTTGGTGTTAAATGCCCTTCAGCTGGCACTGTTTTAACAGATTAATGTACTGAAACACTGGTTTTCCAGAGAGTGCAAGGTGTAGGCAGAGTTCCCTGCACTATTTGCTTGCAGTAGYGATGGAGTTTGTGACTCCTTAAAGACGGTTGTACTTTCCAACCAAAGTCCTCAGGCGCAAGTACTGTATTTTGCTAASTGCTTATACTTCATAAAGCAGAAAGAGCCTGGGCAGTTTCCCCCCTGTTGCTGCTGTATCACAATCGTGCTTTTTAGGGAACAGAGTAGCCTTGTATCCTAGATCACCGTGCAAATTGAGAGGGAATGTAGAGACATCTAGCATTTCTGTAATGCTTTTGATCCAGAGGTCTTCAACAGTCATGGGGGAAGGTTGCTGCTATCCTGTATTTTACTGTCTTCAATAGTAATAGGGATGTACTGGTGGATGGTTTACAGATGCCCAGTGCAGCACTCTTGTAGCTCTGGCCTTGTTGGTTATGAGACAACGGTGTTCGAAGGTCCGGCGCCACCGGCGTCGCCTCCACTACACGTCTTCTCCATCCGGCCTGCAGGGAGCTGCAGCTATATACCTGGCCATGTGTGTCTGCAATTTATAAAATAAGTGTGCAGATTATATTTATTATTCAAGAGCTGCAGAGAGCAGTGGCCAGATGGTCAGGAAGCTGCGTGTGTGCCCCTTCCAGAGGGGCCCTGCACGGAGTGGTATTTCATAAAGAATTAGAAGTCCCCGTGGCGACATGAAGTGTGTCGCATTTAATTCCGGGTGTAGCTACTGACCTGGCTTGAACTCCACTAGGGAGCATAAAACAAATTAAGTGCAGCGCAGAACTTGGAGGYCGGGGCCCGCTGAATCACAGAGCGTCTCAGACAGCAGACAGGCCTGCTCCGAGCYGGGTGTTATTTGTTTTGGAGAGCGCCGGTGGAGACCGCGATAAGGCTGGGACTGGAGTCGGGCAAGGCATCTAGGAACTGGAGCAAAGCGTGATGAGAAGATGGTGGAGCTTCGCTGGCCACCATCTGTACTCGCTGTCTGCCTCTGYTCACAGAGCCAGAGGGATGGACTCCAGTGCAGCATCCCAGCTTAGTCCACATCACTGTGGCCACAAAAGAAAAGAGAGAAGAAAGAGACTCCTTCACTCCTGCTTCAAAGCTGCCTCTGGCCTGACATCTGCAAAACACTGCAACAGCTTGTCTTCCTTTGGCTCTTTGGAGTAACATCTTACTAGGGTCCAATAACTTTTGCGGTCTCTGCCATATCAACACTCCTACATAAACAAGCAAGAAGCCTGCAAGGCAATCTTTACAGAAATATCTTTGGATATACCTATCATGGCTGTAGTTTGTTCTAATTTAGCTCTCTTTATGGAGCTAGGAACAGCGTGTCTTTTCCCGGTAGGTTTATGCAGCTCTTCATACTATGCACTCCCAGGTCCGATTTGGAGATGTAAGGTCCTACTGCACAGCAAATAAGTAAATTAGCAAATAAAATGYGTTGCTCAACTTTGGTGTCTTTCTTTCTTTTCCTACTCAGGAAATTCTGACGATTGTAATTTTGGTCTGTTATCAAACTCTCTATAAATAATACGAACTGTTTTAGTCTAGATGGAAAACACCATTTGAAGGAAAAATCGTATTAAATGTCTTCAAATGCTTTTTCATTTCCCTGAGCTAAAATAGAATAAAGTATGGTGATACTCTGGATAGAATAGAGTTATTTTCATCCAGAAACTGACATCGAACGACCTTAACAACGTAGTTCCAGATACCTAATTAAAAGTAAAATTAAAAACAAGGAACATGCAGATCTAATTACATTTTTAAATAGAAAGACATCGAGAGGAAGGGAGAGAATAAATGATTTACATTTTTTTCTGGCAATGACTGTGCAGTTAAAGCAGAGATATACCCCCGAGGATTCCTGAGTCACTTAATATTCTGCTTTTTCTTGGACTCATTTCTATTATGTTTCCTCTGTAGAGGGCTATATGTGCGAGAGGGAAGAGGAGAGCAGATCTTGGACAAAAAGATCAAGAAAGAGAAAATTAAATGATCTGTGTAATTCCCAGAYGACTTCCTAAAAGAAAGAAACCACATTATCTTCAGAAAGCCAGGGCAGACATTGCCTCTATGTCCTCACTCAGCCCCATCTGAATGGCTGCAAAGATGAAATGCACTTGCTTATCTCTCCTCTTTAGGAAGAGGACACTGCGTTTCCAGAGCAGGCATGTGCTGGAGTGTGGGTTTTTGACAAGGCAGGCATCGGAACTAGGGGTATCCTGACAGTTACCAAAGCATGTGATAAGAGGGGAGTAATACTGGACAGAGATTTGGTTAAAACAAGCAGTATTCTCCTTAGAGTCTGAACCTGGCTGAACTGGCACAACGCATCGTCTGCTCCTGCTGGTGCTCTCTGAACCACACGAGACAGGGAAAGACTCCAAAAGCAAAAAGGTTTAATTTAGGCACAAAAGCAGGCAGACTGGGAATCTTACTCCAGCTGGTTTAGGTTCCAAGGAGAGATGAATGCAGTCAAGTCCAGATCCTTGGCACTAGGTCAAGTCCAGAAAGGTGTTTTTTCTGTCGTATTCAAAACCACAGTAAGCAAATCTGTGATCTCCAGCAACGCACAATGCGAAGAAGCATTTCAGATTGGGCTGGACCCCAAAACGAAGAGGTTTGTCTGAAAGGGGAGAATGAAAGGAAGTCAGAGCCCTAGTGAATTCATCAGAGAAGTCCTCACTCAGCACTTCTGGAGTTACCCAATCCAGTAAACAACCTTCCGCTTACAATTTGGTTTGGCTCGTTTCTTTATGGCGCTTAATTGTTGCCAAGGAATGTCTGACTGATGACTATCACCAGGAGAGAGATGTGTTTTATCCTGCGAGCAGGCGGAAGCTGCCTCSCTGCAGGGAGCCACGTTACTCCGGGCAGGAGGGATCTGTAGTACTGCATTTGTTTTACCCGGTGCTTAGGGTTCCCATGCAGGGATTTCTCCCTGGGTGGAGACCACCAAGCAGGTCCAAACAGAGCTGGAAAAGAGCCTTTCTGCTGCAGTCATTACAGTGAACGCTTCAAGTCAGGCCTGGCCAGCCACGCTGGGTCTGCGGGGACGCGCTCCAAAGGCAGCGCTGCTGCCGCGGCCGCCTCTTTACTCCGGGTACMTCTCTATCGAGAGCACCGCTTCCCGCGCAAAGCCAGGCAGCCTGACACGGAGGACGCTACTTAATTTACTACACCTAATTTAGGAGGCTTAATATAGTCACTGGAGAGAGATACTCGGAATTGCCCTTGGCAACTGCTGGGCCGCAGCGTGGGTGCTGTAATCGCCTCCCTCCGGCCGCCCCAGCCCCCGGCTCGGGCGCTGCCTCTGCCCTTAGCTCCGCGGGCACTGACAGCATCCGCGGGCAAGTGCAGAAGGGCGCGCGGGGACACGAGGGCGCCAGGCACGCGGGGAGGCTTTGGGAACTGAGACGCCCATTTCCCTTCCTCCAGGCAAGGACAGAGCCGAGACGCAGTTCCAGAGAGGGAAAAGGGGCAGAGGGCTGCCAGGCAGAGCAGAGCAGAGCGGTGGGAGCAGCAAGGCTCGCCRCATCTCGGTAGCCCTAGTCATCACGTGCAATAAATAAACGCTATCTGGAATCCTCCCCTGCCTGCGTGAAGGCTTCCTACTGCTCTGTGCACGCGTGCCTGTGCAGCAACAGGCAAAAGGCACAGCCGTATCTCGAAAGAGCTGAGTGTGCAGACAACTGCGTGCGAGGCGCTGAGCAGCAGCACCGGGCTGGCGGTGGCTGTTCGTCAGCRGCAGCAGGTTGGCAGACAGCAGATAAATCTCAGCGGTGCATGTGTCTGCGAATAATGAACACCGCCTTTATGTACTGCCTCTGCTGTGTAATCATCTATTAGCACTAATTGCTACAGCCYGGAGCCGAAGTGGCCTTTTGCATTAAATAATATGATAATAAATAATATAGATARAAGATTTGCTAAAAGGTCAGCTGTACGGAAAAGCTCCTCCTTGGCTTAAAACTGCGCTCTCCCCAGGGTGGAGTCCTCTGCTGCCGCTTCGCTGCAAACAGGCGTTTGCAGGAGACAGGGGACGGCCGCCCCACGGGTGGTACAGACCGACGCTTCAGCCTCTCCTCTTGTCCTTGCTCCGATGGCAGTGGCGTCTGACCGGGATTCAGGGAATGCCACGCATTGAAGTCCCTCCTCGGCTGTACCGTGACGTCTAGTTCCTCAGTAGCCGTGGCACCGGGCTGGCTGGTCTCCCTAAAGCCAAGCAGCATAACAGAGATTAAGGATGGGAATTATTCACAGATAGCTCTTAAATATACCTCGCACTACAGGACATCATGCGTTAAATAGGTCTCATTCTGAGTTGTTTTATGAGGCTCGGATGAGGAAGGCGGACCTTATCCAGCATGTTTATCACTCGGTGCTTGAGCATGAGAATGCCACTGAAGCGTACCCGGCTGCTAAGTGTGCCAGGGCACGGCAGCTCCAGAGGCTCACGCTGTATTTTAGGAGCCACATCTGAGCAGGACTTGTTTGAAAGAGGTTCGGACACCATCTGCAAAACAACCGCCGGTGCCTCTTGTTGGCCCAGCAACCAGGCTGCTTGCCGGCCACCCATCGCCACTGGTTTTGAACACGCGGCAGGGATGTGACCTTCGGATAGCAGCTCCTCCAGCTGTTTATTTTCCATCTCAACCTCTGCAGACCCCACAGATGACTGCAAGGGAGATGGTTATAATATAAGGGGCCAGCTTAGATCCTGCTCAGCATTAAAAAATAAACAAAAGAAGGAATTCAAACTGCGATGCAGGTGGCCAGAGATGTTCCTGTGTGGAGAAGGAAGGCATCCCTGTAGGTGCTGCTCACAGTACTGATTTGAACTGTGGCTGAGACACGACATCCCAAGAATATCAAGGTCAGATCAAAATTAAAATGGAAACAATTCAGACTGTGAAATTTCAATTAAGTCCAGGTCCGCAATAGGGAGGAATGCAGTGTTTTGAACAAAAAAAAAACCATATTCAATTAAATAAAAAATGGGAAAGGTGATCCTTTTACTATAGAGTGTGACTTCCTTTAATTTAGTGACCAAGAGGTTTTAAAACAGCAAGACTTCATCATGTTTTAAAACTGGAGGTTACAAAATTACACGCCCCTTCCCCCACCACGGACCTGCGTGCRTGTGCAGTGAAATGGTGTCTGCATCTCTGGATCCGTGTCCTTCACTTGGCTGAAAGGTCAAGACAGAGAGGCATGGCTTATGCAGAGGATTATCTTGCTCCCCTCCAGTGAAAAGCTCTGGAAGTAGAGATCCGGGAAGCTGGGAAGAGAGCAACTTTTGCAATCGAGGCATTGCAAAGCTGGCACAAAACACACATTGCTCACATTGCCCTTGGACTCAGCCCCGAAACGGAAAGCAGCACAGATTCTAATTTAAGATGTTCACGAATGCTAGTAGAAGAAAGAAAAGGGAAAACCCTGTACAGATTTGCCTGGGGTTTTGGAATCATCCCGATCCCTCCAGCAAAGACATCCCTGCAGGCACTGCCGTCGCAGAGGCAGCTACCATTCACTGCAAGGGMTCTCGTAGCTCTGCCAGCCCTCATGATTAAACCATGAGGCACCTGACTTACGCCTTTCATTTGACTTTTTCACGATCTCCATGCTTTGTATGCAGATTGGCAAGTTTCAGCCTGCCCTTCACCTCCTCGCCGAAGTAACGGGCCCGTTGCGTGACTCTGCGGCAGGTGGACAGCCGCCGGCTCCCCACGCTCTCCCTCGGCCAGCAGGATCGGATGCRGTCTTCCGGCGTCATTTTCCCTGGGACACACTGGCTAGACAGGACAACTGCTATCATTTTATTCTCCTCTCATAACCTTCAGGAGCGCAGGGCAGAATTATTTTGCTCTATTTACGTGGACTCCAGCAAAATATGGTTAAAAAAAGCCATGAAATTGCTCCTGGGCAGAGGCTTTTCCTAACCCAGAGGTGTGAGGTTGCAGCTTGGGCTGCAGTGTCTTCCCTGCCTCCTGCTGTCATGCTCACTCACAAAGATTTGTGTTGTCAGAGATTTTTTCCCCTAAGTGCAAGAGTTTATGCAAGGTGCCTTTGACACTAACTTCCCARAGCAGCCTGAAGAACAGTGACAGCAAGGCTGTATCCAAGGTGCTTTTGCTCTCTGGGTGCACTTAAATCATTTAACTGCCCAGGCTTTGCTAACTCAGCCGGTTTGACTGACATGGTTTGGGAATCACCCACACTACAACTCTGTTGGCAGAGGAACAGGAGGGAAGAAGAGCAACAAGCCAACGCTTTGGAAACATATTTAACCGCCACAAACTGTGTTTGCAAAGCACCTGGTAACCTGTGTCCCGAACCACAGGCACGTAAAGTGTGAACATGCCCTTCCAGACTGYGCTAGGGAAGCTGCGCTGCAACACAGCCCATGTGCAGACCACAGCCAGGACTGACGGGTTATGAGTCAGAAAAGATGCTGATTCAGCGACCGAGCTATAAGGCGCAGCTAAGACTATAACAATTAAGAACTACCCTGATAGAGATGACAAAAGTCCTAGAGATATAAAAATCACTCCGTTCTCCTTTGCTCTTGGCTGCTGTGTTTAAGAGCTCCTCCTCTGCTTGTTGTGATCCTGATGTGTCAGTGGAGATTAGCATAAGGCTCCTGGAGCTGTGTTGTGTCTTCTCCTTCCCCGTTAAGCACTTGACGGGAAGGGAATGCCATTTACCAGGCTGATCTTTTTTCTTTCTTTTTGTCTGTGTGCACATTTTCAGAAAAGTTTAGAAACCGTAAACTGACCCAGAGCAAGGCGGTATACACTAGGACTGAGTGGGTCTCTTGTCCCCTGGGTCACCCAGGCTGTCCCCTGACAGAGGAAACTAAAYGGCTCTGAAAGGGCTTTTCTTTGCGCCCCTGGGAAAGGCCAGCGCCTCGCTGCCCCGTGCTAATTCCTCTCCACATTGTTTTCCCAACTGCCTGGAGCCGCTGGAGAGCTCAGCCTCAGCGTCCTCCCATGGACACTCGTGCTGGCGTCCCGGGAGCAGCAAGGGAGCTGGTGCTGGCTGCACGGTCCTGCGGCTTCTGGTCGCTTTTCTCTGTGTTGTGATAGCAAAGCGAGAYGCCAGGCAGAGACCAGGCCAGCGGATCAGGCACTTCGCTGAAATAAGCCCTACCTCTCCTCGAAGACTTTATGCCCCGAACCTTCGTTGCCGGAGGAAGCCCGATGGCCGCAGGGAGGAGAAGGCAACCACGCAGCCGTGGCGCTCGGCGCCGCCGCCTCGCTCCGTACAGGCGTTAGTGCCACAGCCAGCTGCAGAGCAGCGGGAAGATCTCCGGCCAAGGCTTTTGCATCTCCTCCTCCCCTCTTCCCTTCCCTTTCCCTTCCCCCGGTGGCCCCGGGGCTAATACAGGCTGAACCAAGAGCGGTCAAGAGCAGATTAGTGGTGATGGCTAGGAACCAACTAAACCACAGAGAACCTGAGAAAAGGAATGAGAAAACTGCGTAAAGGGCAGTGGGAGAGAGAAGCCRACCGCGGAGGGTGCTTGGCGCGGCCCTGTGACTCGATCCGGTGCGACAAGTTACAGGCTGCAGTAATACAAATATTTGAATAAAGCCCTGTCATGAGGGGTGACAAACTGTTCCGTTCCACGTCAAAGTGTGAGCAAAGGGCCCTGTGTGATGGGCACCGATTCTTTTTGCAGAGAAACAAAATGTTCTGAATAAAAATTTGGGGCCACATAACAAAGTAAGCTGGTCCCGTTGTTTTCCCTTGACTCTAGACAGGGCCAAGGGCGGAACAGAGCAGGAAGCGAAGGAGGCTCAGAAATACCAGCCTGAATAGTCGGGGTGCAGAAGTGAGCCAGGCATGGCCAGAGGCTGGCTGCGGTGGAGCACACCTCAGGCTGGAGATCAGCACCCCCGCAGTGCCAAACAGTGATGGAGTCATCCAGGAACCGACCAGCTGGAAAGTCCTACGCGACAGAGTTTTCTCCCAGAGGATTGATTTAGAAAAGCCTGTTATTTCCTGCTGTCAGAGATTCTTCACGGTGTTTTATGCCTGAAGTGTCCTTGTGACTTGTTTGAATATATTATTGATGGATAAAGTTGTTACAGACATAATTTCTCTGCTTGTCAGGAAAATGTTTTGATTGGTTTTGGTGTGCACGTCTGATCAAACCAGCCAACAAGCATGACTGAAGGTGCCGTGGGTTGGAACAGCTAAAGCACTGGAGAAAGGCAGGGAGAGAGAACCTGGAGATCTGGTAAGAAGAGAGACGAGGAAAGACCAGAGATGGTAAGATCCTCTACATTCAGTATACATCTGCAGCGTCATCTGTTCATTTATCAAGGAAAAATGTATGCAGTGCTGTAAAAAATACAAAAATCTGCTCCAGGGAATTCAATCTGATTCACAGAGACAGGTAAATGGTAACAGAAGAATCACAAAAGTCTAGAGCTGTGCTTTAAGCCTAATTTCCAATGGAAAAGGTACTTACGGGATTTTATTGTAGGCTGTGCATGTATACTTATTACAGCTCCTAGATTATTAAAATGAGTGAGAAATGAAGCTGTCTTTTCCCTGCTCTTCCACCTCCTGTGTGAAAGGGGTCCAAAGAAGATTAGATTTCTTCTGTCTGACCTCTGTGTGAAAGGGGAGAGCTAAGGGCTAATGAAGGAAAAGGCACTCGCAGAGATGTCTTTCGCATGTGCCTCTCAACTCAAACCTGGAGTATAATACACCGTGAAGACCACACAGAAAACACTCATATAGACAACGTGTAATGCCCATTGCACTTAAAAAAAAAAAAAAAAAAAAAAGTATGGCCATATGACCATAGTCCTTCCCTTCCTTCTCCTGACTCAACAGTGAGCACAAAGTGGTAATAAAGCTGCACTTCTTCAGAGGTGAGCACCAACACACAGATACCCTTTAGTGTCCTGATATTCTGACACAAAACATGCCTCATAGGAGACAAATCTGCTGCTCTTTTCAGTCTTGGAGAGCAGACACATAGGAGCCTGTCCGTTCCATCCACAAGCATCCACAGCTGTGTGCAGTTTATGGTGCAAAAACTATTGCAGTCGGATGCCAGTCACTTCCCCGGGTTTTATGCACTTCCATCCGAACCACTTAGCTGCCCTGTTTTGTTTCTGCTTGTACTGAGCAGCCGAGGAGCACCGGTGCCTGTTCCTTACCACGGCCAGAGTCCCTAAACAGGAGCAGGTTGCTTTGCCTATCAGCTCATCCATCAGTGCCAGAGCACAACCCCTGCTGATCTCAGCTGCTCCCACAAAAGTCAAGCTCGGAGGTGATTCATGGAATTGCAGCTTCACATGTGGCATATGCTTTTGTCCGCACATCAGCACTKGGTGATCAGGGCAAGTGAACCGTGCGTTCTGGAAAACTTCAGTTCCGGGCTATTTTTTTTTCTTAACTTGTAGGCTTCTCCGGAGAGGAAATCAAGAATGCCTTTGCTCATATTATGCCCCAAGAAGTTTTAATTGGATCTAGACATTACCTTCTGGAATGTAGCTGTAGTGTGATCAGCATTTGACTAAGACAGTGCCAACAGCTTTCATTCCTCTGTCACTCCCAGCCTGGAGGAATGCAAACGATTCCCAGGTGCCCTTCTTCAGGAAAGGGTTGCAGAGCATGGCAGCCCAGGACTTGGTGAGGCACTGGATCAGTAGCTGCGCTGGTGGAGTGTCTTTCTGGAAGATCCAGCTCTGGATCTCCCTGGCTGTCCGGGGTGGTCTCTTCACTGCCTTGGTCTGGGTCTCCCTCTTTTTCATCTTTCCYTCTTAACCTCAGTGAAATGATCTACTCTGCCAAGGCTGTTTTTCAGAAATATTCAGAAAACGCTTGTAACAACGAAGTGGCAGCTTTGAGGGTGGCTCAAATGATGTAATGAGAAAGAGAAAAGTGATATTGTGTCAAATGAACCACTTCTGTGCATTTTCGGGCTTTCCCTTCTTGTTTATCACATTCAGTGCAATCCTCCAGAACAAGTACCACAAACCAAGTAGGAATGTAAGAGCTATAGCACAGGTTCTAGTCAGCTTTATGTGAAAACAAAAGGGTTAAAATCCGGGTTTGCTCTTTACAGGATGGTGCTTCACAGACAGCACCTCTGCTGTCAGACTCCCAGTTTTATAGGCTCTGGTTTATAGATATTTATCACATTTATATATATAGCTTTTCCTCCAAATTTAAAGATGAGGGTATTTTTCACAGCAGCCAGACTCCCATTTCTTATATTTTTTCAGGAGTCATAAGGAAGGGAAACCTCTAAATCACTAAGAAGCTCTGACAACGCAGACCCTACTGCGCAAAATTGCTTTTATAAAGCACTTACTTTTTATGGTCTAATTTAAGGCGACATTGAATGTTCTCAAGAATACTTTCCAGTTCCTCCAAGTGTTCTGCCCCTGTTAAAATGTCTGAAAGTCCTTTCCTGCATTAATTCCAAGCCAAATGTACTGTATGCCTCTTGGAACCTTACCAAATGGCCAAACTTTAAGTCATCGTTTCTAGGATAAATTACCTCTCCATCAGGGTGGGTATTAAATGAACTCTGTAGGGACACAGGGACCAGGACTGTTTTTATTTCACATACATTAATGCTGTACTTACTGTTTGACCTGTAACTGCTACATGAAGAGCTGTTGTGGTGGGGAATGATGGGGAACTAAATGCTTTTAAGGTCCAAAATCCAGCCAACAAACCACAATAGACAAAGTGTCACTAGCTGGTGGTGTTTTCAGCAGCATGTTTACAGGGAAGACACTTTTAAGAACAGATTTTGAAGCCACTCAATTTTGAGACAAGCCAGTTTGTTGGAGGGAGTGCAGATCCCAAGGGCCCAGAAATTCAAGTCCTCCTTTATGCTTGGGTTCTCTTCTGAAAGGTGCTGATGTTACCAGTAGCCACGGTGGCTTCAGAGCAGCTGCTGGAGAGCCAACTCTGGTGGAAATGAGGCCAAAATATGCAYCAGACACAGTACGATGGGTAGTCAGAGGGTCACCTCCAAAGCCCCTTAGTGGCCCTAAAGTGGGTTTACAGGGACTTGAGACCCAGCACACAGCTTTCTGATGGGAGGACTTTGGAGCAGGTTCCCCCTCCTCCTGCGCCCGTGACACACGCTGGCAGTCTCAGCTGGGGTTCGTATCACCCTCTTGTTTGCAAAAGCAGCATTTCTCGCCCACGAGCCTGGCAGAGCTCTCTGCGCTWCCCATGAGGTACGGAAGCAACTGACAGCCTTTAAAGAGCAGATTGCTCCAGACTTTCCTCTAGCAACCCTTCCACGCAGCACTGCTTTTGCACTATTATTCTGCAATAGTTCAAGTACATTAAATCCTCCTTTTTCTTTCTCAGAGAATTTCCCTTCCTCTGATTTATTTCTATGGCAATCTGTTTAGCAAGGGAGACGGATGGGGGATTGGGGAGCTGACAGCGCTATTTACCCACTGGCCAAAGCGCCGCCTCCTTGGCATCTCTCCAGCAACACACGGGCTCCTGCGCAGGGAGCTGCCCCTGCAGGCCAGCAGCTCAGAAAGCCCGAGTCTGCTCGGGGCAAGGAGCCTTCCCGGCATATCAGGGGATTCTTTTCTTCTGAGTGATTTTTTTTTTCTGCGGGTTTTTTCCCCCATGGTAATRATGTACTGAATAGGAATCTCTGCCTCCCTCACCGCTACCACCACACACACAGCTGCTACTTAGCAGAAGAATAAAAGCTTCCAACCAAATAAAAAGTCTCTAGGCTGTCATCACTTCTAAGTTGAGATTTGTGGACAGTTTCAAACAAGGGCTTATGGTTAGGGTGCAAGGATACTTCTTAGCCTGAACTATTCTTGCTTTTAGGATGCTAAAGAAAGGGGGAATTTATATTTGGGAGGTAAAAGGTCTCCTGCGGTGCTTCAAAGCAGTTCCTTTTACGGCACCCATTCCTGGTTTGCTCCAGCTATCCTAGAAGGAGCTTTAATGGGAACACTGAATACCAGGATTTGTTAGGGGGAGGGAGGGAAAGAGGGATGAACCRTGTTGTTACTCTGTGCCTAACTGTGAAACTGGAAAAGAGCTACTCATCTCATTCATAAAGTGCTTTGAGATCTAGGACATAAATCAGACATGTGGCCTGTGACTACATCAGTCTTCGCTTGAATTTGCAAAAAGAAGAAAAGCTGCATCTGGGGGAAAGTTAAACTGAGAGGTTGTGTGCAGTAGGAAAACACATTGGCTGAGAAAGCAACCTCTCAAATTCTTTTGTAAAAAATTCCCACAAGTCCCCCRGAACACAAGAAACAACACGGAGCAGAGCTGATAAATAAATCTACTTGACGTCTTCAGTGTTAGGCATGGCTGTATGCCATAGACCTCCACGGAGCCAGAGAAAGCAGGTGTTGTCCTGGGGAGAGAGCRGAGCCAGCAGCACGGCCTGACCTGCCCAGCAGCAGCTTACAAGGACAGAGCCGCAGGCACACCTGCAGATAGCCAAACATTTCCGTACCGGCCGGATGGCAAAGCGGAGCTGGCGAATAATGAAAGCAGCAGCAGGTTTTAATGGTGCCTCTGATCAGCAGGAGTCTCTGTACCTGGGACGAGCCTCAGCAGACTGGGCAAGCCGGGCTACCAGGGGCCTTCTTGCAGCCCCCGGTGTGGTAGCAAGTGCAGGCAGTCCAAAAGCCCCCAAGACCTGCACCCCGCTAAGGSGCAGCTCGGGCGACTCAGCGGCAGGTCCTGCGCTCACAGACCAGAGGGAGGGCTAAAAGGCCGCACGTACACGAACGCTGTTCCTCCTTCTGCTCGCCCACTACGGAGACACGCTACGGCACAAGGGCACTCCTAACGGAAATAAAAGACTGCCCAGAAATGAGTCTGTCACCTCCTAGCAACCCAGGAGACACAGGCTGCACTTGAGAGCCTGCCTGCCTTGTGCTCCGTGCCGTGCACTGGGGATCCCGGCAGGCTGCTCGGACGCACGCCTCTCGCTTTGGTGCGAAACCAGCGCGCCAGATCAGCACGTAGAGGCTCTGCAGAAACAGGAAACCACCTTCCCCGTCCGCAAGGCCTTGCACTGAGTTTTGTTAAGCTATTTTCCAGCATCCGGAGGGCGGCTGTTGGCAGGCTGGCTCTCGCGCCCCGCCGCGGGACCGGCGGGCAGACGACTCCGTTTACGGAGCTGCGAGCCGAAGCAATCCATCAGGCGGGCAGGGGCACCTTCAGAGACGCGCGAGCATGGGTGGCAGCCAATGCCTCGAAGGAGCACTGGCGGCTCATTTGGATGCCAGAGAGTTTCTAGCAGCAACCGGCACAGTCTAATTCTTTTCTGTGAGCTATTTTTAAATGGCATCAGAGAAGCAAATACTGAAGGAAGTTTGTGGCATCTAAGAGGTTGGAGAAAGATGTGGAGAAAACAGCTCCCTAGATAAGCAAGGCAGCCAGAGCATCTTGGCTAAGCTGTCCCCAGGGGCATAAAGGTGGGAATTTAATAAAAATGGAAAATTTATAGTACCAAGGAAAGGTACCAAGGTGGAAAGAAATGTATTAATTAGAAAATCTCCCAGTGTCTTAAATGAAAGAGAAAAAAGTAGCCATGGAAAGTAGGCATGTTACTTTTGAGGAGGTAAACGGAAATATTTGCTGGGATCAGCAATGAGCCTAGAAAGAGAAAATAACAGAGAAGTAGTTCCCCAGTGCTGGAGAGAAGGGTGATTTACTCTGGTTGTTTATACTCCCGTAGTAGTACTCTGATCAGCATCTCTTGGTGCCCAGTTCCTGCAAGCAGCACTCTGCCTCCAGGAGAGCTCAGTCCCCGGTGGTTGCTCAGGGCAGTCRGTGCAGCACACGTTCATGCTAAGCAGCTATCTCCATCCTAGCTACTACAACCGCTGGCGTGTAAAGGCAGGCTGCACCATGCCACCAGGCTCATGCAGCGAGGGAGCTGCCCACCCCTCGGCTGCAGCACTGCCTCAGTACTTGCTGGCCTGGTGTGCCCAASCCCAGTTAGGCTTTCCGGTCTTAACGTTACATGCACAAACTTAGCAGACTCCTGGGAGCTTCCTTATTTTGTAATGAGAGTGAGAAAATATTGAGAGAGATCAACAGCCTCCTACATCTCCYACAGAGACGTGATCAATTGCAGTAGCTCAGGCTTCGTGTGCAACCCTACAAGAGCAAACTGGAAATACCAGCTCAAGTGCTTGCATAATGACAGGTAAAAGGAAGTGAAGAATCAGATTTCCTTTTTT